>NC_081575.1:68179756-68297491 GCF_022355385.1 Mustela nigripes | reverse complement strand
TAAAGATTTTATTTATTTATTTGACAGACAGAGATCACAAGTAGGCAGAGAGAGAGAGGAGGAGGCAGGCTCCCTGCCAAGCAGAGAGCCCGACGTGGGGCTCAATCCCAGGACCCTAGGATCATGATCTGAGCCGAAGGCAGAGGCTTTAACCCACTGAGCCACCCAGGTGCCCCTTTAAAAGATTTTTTAAAAATTTGTTTGACAGAGAGAGAGAGCACAAGTAGGCAGAACAGCAGGCAGAAGGAGAGGGAGAAGCAGGGAACCCAACATGGGGCTCGATTCTAGGACCCTGGGATCACGACCTGAGCCAAAGGCAGATGCTTAATTGACTGAGCCACCCAGGCGTCCCCAATACCCCACTTTTAATAATGAACAACAGGACAGAAGACCAACAAAAGAAATTGAAGATTTAAACAATATTTTATGCCAATTAGACCTAACATACATCTTCAGAATGTTACATCCAACAATAAAGGAATACTCATCCCTCTGAAGTGCTCATGGAACATTCTCTAGAACTGACTATGTGCTAGGCCTCAGTAAATTTAAAATGATGGAAATTGTGCGAACTATATTCTCTGATCACAATGGAGTAAAATTAGAGATTAGTATCAAAAATTTGGGGAAATTAACAAACATGTGGAAATTAAACCAGGCACTCCTGGAAAAGCAAGGGTTCAAATAAAAATCACAAGGGAAATTAGAAAATACTATGAGATGAGTAAAAATGTAAACACAACATATCAAAACTTCTAGGTTGCCACAAAAGCAGTGCTTACAAGGAATTATATAGATATAAATGTCTACATTAAAAAAGAAAGATCTCACATCAGCAACCTAACCTTCCACTTGAAGATACTGGAAAAAGAAGAGCCAACTAAGCCCAAAGCAGACAGAAGAAAGAAAATAATAAGGATGAGACTATAATATAATAAAATAGAGACGAGAAAAACAAAAAAGAGAAATCAATAAAATCAAAAGTTGATTCTTTGAAAAGATCAACAAAACTGCCAAACCTTTAGCTAGACTGATGAAGAAAAAAAAGGAAAAAAGTCTCAAAGTACTAAAATCAGGAATGAAAGTGGGGATTACACTACTCACATTAGAAATGCAAAAAGATTACTAGGCAGTACTATGAACAACTGTATGTCAACAAATTATATAACCCAGATGAAATGGACAAATCCCTAGAAATACATACAGTAACTAAAATGACTCAAGAAGAAATAAAAAAATCTGAACACATCTAAATAAGTAAAAAGATTGATGTAGTGATCAAAACACTTCCCACAAAGCAAAGCCCAGACACAGGTGGCTTCACTAGTGAATTATACCAAACACTTAAGAAAGAGTAATATCAATTCTCCACAAACTCTTCCAATAAACAAAAGAGAGAACACTTCCTAACTTGGTCTATGAGGTTAATATCACCCTCATATCAAAACCAAAGACATTGCTAGACAAGAAAATTACAGACCAGAATCTCTCATGACTACACACACACACACACACACACACACACACACAAACTAAAAAGGATTATAAACCGTGACCAAGTAAGATTTATCCCAAGAGCACAATGTTGGTCTAACATCCAAAAATCAATTAGTGTAAAACACCAAATCTACAGGATAAAGAAAAAAATAAAAACACATGAACTGAGGGTTTTGGAAGGGAGGGGGGTAGGGAGATGGGTGAGCCTGGTGGTGGGTATTAAGGAGGGCACATATTGCGTGGAGCACTGGGGTGGTGCAAAAAAACCCTGAATCTTGAAACACTGAAAAAAATTAAAATTAAGATGTTAAAAAAAAACACATGACCATCTCAATAGACACAAAAAACAGGCAAACTTCAAAACCTCTTCAGGATAAAACACTCAAAAAAGTAGGAGCAAAGGGAATTTCCTCAACTTGATAAAGGGCATGTATGAAAAACCCACAGCTAATATAATATTTAATGGTGAAAGATGTGAATGCTTTTCCCTAGGTCCAGGAGTAAGACAAATATGTTTACTCTTGCCACTTGTATTCAACATCACACTGAAGGATCTAGCCAGGGCAATTAGGCAAGAAAAAGAAATGCAAGGCATCTACACTGGAAAAAAAAAAAGTAAAAGTATCTGTTTGTAGATGATGTGGTCTTGTATGTAGAAAATCCTAAGAAATCCATTAAAAACCAATTACTACTAAGAATTGAATTCAGCAGGGGTGCAGGATATGATATAAATATACAAAAAAATGGTGGTATTTCTATAAACTTGCACACTTGCAAAAAACAATCTAAAAATGAAATTAAGGAAATTCCTTAAGGCTGTTTCTTTGTAAAAATTTATAAGCTGAACCTAAAATTCATATGGAAATTCAAGGGACCCAGGATAGTCACATGCAAAAGATGAAGTTGGATCCTTACCTCATATCATAGACAAAATTAACAAAACGGATCAAAGACCTCAATGTAGGGACGCCTGGGTGGCTCAGTTGGTTGGGCAGCTGCCTTCGGCTCAGGTCATGATCCCAGCGTCCTGGGATCGAGTCCCACATCAGGCTCTTTGTTCGGCGGGGAGCCTGCTTCTCCCTCTACCTCTGCCTGCCATTCTGTCTGCCTGTGCTCACTCTCTCCCCCTCTCTCTCTCTGATAAATAAATAAAATCTTTATAAAAAAAAAAAGACCTCAATGTAACATGAGTGTAAATCTTCATTACCTGAATTAGGTGATGAATTCATAGGTATGATACCAAAACACAAGTAACCAAAGGAAAAAACAGGTATGCTTTGCCTGTGAAATAAATAAATATTTAAAAAAAAAAAAAAAAAACATTGGCAAAGGAGGGGTGCCTGGGAGGCTCAGTCAGTTAAGCCCTGACTCTTTTTTTTTTTTTAAGATTTTTATTATTTATTCAACAGACAGATAAAGAGCACAAGTGGGCAGAGTGGCAGGCAGAGGGGAGGGAGAAGCAGGCTCTCTGCTGATCAGAGAGCCGGATGTGGGGCTCGATCCCAGGACCCTGGGATCATGACCTGAGCCAAGGCAGCTGCCCAACCGAGTGAGCCACCCAGGTGCCCCTAAGCCTGACTCTTGATTTCCGCTCAGGTCATGATCTCAGGGTCATGATATTGAGCCCAGCATCAGGTTCTGCACTGGCATGGAGCCTGCTTAAGATTCTCTCTCTCCCTCTGGCCCTCCCCCTTCCCCACCACTCACATGCTCTCTTCTCTCTCTCTCTCTCTCTCAAACACAAACAAACCTGACAAAGGAGACTTCCACTTTCCAGTCTGCCACTCCATCCCAACAAGTAAAAAGCTTAATGAACTGAAAAATCAACAATTCGGGGCACCTGGGTAGCTCTGTATGTTAAGTGTCTACCTTTGGTTCAGGTCATGATCCTGGGGTCCTGGGATCGAGCCCCACATCAGGCTCCTTGCTCGGTGGGAATCTGCTTCTCCCTTTCTCCCTTTCCCTCTGCCCTTCCTCCCTGCTTGTGCTCGCTCTCTCTTGTGCTCTCTGTATCTCTCTCCAAAATAAATGAGTAAAGTGTTAAAAAAAAATCAACAATTCTTCCTAGATCTGTCAGAAAAGGAAGGTCACAAGGCAGACCACTGCTCCCAAAATTGGAGAGATAGGCAGACACAGAGAATCATAACTTATCAGAGAGGAAACCTCTGTAAGAACCAGTACTGGTATAGGAAAATCTGAACCATAATTGATAAAATGCTAGAGGCTCAGAGTAGACAAGCCTGAGAGATTAAAAAAAAAAAAAAGTCCAGGGAGACAGGGCACCTGGGCAGTACAGTCAGTCAGTGGGCAGACTCTTAGCTTTGGCTCCCATAGTGATCTCAGGGTTGTGGGATTGAGCCCCACGTTGGGCTCCACGCTCAGCGTGGAGCTGGCTTGGATTCTCTCTCCCACTGCCCCTCCCCACCATGCTTGCTTTCTCTCTCTCTCTTTCTCTCTTGAATAAATAAATAAATCTTTTTAAAAAATCCATGGAGACCCAGTCATGGGGACCTCCAGAATTTTATGAGTTTTACCTCCAGATTCTTATAGGGAAGACTAAAGAAAAATCTCCTCAGGATTCCAACAAGAGGGGAGCAAAGTAATCATTCTAAAACGTGCCAGACCACTGTGTTCTACCTAACAAGGCCTGCCCTCAAGAGAAACTACTTTATGGCAGCCTAACCTACTGGGCTTTTATCAGAGCATGACCAACCTGGGGGAAGGGAAACACCCAACTCCTGACCCCTCTAGCCACCCTGTATCACCTAAGGGGTGGGGGAAAAAAACTGAGAGAGAAGGTTCACAGCGCAGAGGCAGAGGCTACTGAAGAACTGAGACCTAATCATAGGACTATAAAATGCTTCCCTTCCTGCCACATTTTACCAGTATATCATTGGTATAGGCATATTTACCAAAATTCCTTTTACCTAGCACATCATGTCTGGTTTCCACCAAAATGTTACAAGGCATAGCAAAGGGCAAAACATACAGTTTGAAGAGACAGAGCAAATATCAGAACCAAACCCAGGTGTTGAAATGATCAGATCATAAATCTAAAACAATTATGATTAACATGCTAGGGGCATAACATGCAAGATAACATGCAAGAACAGATAAGAAATTTAAGCAGAGAGACGGAAATTCTAAAAAAGAATCAAAAAGAATTGCTAGAGATCAAAAACACTATAACAGAAATTAAGAATGCCTTCGACCGGCAATGGCAAATACTATCACGTTAATGTCAATGGTCTAAATGTACCAATTAAAAGAGATTGTCAGAGTGGATTAGAAAACAAGATCCAGGGGCGCTTGGGTGGCATAGTCTGCCTTCGGCTCAGGTCATGATCCCGGGATCCAGGGATCGAGCCCTGCACTGGGCTCCCTGCTTGGTGGGGAGCCTGCTTCTCCCTCTCCCACTCCCCCTGCTTGAGTTCCCTCTCTCACTGTGTCTCTGCAAAATAAATAAATAAATGATCTAAGGAAAGAAAAGAAATAACAAGAATTAGAGTAGAAATTAATAAAACTAAAAAGAGGAAATTAATAGAGGAAATCAAAAGCTGGTTCTTTTAAAGATCAATACATTAAATTATACAATTGAATTATATACTTTATTTTTAAATTTTTTTTATTTTTTAAAGATTTATTTATTTGTCAGACCACATAGGAATTTTAGGGCATGAAACTACTCCTTATAATACATTAATGGTGGATATATGCCCTTCTGTATCACAATCCATAGAAGGAACAACACCAAGAGGGAACCCTAAAGTAAACTATAGACTTTGGATGATGCCAGTGTATCTGTGTAGGTTCCTTGAGTGTGACAAATATGTTGATCATGAGGGAGATTAGGGTGAGGGGGTAGGGGGCATATGGGAACTCTGTACTCTCAGATCGATTCTGATGTGAACTTAAAATTGCTCTAAAAGTAAAGCCCACTTAAAAGGGGAAAGAAAGTAAATCAAAGACTGTTCGAACAGAATATGAAATAACAGCAACAAGAATCCTGTTCCTTTAAACTTTCTCTTCCACGGCTCCTTTTTAGGCTTAACAAAAACAGTTCCATGAAAGTATAGTCCATGTCCTCCTTTGCTATCTAGACTGAGAAGCCCACCTCCTCCTCCTCCTCCTCAATTTGAATAGTCTGGCCAGAGAGCCTCATTAGGACCTCTGTTTAGGCTCCCTGTGACACTTCAACTCCAGGCATTCTGCTTCACTCTGCCTGGACAAGGGAGCTGATTAAATTCAATCCAGGGGGTGCCTAGGTGGCTCAGTTGGTTAAGTGTCTGCTTTTGGCCCAGGTCATGATCCTGGAGTCCTGGGATCAAGTCGCGCATCAGGCTCGGAGCCTGCTTCTCCCTCTGCCTACTTGTACTGTCTCTTTCTCTCTCTGACAAATGAATAAATGAAATCTTTAAAAAAAAATTCCATCCAGAAGGTGATCCGCATTACGGAGAAATCTTTACCTTTTACCCTCTTACCATATTTTCTGCTTCTAGCTAGCATGGGCTGGACACCTAACTTGTCCACCATTTTGCCATCTTCCTCCAAATTCAAGTTCCTAGTCAAACAAACTAAAGTATTAAAAACACTAATGGTAAATCTAATGAAAAAATGCTCCTGTTAAAAGCCCTATCCTGGGAAGAAAGTGCAGGGGAGACCTAATTTGTTGCCAACTCAGGAAGCAGAGGAAGTCACCCTCCTTCAAATTGGCCTAATTAGCACTCCTTGTAGCCTGATCTCCAAGAGATTCTGACCCTGAAACAACTTACTGCAAGCTGCTCTGACAAGAAATAAATAATTACACACCTACCTGTGAAGAAAATTCATCTCATTTTTGAACATCCATCTTGTTAACTCTCCCTTCCACTGCTGGATCATGGTGACTATGTATTGAGCTCTAAGTATGTGCCAGGCATCATGTGATACACGTTATGTATTTTTTCATTTAATTCTTACAACAACCATGTCAGTATCCTTAATCTGTCTGATAGGTAAAGAAACTGAGCTTGGGAGAAGGTAAGTAATTTTCCCACGAACACACAGCTGGTATGTCAAAGAGCCAGGATTCATTCTCTTAACTCTTAAATATTAATAAAATTTTCACAATATCATTCTCATCTCTAGATAGCTAATATTTCATAGGAAAAAGACACTTCATTACAATTAAATTTCGATCCATTTTAACTTCAAAGCATACTTCCTTTGTATTTAACCTTGCCTTCATAGATATTTTTATTGCAGTTCAACCTAAGTTTCCTCATTCTTGAAGCCAAGCCAGGTCCCAAAACAGACTTCATTCTCTTGGTGTTTCTATTTCATGAATACCACTCTATCGAACTTGTACACAACCCCCAGGGTCCTCTCCGCCTGTTTTGCTGCTTACCGCCCAGGCCTTAGCTTCTCCTCTAGGGCCTAAGATTCATATCTATATTTTTCCATATTACGCTGCTTTGCTTTTTTTTCCCTCTTGCTTGTTCTTTTCTAGAGAACAAGAAACCAGCCCATAGGGACTACTCACCTGGCTAGACCAGAATGACACAGATTGCCTCATGGACTGGAATTCTGCCAGCCCACGAGCTCAATATCCCAGGTCACAAATGATGAAGAGAACTGTACAGGCAATAGCTCTTTTGTGATTGCTTTGCTGATGGCTGCCAGAATGACCAAAAAAAGAAGAAGAAGAAGAAGAAGAAATGTGACATCTGTAAGAGTAACCACTAAAGTCTTTCATATTATTACAGAGTAGAAATCAATGTATTGAGTCCCCAGCATGATCATAAATAATTTTTCTCCTGTTATCGACCAATACCAAATATCCAGCATTAAGATAAAAACAACCCCAAGGCTCCTTGCCAGCTAACCACTCCCCTCCTCCATCCCATTGCCAGCAATTATGCACCTCAGCATACAATTATTTCAATGTTCTTTCAATTCGTAACAAATGATAGCTAGAACTGAATACATGCCAGATCACCATCATAGCAGTTAATCTTCTGAAGCTTTTTGGAACCGGAGCTCTAGGTCTCCAATTCAGTCTCATTTTTGCTTTACATTTTCTCTTCTCCTATTCACCTTACCAAGACATAGAATCATATCAAATAGAGTCAGAGCAACTGAGATCAAACCCCTCACACGAAGCAGATCCTACACAGTCTTCTAAATATTGTGGGTTTTAGATGGTTCTAGAAAAGACGGAAAATGAGTATTCCAAAAAAAAAAAAAAGAATACATTTTTAAAGCTCCAAATTTCTAATTACAAAAAGACCAAAATTCATCACCGTCTACTAGACACATTACTATCAAATTGTGATCCATAGTCAATTTCAATTCCAATGGTGGCATTAGTGGCTTATCAGATATATATACACCAATTTCCCATTTGTTGCAGTCAAAATATTCCAAAGCTGTCAAATTGCTTCCCAACTACCAACACCAGTTCCAAAATTTCTATGAGGTCTAAGCAAAATAACTTCAGAAAATTTCCTTAGTATACCATCTGACTAATAATACTTTAAACAATAATGACCCTAGTTATATTTTAGATTCACACTAATCACACAGATTGCAGTATTATCTCCTATTATACCCCTAATTGCATCCTATGCTTAAGTAAAACGAGTGAACAAACAAAAAACCCCAACTATCCACCAGTTCCTAAAACAGCCTCACTTTTGCTTTTGCTCATGAACTAAGCTTCCATCTCTTCCTAACTCTGGATGTCTTAAATTCTACTGTTTCCTTTGCAGAGCTCTGAATGGGTGGTTGCTCATTTTCCTTTACTCAACCCTTCCTATAAATCAAGATCAGGTTAGCATCTTCTCATGTCTTCTTTACTGTATCCCCAAAGTATTATTTCATCATCTCCACTCAAAAGCCCTTCTTTCCTCAAAGTCCATACTACTCAATTTTATCACCCTTTCAGTGTTCAATGTCAACTTTCATGTCTCCCTCCTACATTTACTAAGGACTTTAATACTAACTGCTTTCCTTTCACCTTTTCATCCTGAAAGCCTTCTTCATCCCCCCTTGATGATCTAACATACATATTTCACAGCTCCTTGACATATTCTAATTTCTTCATCTCAACTGTTTCAATCATCTCTTTCTGTTGTGATACTTGGAATGGTTCTACCTCTAAAACCAAATGCCAAATCTACTCGACTCTTTCAAGGCCTTGAATCCATCAGCTCTTTTACCTATTCTCCAAGGCTACCATGTCCCCTTGAACTTCACTTCCTTCTCTACCTAGGAGAGATCCCAGGGACAGTGAGTCTTCAATGACAGTAACCAGCACTTGGAATTCTCCTATTCCCTTGATTTTCCCACCAAACCTATTCTGCCAATCCCCCCCTTGGACAAACCAACCCAACTATTTTTATTTTGCATTCCTGTTTACAGATAACAAAGTACTACTGAGTAAAATCCTATACTCCTGACCACCAGTTTGCCCATCACCCACCACTTCCACTGTTATCAGAACAATCTTTTAAAATATAAATTAGGCAGGACTGCAGGAATGACAGAGTAAGGAGCTCAGCAAATCCTCCCCTGCCAAAACAGCAATATAACTGTAGAAAATGGTCAAAAACAACCATCCCAGGACTGTGGAAATAAATAAAAATTAAATAAATTGAGAAGCGTTCAAGAAAACCTATTGAACCTTGGGTCAGAACAGTGGGAATCTCTGGTGTTTCAGCCTGAGGCTATTCACATCCCATCCCCCTCCTTCCCAGCTCCACTGGAGCTACAAGGGCAGGGCAAGACTAGCCATAAAAACTAACAACTTGGCTGCTAGAGGGGAATTACTTGTTCAGGAATGAGTACAAAAAAGTCCTATGCCCAGAGGTATTGAAAACAAAAGCAAACTCCTTAGATCAGGGAAAAACACAGCATGGTTACCTGAGATCACAGTGTTGGTTGGGGCAAGAAGCAACAGAACAGTTGCTGCCAAAAGTTTAGCCAGAGAGACCCAGAAAACAAGACAGCCCTAGTGGGACTTGATAACCTCCCTCATTTCCCTGGTGATATAGAAGGCCATGCCTATGTGTAAGGCTGCACTCAAGCTCAGGATACTGGAGAAGGTCCTAGTTATCTACACTTCCCCCAATGAATGTGAAACCTTGCATGGACACAGAGGACACATGAGAAAACCCAGCAGAAAGTAAAAATCAGTAAGACCCATAAACTCCCTGAGCTTTGAATTTGCTGCTTAACCCACACATAATTCCATCAATAAATGGTGGAAGACAATACTGGCTCAAGGTGCTTCAACAGGACAACCTCTAAAAAGAGCACTGGCTGACCACTAAGTTATCCTGACCCCAGGAAGGACACCTAGGAAGCCAGGCTTAAAAGTAAAAAGAATTTAAAAAAAAAAACTGAAGAGAAACATCAATGGGCTACACACTGTGCATTCTGTGAAGACAGACTCTACAGACAGAATTAGTCTAGGCAGTCCAGTTAAGCAAAGAAAGAAACAAAACCACAAGGGCCTCTGGGGGTTGGGGGGTGGTATCAGAACCTGAGCTTAACCTTTTGAGGACCTGCTGACTGTTTTCCAAAGTGGCTGTAGCCACTAGGGTGGCTATGATTAAAAAAAAGAAGAAGGACAATAAACAAGTGTTGACAAGGATGGGGAGAAAACTGCTGGTGGGAATGTAAAATGCTGTGACTGATTTAGAAAACCGTGTTAACGGTTCCTCAAAATGTTAATCATATAGTAACCATATATGACCCAAAAAGTAGAAACGACTCTAAAATGTCCATCAACTGATAAAGGAGATAAGGTACTGTGAAACTGAATAAAAGAAACCTCGTTTAAAATGCAGCATGTGGGGCACCTGGGTGGCTCAGTGGGTTAAAGCCTCTGCCTTCGGCTCAGGTCATGATCCCAGGGTCCTGGGATCGAGCCCCATGTCGGGCTCTCTGCTCAGCTGGGAGCCTGCTTCCTCCTCTCTCTCTGCCTGCTTCTCTGCCTACTTGTGATCTCCGTCTGTCAAATAAATAAATAAAATCTTTAAAAAAATGCAGTCATGGGGCGCCTGGGTGGCTCAGTGGGTTAAGCCGCTGCCTTCGGCTCAGGTCATGATCTCAGGGTCCTGGGATCGAGTCCCGCATCGGGCTCTCTGCTCAGCAGGGAGCCTGCTTCCTCCTCTCTCTCTCTCTGCCTGCCTCTCTGTCTACTTGTGATCTCTCTCTGTCAAATAAATAAATAAAATCTTTAAAAAAAAAAATGCAGTCATGTGTACTCGCTTGGGCAGCACATATACTAAAACTTGGAACGACACAGAGAAGATTAGCACCGGCTGCTGTTCAAGGATGACCCGCAAATTCATGAAGCATTCCATACTTTATTTTTTAAAAATGAAATGAAATAAAAAGCTGCCAGAAAGCCAGAAGGGGGAGCTCTCATGCCATGCCACTCCCTGTACCCCTTTGCAGACCCAAGGGTAAGAAACTTCCTTTACCCTCCCAGCGGGATGGAGGAAGATTTTCTTTTTGCCCAGCAATGGCCCAGGCAATGAGAGACTACCGCAACTCAACCAGTGAAAAGCCACTATGCTTCAAACTCCCAGTTTACTCCAATGGACTTTTTGTTTATAACAGCCCCTTCCCAACACCCCCCTTTTCTCTACAACAAAGCAGTCCTCTCTTGTTCTCCCATCTTGCCTATGGCAAGAGCTGGATTGCCCTGAAATGCAATTCCTCTGCTACTCTCAACTAAACCCCTTCGCTGGTACAATAACTGACTATTTTACTTTCAAGGTCGACCGTGCATTTGTACAATGGAATACTAATCAGTCATAAAAAGGAATGAACTAGGTACTGATAGATGCTCTGACATGGATGAACCTTAAAAACACTATGCTAAGTGAAAGAAGCAGGGCAAAAAGTCGCATATTGTATCATTCCATTTATATGAACTATCCAGAGTGGGCAAATCCACAGAAAGTAGATTATTGGGTGCTGGGGGCCAAGTGGAAGGAGAAGTGGAAAGTGACTGCTCACCAGTACGGAGTTCCTTTTTGGTAAGAAACAAATGTTCTGGAATTAGATAATGGTCACAGTTCCATAACCTTGTGAACATACTAAAAAATACTGAGTTATATACTTTAAAATGGTGGGCTTTATGGTATGTGAATTATATCTCAATTAAAAAAAACTAATGCTAAATGAAAGCATCCAGATGGAAAAGGCTATATAATATATGATTCCACTCATATGAAATCTCTAGAAAATATAAGTCAATAGAGACATAAAGAAGATTAGCTGTTGCTTAGAGCTAGGGGTGGGAAAGGGGAATGACTGAAAAGGTATAAGAGATCTCATAGCCTGATGGAAACATTCTAAAATTGGATTGTGGTCATGGTTGCACAATTATATAAATGTATTTAAAAAATCACTGAATCGTATACCTTTATGCTATGTAAATTATACCTCAATAAAGCTGTTGATAAAAAAAGAAAATATAAATAAACTAGAGCTTCTTAGGGAAATGGCAGGTCTGGGGCAAGAACTATACATGTAAGCTTTGTGCCAGAAATCAAGCAAATATGGAACCCTAATGAATAATGTCAGAGGAATATAAGCAGCAAAGTTCTGGTAAAATAAAGGATGATTCAAGCATTAACAAGAATAATGAATTCAATCAGTTGAAACCCACTGAACACATTAAAAAAATGAGTTCACAATGATAGAGAAAAAAACACAATTCATTAGATATCACTGAAAATAACTAGGGCACCAACTCTTTATTCTGAAAATTGTCAATCAAGTCCAAGATCAAGAATTAAGCATTTCTCACTGCCTTCCCTTTAAAGGTAATCCTACAGCCATAGTTGAGGACAGAAAGTTTACTTTCAGAAACTAATTAATATAGAAGATAAAATTAGGAAATCACCATTTTGAAACTCTTAGTAAAATAATTAATTTTGCCAATCATCGTCGATAGATTTGACCATTAGATAAAACATCATAATGAAGGAATCAGGTATCACCTATGCGTTAATAGACCTGTGCCTCCAGATGTGATTCAAAGTGAATTACACAGCAACCTCTGTGAAGTATTCTTGACAAAAAAAAGTTTAGTTTGAGTATCATCAAACTTCTAAAGCTAACGTCCATTATAGACAAATATGGAGTACAGAGGAACAAAGTAAATGACAGAATAAGAAAGCAAACAGACAGGGGCGCCTGGGTGGCTCAGTGGGTTAAGGCCTCTGCCTTTAGCTCAGGTTATGATCCCAGGGTCCTGGGATAGAGCCCCACATCTGGCTCTCTGCTCAGCAGGGAGCCTGCTTCCTCCACTCTCTCTGCCTTCCTCTCTGCCTACTTGTGATCTCTGCCTGCAAATAAAAAAATAAAATCCTAAAAAAAAAAAAAAAAGAAAGCAAACAGACAAATCCACAATGTAGGATTTTCTATAGGAAAACTGACCCACTTTCTGCAATAAGCCAATGGCTTGAAAAAAACAAGTGAGGTACAGACTGCTTTAGATTAAGAAAGACTTAAGAGGGGTGCCTGGGTGGCTCAGTGGGTTAAAGCCTCTGCCTTTCAGCTGGGGTCATGATCTCAGGGTCCAGGGATCAAGCCCCCGCATCGGGCTCTCTGCTCAACAGGGAGTCTGCTTCCCCCTTTCTCTCTGCCTACTTGTGATTTCTGTCTGTCAAATAAATAAATAAAATCTTTAAAAAAAAGAAAGACTTAAGAGATAATAACTATCTTACATAACTGAAACTTTGTACCCCTTGACTAACTTTTCCCACCTTCCTCCTCTCCCCTTTGACTGTGGAGAATATTTCATAAGTCTATCAAATCACCAAGTTACACATCTTAAATACATACAAGTCTGAATTGTCAATTATAGTTTGTTTCAGTTCATCCAGGCTGCTATACCAAAATACCACACATTAGGTGGCTTATAAACAACGGAAATTTATGTCTCTGAATTCTAGAGGCAGGGAATTCTAAGATCAGAGCATTGGCAAATTAAGAATCTGCTGAAAGCCTGCTTCTGGCTCATAGATAACTCTCCCTCTCTTTTTTTTTTTATTTTTATTTATTTATTTTTTAATTTTTTATTTTTGATAAACATATATTTTTATCCCCAGGGGTACAGGTCTGTGAATCACCAGGTTTACACACTTCACAGCACTCACCAAATCACATACCCTCCCCAATGTCCATAATCCCACCCCCTTCTCCCAAACCCCCTGCCCCCGGCAACCCTCAGTTTGTTTTGTGAGATTAAGAGTCACTTATGGTTTCCCTAAGATTTTACTTACTTATTTGAGAGAGGGCGAGAGAGATCACAGAGATTGAGGGAGAAGCAGACTTGCCGCTGAGTGGAGAGCCCAATGTGGGGCTCGATCCCAGGACCCCGAAATCATGACCTGAGCCAAAGGCAGATGCTTAACTGACTGAACCACCCAAGTGTCCTGACTCTCTTTTTGCTGTGTTCTCACATGGTGAAATGGGTGAGGCATTTTTCTGGGGTCTCTTTTAAAAAAGCATTAATCCCATTCATCAGGGCTCCATTCTCATGATCTAATCCCCTCCCCAAACCCCCACCTCTTTTTACCATTACGGGGGGGGGGGAGGCTAGATTTCAACATATGTTCAACATAAACATTTAAGTCTATAGCAACCTCAATAAAGCTGGGGAATAAATGAGATCATAACCAAATGTAATGGATGGACCTTGTTTGGATTCTTATATGAAAAAAAAAAACCCAACTTTTGGACTATTTTTAAAGATAATCTGGTAACTTTTATAATGGGGTATTTTTATAATAGGGTATTAGATTCTATTAAGGCATTATTAACTGTTTTATTTGTTTATGTGACAGAGAGAGACACAGCAAGAGGAGTGGGAGAGAGAAGAGCAGGCTCCCTACTGAGCAGGACCCTGGGATCATGACCTGAGCTAAAGGCAGATGCTTAATGGCTGAGCCACCAAGGTGCCCCAGGAATTATTAATTTTGTAAGATAGCATGACAGCATGGTTATACAAGAAAATGTCTACCTTTGAGACATGCCTATGAAATGAGCAGGGATGAAATAACGTGATGCCTGGGATTGGCTTTAAAATACTTCAGCAAGGGCGCTTGGGTGGCTCAGTCATTGAGCATCTGTTTTCAGCTTGGGTCGTGATCCCGGGGTCCTGGGATCTAGCCCCGCATCGGGCTCCCTGTTCGGCTGGAGGCCTGTTTCTCCCTCTCCCACTCCCCGTGCTTGTGTTCCCTCTCTCCCTGTGTTTCTAAATAAATAAATAAATAAATAAATACTTCAGCAATTTTTTTTTTTAGATTTTATTTATTTCAGAGAGAGAGAGACAGAGAGAGAGCAGGGGGGAGGGGCAGGGGAGAGGGAGAAGCAGATTCCCCACTGAGCAGGGAGCCTGTCGCAGGGCTGGATCCCAGGACTCCGAGATTATGACCTGAGCCAAAGGCAGATGCCTAACCGACTGAGCCACACAGGTGCTCCCAGCAAATTTTTAAAAAAGAAAGAAAGGACAGAAAAAGAGAAAAAAGAGATAGCTGAAACACGATCAGCTAAATCTTAATAGTTATTGAATGTGGTTAATGGGTATATGAGGATTCATTTTCAGTATCTGCTTTACTTATAAGTACATTTGAAAACACTTAATAATCTTTTAAAGATTTTATTTATTTATTTGACAGAAAGAGAGAGAGAGACAGAGCAAAAGAGGGGAATACAAGCAGGGGGAGGGGGGAATGGAAGAGGGAGAGGGAGAAGCAGACTTCCCACTGAACAGGAAGCTTGTAGCAGGGCTCAATTCCAGAACCTGGAGGGCGGGGATCAAGACCTGAGCTGAAGGCAAGCTCTTAACAACCAAGCTGCCCAGGCGCCCCTGAGAAGAGCCCTCTGATTCTAACGCAGGTCTCTTCTGTGAGGCCTTTCTTGACCTCCAATATTTAGTCTTCTTTGGTTTTTTTTTAACCTTTTTTTTTTTAAATATTTTATTTATTTATCAGAGAGAGAGAGCTAGCACAGGCAGACAGAGGCAGAGGGAGAAGCAGGCTCCCCACCGAGCAAGGAGCCCGATGCGGGACTCAATCCCAGGACGCTGGGATTAGGACCCGAACCGAAGGCAGCTGCTCAACCAACTGAGCCACCCGGGCATCCCAGTCTTCTTTGGTTTTTTGAACCTTATTCTCCTAGCATATATGGTCTGGGTTCTGACTGGCAACATTTAGAGTCTTTGCTTAGGTTTGAACTCCAGTTCCCCGGAACCCTGTTACTGGGATTCCTAGAGCCTTAATATGAGTCCTTCCGTGCTCTCGCTGCTCTCTTTCCCACAGACACCTCACACCTCGGAGTCACTGCCACAGGGCACAACACTTGAAGAGGCACTCCCTCTCCGGTTCAAGCAAGTGTTAGATGGGCACCACAGGCCCCTCATTTGTCTCACCCTAGTTCTGGCCCTGGTCCCTCCTCAGACCTTACAGTCCTAGCATTAAAGTCCTTTCTTTTACCACCTTACCTTTTAGCACCCTCAGCTCTGTTTCATTCACTCACATCCACCTAAGTCCCCTTTCATGCTCAGCATACTGGAAAATGTAACTGTCTCCATTTGCAAGTGGAAAATTGGCTCTGGTTGTGGGCCCTGGTTGCTAAGTATAAAAGCAGCGCTGATGTTACACCCATCACAGATGTGGAAATAGCTAAATTTTTCAGTGAAATTAGACTGAAGAACAAGTACCCTCAAATCCTAAAAGCTCTTGAAAGCACTCAGCACATCCCTTCAAACCACCATTAAGCATCCACCTACCTTTTCTTCCTCTAATCAAGACTGCCTTTCTCTCAAGTACTAGCACTTACATTAAGATTTAAAAACTTATTCGGTTGAAAAAAATTATTCAATTGTATTTTAATAGCTAATATCACAAAAAAATCATCTCATTGCTGATGTGTAGTGTTTCATTTTTGCTGTGGGTTAAACAGGCTTTCCTCTGCTATTTGGAACTATAACTACCACTTATAAATGGTTTCTCTGGTAAAATTGTCCTAAACTCCAAATTGCTAATTTAAATAAACTTAAAACACATGATGACAAAAGAACTAAACATTTACCTTTCCAATCATGTACAAGCTGTATTTTACAGTACCAAATAGATTTAGTCAATAAGGAAAATCCTTTACAAGAGAATTCCAGCTAATGGCTGTAGAAGGGATTACAAGACTAGAAAAATCACCAGTTTGAAACCCCATATGAAAGAGCTGATTCGGGGCACCTGGTGGCTCAGTCCTTATGCGTCTGCCTTCAGCTCAGGTCATGATCCCAGGGTCCTGGGATGGAGACCTGTGTTGGACGCCCTGCTCAGCAGGAAGCCTGTTTCTCGCTCTCCCACTCCCCCTGCTTGTGTTCCCTCTCTTGCTGTGTCTCTCTCTGTCAAATAAATAAATAAAATCTTTAAGAAAAGAAAAGAAAAGAGCTGATTCAAATGTGATCATCAATGGATGCTAAAACCAATAGAAGAAAGACAAATAAGGAAGGAAATTTACAATGTAAGAACTCAGAGGTTACCAAGCTGCACTCACCAATTACAACA
The DNA here is from genome assembly GCF_022355385.1 of Mustela nigripes. Classification (NCBI taxonomy): domain Eukaryota; kingdom Metazoa; phylum Chordata; class Mammalia; order Carnivora; family Mustelidae; genus Mustela; species Mustela nigripes. Next base: position 68,280,416 of record NC_081575.1, on the reverse strand, counting down.
TCATTAAAAGTGGAATGACCAGACATTGGAATAGCAATGTGTGAAGGTTTGAATTCAAATGGAAAAGAGTACAGCATTCTCCAAGAATGGAAAACAGAGTTTAGAATGACTGAGATACAGAGTTTAAGTAAATGGAGCTGAGGCAGGAGCAAGACGTAAGGCCTTGTAAGCTATGCAAAGAAATTTGAACTTTCTCTTAATGGGACTAGGAAGTCACTGAAGGGCGTGTTTTATTTATTTTTTAATAATTTAAAAATTTTTTATGGGGCACCTGGGTGGCTCAGTGGGTTAAAGCCTCTGCCTTCAGGCTCAGGTCATGATCCCAGGGTCCTGGGATCCAGCCCCTCGTCGTCGGGGTCTCTGCTCGGCAGGGAGCCTGCTTCCTCCTCTCTCTCTCTCTCTCTGCCTGCCTCTCTGCCTACTTGTGATCTCTGTCTGTCAAATAAATAAATAAAATCTTTTTAAAAAAACAAATAAATAAAAATAAAAATTTTTTCATAAACATATAATGTATTATTAGCCCCAGGGGTACAGGTCTGTGAATCGCCAGGTTTACACACTTCACAGCACTCACCATAGCACATACCCTCCCCAATGTCCATAACCCAACCCCCCCTCCCAACTCCCCACCCCCGGCAACCCTCAGTTTATTTTGTGAGATTAAGAGTCTCTTAAGGTTTGTATCCCTCCCGATCCCATCTTGTTTCATTTCTTCTTTTCCTACCCCCAGCCCCCCCACATTGCATCTCCACTTCCTCATATCAGGGAGATCATATGATAGTTGTCTTTCTCTGACTGACTTATTTCACTAAGCATAGTATGAAGGGTGTGCTTTAGAAAGTATTTCCTGGCTGTAGTATGGAGAATGATTTGGGGGTAGGAGAGAGTGGGGTGGGTAGATGAATTAGGAGACAGTGCAATCATTCAGGTGAGAGGTGACGCTGGTCTGGGTTAGGGTAGTGGCAGTAGGAGTACAAAGAAGTATATGGATTCAATGCATATTTAGCAAATGGTCCCAAAAGGATTTGATGGTAGAATAACTACAGGGAGGGCGATATGAAGGCTTCAGGCTTGGGCAACTGAGTTGACATTGGTGCCATTCAGTAAGATTAAAAAAAAAAAAAAAACAGGAGGCACAAGATTAGAGGGGGGGGGAGAATGAGCTCACTATGGGAAATGGTGAGTCTGAGGTTCCTATGTAAATAGGCAGATACATACAGAGTCCAAAGCTCAGGAGAGAGGTCTGGATCAGACATACATTTGTGTGAGGAGATGTATTGTACAATCAGTTGAAGCCATGAGAATGCGTAAGATGACCCTAATAAAAAACAATAAAACATAACACATGTCCCTGGAGCCCCTTCTCTTCCACCCCTTGCAATCCCAGGCCAACAGCAGAAGAGAAGCCACATCACTGAATTCAAGCATAGGAGGTGAGGGCCCACAGCCAGCACAGGCCCGCAGGAGGTCAGCCTGTATGAAGGGGAAGAAGAGGAGATAACAGGCACTGAAGGAGAATATGAATTTGTAGAGAGCACTTGGGGCACTGGCGTGGCTCAGTGAGTTGAGCATCTGACTCTCAGTTTTGGTGCGGGTCATGATTTCATGAATCGTGGGACCGAGCCCTGCACTGGGCTCCGCACTAAGTGTGAAGTCTGCTGAAAGATTCTCTTCCTCCACACCTTCCCTCACTCACACATGCTCTCTCTCTCTCAAATAAAATAAATCTTTGAAAAAATCATAGAGCATTCATCCGTGCTGTCCAATTAACCCTTTACTATATTGTCTTGTGTTGAACTATTCTTCAGGAAATGCCTCACACGCATGTCTAATCTTCTCAGTAAAACTGTAAGCTCCTCATGAAGTTTTTGAAAAAAATGCTTTTCTATCCCTCACTATATGTACAGAAGTCAAGGGGGCTGTTTAAGATCAGGAGGCTTAGTTGTTGACTACAGAAAAACAACCTCTTAGGTAGTCAGTATCTTTGCGGTTAAGCATCACAACCGTCAAGGGTATTCAAACTAGCCAATCTGATGATTAGCTGGATTATATGCCAATGTATTGATTTACAAAGGGAAATAAGTTTATCTCAAAGACCAGGACAGGATAATCTGTACAGGGAAGTCTCTCTAGGGGAGAAGGCATATTCAGTGGGCCAGACTATATATTAAAATGTTGATATGGGGTGCCTGGGTGGCTCAGTCAGTTAAGTGTCTGCCTTCAGCTCAGGTCATGATCCCAGGGTCCTGGGATCCAGCCTGGTGTCAGGCTCCCTGCTCAGCAGGAACCGCGCTTCTCCCTCTTCCTCTGCCCCTGCTCATTGCTTGTACGTGCGCGCGCGCTCTCTCTCAAATAAATAAATAAAAATATAAAAAAACAAAAACCAGGTTGGGTGCCTGGGTAGCTCAGTTGGTTGAGCGACTGCCTTTAGCTCAGGTTATGATCCTGGGGTCCTGGGATCAAGTCCTGCACCGGGTTCTCTGCTCGGTGGGGGTCTGTTTCTCTCTCTGACCTTTCCCCTCTCATGCTCACTCGCTCTCATTCTCTCACTCTCTCAAATAAATAAATAAAATCTTTTTAAAAAAGGTTATTTTTTTTAAAGAAAGAGAGCATGCACAGGTAGAGGTGGGGGAGGGACAGAAGGAAAGGGTGAGAGAGAATCCTAAACAGGCTCCACACCCAGCATGGACTCAATCTCACAACCCTGAGATCACAACCTGAGCCAAAATCGAGTTAGACCCTTCACTGACTGAGCCACCTACTTGCCCATGAGTACCTCTTTTAAAACAAGAGGAGTTTATATCCATAAAGGATATATGCCCACTAAATTATACAAACCTGATAAACTGTCTTTCTCTACTCAAGATATTTCTATAAAAAGCCCACCTAACTAGAATGGGAGATGATAGAATTGGTGAAATGAAACTTATTCTTACTTGTAATGTTTTAATATTTTTAAGAAGGAGAAATATTCACATATTACCTAAAAACATTAAAATAAAAATAAAAATATTTAAAATAAACAACAAAAAGGACACCCAGAAAAGGCTAAAGAAGCAACACATCATTCTTTCCCTTTCCAGGCTCCTTACAGATAATAACCCTTCACCCCTCACTATCTCCAACGGAGAAGTTATAAAGCCGTTGAATAAATTAGGATTTCTTTGCAGTATTACATTTCATTCTCTTCTTCTTGAGACTACACTCTCTGGTCTTTGATGAAAACTTAAAAAATAACCTAGTCTCATTAAAAGAAAACTTAGAAGCTTCTCCTTAGGGTAGGTTAATTCTGTACATATATGCTTTCCAATAGCTACCTTTATCCACTACATTTAATTTTACTTTGTTTTAAGACAACGACCTTTTCCAATCCTTATTTGCAATTCTGAGAACACCTTTCTATAAGGCACCTTTCTTCCCTTTAATAAGTTGTATAAGTATTTGCTGACTCTGATATAGCAGATTTAAAAAGAAGGGTGCATTAATAGGAGGTTTTGTCAGACAGATTTTTGAAGCTTGAACTAGTTGACCCCTAAAGTCCCTTAGATTCAATGAAGGTTCTGTGATTAAGGTAGAATAGTCTAGGGTCTTTGAAACATTTTTCTTTGCCCTGCACCAAGGAGGATATAGACTGAGCAAGACTGGCCAATTTCCAATCAAGAATAAGTTTGGACTTTGTGAAAGACCTCCATCTTACAATAAACAAGCCTTTCTATGATCTTGAAGCTCTAACCCTATGAAAAAACTAGCCATTGGATCTATTTTTTTGTATTGTGACAGGTCTGTTTATTCAGATCCTATGTACAACAGCAGCTGAAGGCAGATGAATAGCAGCCACCTTTATCTGGTGGATTGACTTAAACATGAGAGAAAGTCTCAAGTCAGGCTGAAAAGATTTGAGCTCTACCCTCCTTTTTAAAAAAAAAAATGAGGATAACTATTTTTAAAAAGATTTTATTTATTTATTTGAGAGAAAGAGAGAGAGAGAACATAAGCAGGGGGAGTGGCAGAGGGAGAAGCAGGCTCCCCACTGAGCAGGGAGCCTGACTTGGGGCTCAACCCCAGGATCCTGGGATCATGACCTGAATCAAAGGCAGATGACCAACAAACTGAGCCACCCAAGTGCCCTACCCTGCCCTTCTTGAAATTTTTATATAGTTACTCGTATGAAGACACTAATAGCATACTAATCAAATTTGCAAATGACCAACTAGAAATGATACACAGTATACTGGATGGCATTCAAGATTCAAAGTGGGCTTGAAAAGCAGGAATAATAGGCTAAATTTAACAAATCAAAATGAAAAAGATCAAGACTTGTACCAGGTCCTAAACACAACTGTGAAAGTACCAAGTGGATGAACAAAGCCACAGAGTTAAAGTCTTATAGATTTCAACTAACTATAGGCTCAACATAACTCATACTCAACACTCAACAGAGTGATTGGTATAGCTGTCAAAAAAAAAAAGAAAAAAAGCAACTTGGGGCACCTGGGTGGCTCAGTGGGTTAAGCCTCTGCCTTCAGCTTGGGTCATGGTCCCAGGCCCTGGGATCAAGCCCCATGTCAGGCTCTCTGCTCAGTGGGGAGCCTGCTCCCTGCCCCCCCCACCTGCCTCTCTGCCTACTTGTGGTCCTTCTCCTCCTCTGTCCAATAAGTAAATAAAATCTTTTTTAAAAAAGTAACTTAGGGGCACCTAGGTGGCTCAGTGGGTTAAGCCTCTGCCTTCGGCTCAGGTCATGATCCCAGGGTCCTGGGATCGAGTCCCACATCAGGCTCTCTGCTCTGCAGGGAGCCTGCTTCCTCCTCTCTCTCTGCCTGCCTCTCTGCCTACTTGTGATCTCTGTCAGATAAATAAAGAAAAAATCTAAAAAAAAAAAAAAGTAATTTAATCTTGGCCTGCATGAGTGGTAGTATAGGGTCTAGAACAAAGAAAGTTATTGACCCACTCCTCTATATTGATCAGAACACACATATCTGACATAGTACTTTCATTCTAGATGCTAGTCTTTAAAGAGAGATATTAATGAACTGAAGTGTGAACAGAACAGAAGAACCAGAATGATGAGTAGACCTTAAAACTGTACAGGAGAATAATGGCAGGATATTCAGCACAGAGAAAGCAAGACTTAGCAGAGGAAACCAATGACTACTGTTTTCAAATATAAAAGACTGTTAAACATTAGAGCTGACTAGCAATGACAGGGACAGCCTCTGGAGCAATTTCCTCAAATAATGAAGTGTTCAAGCACAGTCCTAGATAATCACTTGGTAGGGTTATAGAAAGCAATTCAAAAGCCTAGGATAATTCTGAAGTCTCTCTGCTAACAACAACAAACAACAATAACAAAACCCCAAAAGTTAAGATACTCTAGTAACAACCTAGCACCCAGATCTTGGTTTCTAAATATCATTCGTCACTTAAGAGAGCCAGGGCTCCTTAAAGAAATAGCCAATTCCAGGGGCACCTGGGTGGCTTAGTGGGTTAAAGCCTCTGCCTTCGGCTTAGGTCATGATCCCAGGGTCCTGGGATCAAGTCCCACATTGGGCTCTCTGCTCAGCAGGGAGCCTGCTTCCCTTCCTCTCTCTGCCTGCCTTTCTGCCTACTTGTGATCTCTGTCTTTCAAATAAATAAATAAAATCTTAAAAAAAAAAGAAATAGTCAATTCCAGGGCTGGGGCAGGAAAATATAAGATAAGCCTGAGATAGTCCTGCTATCTCAGAAAGTAAAGAAGTGCTAAAGAGTGGTGGGGACATGCCAATGGACACAAATCAGCTTATGGGGCTCGCACTGGTCACATTTAAGCATCAAACTGAACAATAACAGTAAAACATAGACCAGACACTAAATAAGAATCCATGTGTTCATACTGATCAAATCAAATTAAAGGGAAAGTTCTTCTTTATAGTAGAATGCCATCTCATAACTAATAAATGTGGAACTAGAGGTGTATTTTAAAAGTCACCATTGTTCACATATCATAGTAAACAACTAAGCAATTATCAATGAATGTTAAAAACTCCTAAGTGAAAGTTTGATGAAAAACAAGAAGACAATGGATTCCACCACAAATTGCGTATTAATTACAAAGGGGAAAGTAGCAAATTTGCAATGGAGAAAACTGGCAGAGTCACTTCAACCAAACAGACAGCTAACCGTACTGATTATGGGGTAAACTGATATCATGTACTTCCTGTTGTAATGCACTAAAAACACCCTCACCTCTGTGATATTCCAACAAAAATGCATAATCTGAGGCTAACTATAAGCAAACATTAGATAAACCCAAAATAGAGAACATTCTACAAAATAACTGGACAGTCCTCTTCAAAAATGCCAACATCATGAAAGGAAAAAAAAGAAAGACTGAGGCACTATTCCAGATTAAAGGAGACTAATGTGATGTGACAAATAAATTCAATGTATATCCTGGATTTTATTCCATACCAGGAAAAAAATTGCTAAAAAAGGACATCATTGGGACAAGAGGTAAAATCTGAATATGGAAAGTAATAGTATTGTATCAATGATAATTTTTCTGATTTTGATCATTATATTGCATTTTTTTAAAAAGATTTTGTTTATTTATTAGAGAAAGAGAGCACAAGCAGAAAGAGCAGCAAGGATCAAGTCCCACACTGGGCTCCTTGCTCAGTTGGAAGCCTGCTTCTTTCTCTACCTCTGCCTGCCTGTGTGCACTTGCTCTATCTCTCTCCGCCTCTCCCTGACAAATAAATAAATAAAATCTTTAAAAAAAAAGAATACAGAGGGGCACCTGGGTGGCTCAGTAGGTTAAAGCCCCTGCCTTCGGCTCGGGTCGTGATCCCAGGGTCCTAGGATCGAGCCTCACATAGGGCTCTCTGCTCAGTGGGGAGCCTGCTTCCTCCTCTCTCTCTGCCTGCCTCTCTGCCTACTTGTAATCTCTGCCTGTCAAATAAATAAATCAAATCTTTAAAAAAAAAAAGAATACAGAAAGTGTAACCATAAAAGAAAAAATAAGGGGGCACCTGGGTGGCTCAGTGGGTTAAGGCCTCTGCTTTCAGCTCAGGTCATGACCCCGGGGTCCTGAGATCGAGCCCCGCATCAGGCTCTCGGCTCCACGGGGAGCCTGCTTCCTCTCTCTCTGCCTGCCTCTCTGCCTACTTGTGATCTCTGTCTGTCAAATGAATAAATAAAATCTTTTAAAAAAATAAGTTAATTTCACCAAATTAAAAAAGCTGTTCATCAAAAATCACCATTAAGAATGCTAAGGATGGGGCGCCTGGGTGGCTCAGTTGCTGGGCATCTGCCTTCAGCTCAGGTCATGATCCCAGGGTTCTGGGATCGAGTCTCACATCGGGCTCCCTGCTTGGTGGGGAGTCTGCTTCTCCCTCTCCCTCTGCCTGCTGCTTCCCTTACATGTGAGCATTCTCTCTGTCAAATAAATAAATAAAATATTAAAAAAAGAATGCTGAGGATGAAAAAAGATTAATACCCCAAATTGGCAAGTATACGGGGAAAATATAGTTTCACACCTTATTGGAAAGAGTATAAATTAGTAGAATCTAGGAGGTTATTTGACTGTGTTATTAAAATTCTAAATGTGCATACCATTTACCATAGCAATACCTTTCTAAAAATGTATCCTACAGAAATAATCACAGAGGCACATAGCTATGTGTACAAATAACATAGTAGTATTTGTGATAAACATTAGAACAAACTAAATGCCTATTGATAGGTTTGGCAAAATAAACGATGGGCCATGCATACAATGGAACACTATGCAGCTGTTAAAGTGAGTTAGTTGGCATAGAATCAGAATGAATGGTGGTTACCAGAGACTGGGAGATGAGGGAAAAGAGAGATACTGATTAAAGGATATAGACTCTCAGATTACATCATTACAAGACGAATAGGTTCTGGAAACCTAACATTCAGCATGGCAAATGTAGTTAATAATGTATTAAACACTTGAAATTTACTAAGAGAGTAGATCTCCAGTGTTCTCACCACACACAAAAAGGTAATTAACTATACATTAATTAATTTAATTGTGGTAATCATTTCACAATGTATACAGATGTCAAACATCACATCGTATACCTTAAATATATACATGTTTTATTTTTCAAAACAGATAAATAAAAGTATTTTTAAATGAATGGCTTAAGAACCCAAGTAGCCAAAACAATCTTGAGAAAGGAGAAAAAATCTAGAGGCATTACACTTCCTGATTTCAAACTATGTCATAAAGCTATAGCAATCAAAACAGTATGGTATTGGCATAAAAACAAACACAAAGATCAATGGAACAGACCAGGTACCCCAGAAATAAACTCACACACATATGTCAATTAATTTATAACACAGGAGCCAAGAACACATTATAAGGAACGGACAGTCTGTTCAATCAGAATAGACTGTCCTGCTGGGAAAATTGGGCAGCCACATGCAAAAGAATGAAACTGGACCACCTTCTTACACCATACACAAAAATCAACTCAAAATGGATTAAAGACTTGAGTGTAAGACCTGAAACCATAAAATTTCTAGAAAAAAACATCAGCAATAAGTTCCATGATATTGTTCTTGGCGAAAATATTTTTGGATTTGACACCAGAAGAAAAGGCAACAAAAGCAAAGTTGAACATACAAACTAAGCTTCTGCACGGCAAAGGAAGCCATCAATGAAATGAAAAGGTGACCTACAGAATGGGATAAGATATTTGCAAATCATATATCTGGTAGGGGTCAATACCCAAAATACATAAAGAACACATAAAACTCAATAGTAAAAAAAAAATCTATTTAAAGGTGATTCTGAATAAATATTTTCCCAAAGAATTCATACAGACAGATGGCAGTAGGTACATGAAAAGATGTTCAACATCACTATAATCATCAGGGAAATGCATATCAAAATTACAATGAGATACCACCTCATATCTGTTAGAATGGCTATTATCAAAAAGACAAGAGGGGGAGGGGAAGGGGAAATAAAGAAAAGAAATAACAAGTGTTGGGGTGCCTTGGTGGCTCAGTCATTAAGCATCTACCTTCGGCTCAGGTCATGATCCCTTCACATCAGGCTCCCTGCTCAGCAGGAAGACTGTCTCTCCCTCTTCCACTCCCCCTGCTTGTGTTCCCTCTCTCGCTGTTTCTCTCTCTGTCAAATAAGTAAATAAAATCTTAAAAATAGAGAGATAACAAGTGTTGGTGAGGATGTGGAGAAGAGGCAGCCTTTGTGCACTACTGATGGGAATGTAAACTGGTGTAGCCACTATGGCAAAGAATACGGAGGTTCTAAAAAAAATTTTAAATAGAACTATCACATGATCCAGCAAGTCCAGTTCTGGGTCTTTATCTAAGAAAATGAAAATACTAACTTGAAAAGATACATGCATACACATGTTCATTGCAGTGTTATTTACAATAGCCAAGATATGAAAACAACCTAAGTGTCCACTGATGGAAAAATGGATAAGGAAGTCATTGGATGAGGCACCTAGGTGGTTCAGTGGGTTAAGTCTCTGCCCTCAGCTCAGGTCATGTCTCAGGGTCCTGAGATCAAGCCCCGCATCAGGCTCTCTGCTCAGCAGAAGCCTGCTTCCCCTTCTCTCTGCCTGCCTTTCTGCCTACTTCTGATCTCTCTCTGTCAAATAAATAAATAAAATCTTTAACAACAACAAAAGGAAGAAATCATTGGATACATATACAATGGAATATTATTATTTTTTACAACGGAATATTACCAAGCCATAAAATGAATGAAATTTTGCCATCTGTGACAAAAATCTTCCCACCTGTGACAACATGATTGGACTTTGAGGGCATTATTCTGAGAGAAATAAGTCAGATGAGAAAGACAAAAACTGTATGATCTCACTTGTAAGTGGAATCTTAAACAAACAAACAAAACAACCAAGCTCATTGATAACAGAGAACAGATTGGTGGTTGCCAGAGGTAGGGAATAGGGGGTGAGTAAAATGGGTAAAGGGAGTCAAAAGGTACAAGCACCCAGCTATAAAACAAATAAATCATTGGGATGTGATATACAGCATGGTACTATAGTTAATAATACTGTATTGAATATTTGAAAGCTGCCGAGAGTAAATCTTAAAAATTCTCATCACAAGAAAAAAATTTGTGACTATGTATGATGACAGTTGTTAACCAGTGTGGTGATCATTTTGTAATATACACAAATGCAGGATCATTATATTGTATACCTGACAATTACATCTCAATTTTAAAAATTAAAAAGTAATGCATTGATGCTATATGTAGTAAAATGATAAAAATGTCCAAAGTAATATTATGCAAAAAAGGAAGTTGCAAACAGTGTATAAAATATAGTTTGTGCCTAGTATTATAAAAATTACATAAAAATATATACATGGGCAAAACTCTGGAAGACTTACACTAAATTCTTAGCAGTGGTTATCTCAGAGTGATAGGATTCTTTTAAAAATATTTTATTTATTGGGCGCCTGGGTGGCTCAGTGGGTTAGGCCGCTGCCTTCGGCTCAGGTCATGATCTCAGGGTCCTGGGATCGAGTCCCGCATCGGGCTCTCTGCTCAGCGGGGAGCCTGCTTCCCCCCCTCTCTCTGCCTGCCTCTCTGCCTACTTGTGATCTCTCTCTGTCAAATAAATAAATAAAATCTAAAAAAAAAAATAAATAAAAATAAAAAAAAATATTTTATTTATTTATTAGACAGAGAGAGTACAAGCAGAGGAAGCAGCAGGCAGAGGGAGAAGCAGGCTCCTGCTGAGCAGGGAGCCCAATCTGGAACTCGATCTCAGGACTCTGGGATCATGACCTAACCCAAAGGCAGTCACTTCGCCGACCGAGCCACCCAGGCACCCCTCAGAGTGATAGGATTACAAGAGCTTTATACTCTCTAGGTTGTAGGTTTATGTTATGAAGCAAATCTTTTATAAGGCATATTACTTTTAAAATACTTAGAGCACAGGTTTTGGGGAAAAAAATGGAGGGATTATGGATCTGAAGGACGATTACAAAAGGATTTAGGTAGTAAGAAAAATTGAACAATCCGAAGTTGAGGACAGAATGAAATAAAAGAATTTTGTATTGGGGCGCCTGGGTGGCTCAGTGGGTTAAGCCACTGCCTTCGGCTCAGGTCATGATCTCGGGGTCCTGGGATCAAGTCCCACATTGGGCTCTCTGCTCAGCAGGGGGCCTGCTTCCCTTCCTCTCTCTCTGCCTGCCTCTCTGCCTGCTTGTGATCTCTCTCTCTCAAATAAATAAATAAAATCTTTAAAAAAAAAAGAATTTTGTATTTTCAGTAGAGTAATTCTGGGAAATGACCAAATCCAGCATCTGGTGGAACAATTTTGCTGCAGGAGTAGCATGGAGAAGAGCATTAACTGGTCAGGGGACTGTGAAGCTACAGCATTGCTTGGCCAGTCCAACCACAGAGCACTGTGATCAGTTTGCAGGTGAGGGGCAGGACTTTGGATAGAGGGGAGAAAGCAAGCCAGATGCCTAAGTCCTCAAAGAATATAAGGAAGTAAAGAAGTTAATAAATGACTACATCAAGAAGAAATGAAAGGTAATATTGCCAGAAGGCATGAGCCTCAGAGGAGCAACTTTTCATCTTTTTTTTTTTTTTTTTTTTTTTTTTTTTAAAGATTTTATTTATTTATTTGACAGAGAGAGATCACAAGTAGGCAGAGAGGCAGGCAGAGAGAGAGGAGGAAGCAGGCTCCCCGCTGAGCAGAGAGCCCGATGCGGGCCTCGATCCCAGGACCCTGAGATCATGACCCGAGCCGAAGGCAGCGGCTTAACCCACTGAGCCACCCAGGCGCCCAACTTTTCATCTTTTTATCAAATTTGTTCATACTATGTGATTCAGCAGTTGTAATTCGATAAATCTATCCTACAAATCCATTAACACATACACAAACATACATGTAAGGATGTTCACTGTGGCATTGTTTGTTAGAGCAAAAAAACTAGAAACAACCCAAACCTTTATCAGTAACGTCGGTTAAATAAGTGACATGAGTTTCTCATTCAAGAGCCACAGCAATAAGGGAGGCAGGAGTTTGGGGAAAAGTAAGGCTTCAGTTAAAAAAACGTAGAGGGATAATTTGGGAAGGGAATCTAGGGTACAGTAGGGTTTGTTTATAATGGAATTCATTTTCCAAGAAACACAGTGCAAAGAACTGGCACAAGAGACAACAGTGGATGGATAAATGGGTGTAAAGGAAGGCACAGAAGGGTAGAAGGAAGCCCAGAGGGGTTCAAGAAAGAGTAAATACAAAGGCAAATGATCAAAGGGGTTTGCAGGATACACCGGCTTTCAGGTTAACTGGACCCATCAGCCTAAAATGCCCTTCCCCCACCCTTGATAGTCTAGGAAACCCCTATTCAGTCATTATGTGTCAGACCAGAAATTGTCTTTCAATGAGGCTTTCCTTGATACCTTGTGGTAGAGTTAATGAAATCCTTCCCTCACGTTCCACACAATTTATACAACCATTCTTAAAGGATTCTTTACTTCTTCTTTTTTTTAATTTATTTGACAGACAGATCACAAGTAGGCAGAGAGGCAGGCAGAGAGAGAGAGGAGGAAAGCAGACTCCCCGCTGAGCAGAGAGCCTGACATGGGGCTTGATCCCAGTACCCTGGGATCATGACCCGAGCCGAAAGCAGAGGCTTTAACCCACTGAGCCACCCAGGTGCCCCAAGGATTCTTTACTTCTGATGAGGAGTACTCAACATGAAGTTTATGCATGGTCATCAGGGAGAGTGCCCACACAGACCTTCAAACTTTATGTAAAATTCTGTGGATTTCTGTGCATTTGCGGAGGTAGGGGAAGTCCACAGTTGGCTTTTTTTTTTTTTAAGTTTTTTCTTTCCTTTTTTTAAAAGTAATCTCTACCCCCAACATGGCACTCAAACTCACTACCCCAAGACCAAGAGTTGCAGGCTCTACCAACTGAGCCAGACAGGTGCCCCTCAAAGTCTAGAGTTTTTAATCAAATTCTTCAACAATTACTGTAATGTAACTTGTTTGTCAGACATTTTTTGAGCAATCTAATATATGCTAGGCACTATACTACAGACACGAAACAAAAAGGTACCTACACCCAAAAAGTTTACACATGAGAAAGAGAGAAAAGTAAACAAAGGATTACAGAATAGTATGAAACATAAAAGAAGCCTAAATAAAAAGACACATTCCATTATTGAAGACCTACAGAAATGGAGAGATACATCATGTTCCTGGCTGAGAAAACTCATAATGTAAAGACATCAACTCTTTCCAAATTAAGTTGAAAGTTTAATGTAATCTCAACTAAAATCTCAACAAGATCTGTGGAATTTATTGACTGACCCTAGAAATTCTTGTGGAAGGAAAAATGAGCTAGATTAGCCAAGAAATATTTTAAATACAACAAAGAAAAACTTGCCCTATCACATCTAAATGTATGAAAAAAGCCAGAGCAGAAATTTTATTTATTTATTTATTCATTCATTCATTCATTTATTTATTTATTTTAGAGAGGGAGAGAGAGAAGGCAGGGGCAGAGAGAACAGGAAAGAGAATCTTAAGCAGTCTCCACACTCAGCACAGAGCCCAATGTGGGGCTCAGTCTGACAACCCTGAGATTATGACCTGAGCCAAAATCAAGAGTCGGGCCCTTAACTGACTGAGCCACCCAGGCACCCCCATAGTAGTGACTTTAATACTGAGATGCTATTAATATTGACATTGGTGTAGGTATAAACAAATACATCAGTGAAACAAAAGAGATGGTTCAGAAACAGACTTCTGTGTTTAAGGGAATTTCATTTGTGATAAAGGTATTTCAAATCACTGGAGAAAGTCAATAAATAGTAGGACAATTACCTGTTTGGAAAAAAAAATTTAGGGCAAAATCTCACACTACTTACAAAAATAAATTCTAGATCTTAAATTTATATAATTTAAAATTTAAAATAATAAATAAAAAACAACTCAGAAGCAACCTGTGTTAGACAAAGATTTCTTAGATATGAAACAAAAGCATGAGTCATAAAAAAATTAAGAAATTGAATTTCATCAAAATTATGAACTTCTGGGGCGCCTGGGTGGCTCGGTGGGGTTAAGCCACTGCCTTCGGCTCAGGTCATGATCTCAGGGTCCTCGGATCGAGTCCCGCATTGGGCTCTCTGCTCAGCAGGGAGCCTGCTTCCCCCTCTCTCTTTGCCTGCCTCTCCATCTACTTGGGATTTCTCTCTGTCAAATAAATACATAAAATCTTAAAAAAAAATTATGAACTTCTGCTCCTCTAAAGATACTGGTAAGAGAACAAAAAGACATGCTAGAGAGAAAATATTTGCAAACCACACATCTGATAAAGGATTGTACTCAGAATTCTAAACACTCAAGAATAACAAAACAAATAATCCAGTTTTTTAAGTGGGACAAAGATTTGAACAGACACTATACCAAAGATGCTCAACATCACTAGTCATTAGGAAAATACACATTTTAAGAAAAGGGGATACTTAGGGCGCCTGAGTGGCTCAGTGGGTTAAAGCCTCTGCCTTCGGCTTGTGTCATGATCCCAGGGTCCTGGGATCGAGCCCCGTGTCAGGCTCTCTGCTCCGTGGGGAGCCTGCTTCCTCCTCTCTCTCTGCCTGCCTTTCTGCCTGCTTGTGATTTCTCTCTGTCAAATAAATAAAATGTTAAAAAAAAAGAAAAAGAAAAGAAAAGAAAAGGGGATACCATTACACCTACTCCAGCATCTTTTTTCTTTTTAAGATTTTATATATTTATTTGAGAGAGAGAACACAGAGGGAGAATGAGAGGGAGAAGCAGACTCCCGGGTGAGCAGAGAACCCAATTCAGGGCTGGATCCCAGAACCCTGAGATCATGACCTGAGAAGGCAGCCACTTAACCAACTGAACCACCCAGGTGCACCCCGACTCCAACATCTTTTTTTTTTTTTTTTGGATTTTATTTATTTATTTGACAGACAGAGATCACAAGTAGGCAGAGAGAGAGAGAGAGAGAAAGGAGGAAGCAGGCTCCCCGTGGAGCAGAGAGCCCGAGGTGGGGCTCGATCCCAGGACCCCTGGATCACAACCTGAGCCGAAGGCAGAGGCTTTAACCCACTGAGCCACTCAGGCGCCCCAAGTATCCCCTTTTCTTAAAATGTGTATTTTCCTAATGACTAGTGATGTTGAGCATATTTGGTATAGTGTCTGTTCAAATCTTTGTCCCACTTAAAAAACTGGATTATTTGTTTTGTTATTCTTGAGTCCACATCTTAAGAAAAAACTGACACTACCAAGTGCTGGGGAACTAGTAGTAACAAGATCTCTCATATACTGCTGAAAGGAATGCAAAACTGGACAGCTACTTTGGAAAACAGCTTGGCAGTGTCTTAAAAGGTTAAACATACATTGACTATAAACCCAGCCATTCCAGTCCTAGGCATTCACCCAAGTGAAATGAAATCTTAGCTTCATACAAGAACCTGATGCTGATGTTTACAGTGACTATATTTATAATCACCAAACACTGGAAACAACCCAAATAACCCAAACCTCAACTGGGGAATGAAATAACAAACTGGCACATCCATACATTGGAATCTGCTCAGTGATGGAAAGGAACAAACTACTGATACAAGCAACAACACGGGTATTGTATGAATTCATTTACATGACAGCTTTGAAGAGCAGAACTATAACATCAGCAAACAGTGAGGAGGTAAAGGGGAGGAGTTTTGACTCTGAAGAGGAACTAATGAATTTCTTGAAGTGATTAAACTATCTTATATCTTGATTGTGGCTGTTATTATACAACTGTATGCATTTTTCAAAACTCGCAGAAATTTACACTAAAAAGGGTAAATTTACTATATATAAATAAAATATACATAAATATATATAATATATATAATATATTATATATAAGTATATATATAAATAAAAATATGAAAAAATATAATTGTAGCACACACATGCGTGCACACACACACAAGCTTAGAAATATATGAGAACAACAGGACACAAAGAAACTTTTGGGGGTGATGGGCATATTCATTACTTTGATGGTGGTGACAGTTTCATGGATGTGAACATATGTCAGAACTCATCAGCTTATATCCTTTAAGTATGTAGAGTTTATTGTACATCAATTATACCTCAATAAAGCTGTAAAAAAGAAGGAAGAAATGTATGAGAAGGAAATATAAGTGAATATGTTTAAAACCTTGGAGTGGTGACAACCTCCTTAAGATAGTAAAAGCAAAAGCCATAAAGGAAAAGAATGATATATTTGACTACATCAAAATTTTAAAATTTTAAAGTTTTAAAATTTTAAGTTTCTATTCTAAAGACATTGTAAATAAATATAAAAGAAGGGTAGGGACACCCGGGTGGCTCAGTTGGTTAAGCCTCTGCCTTCAGCTCAGGTCATGGTCTCAGGGTCCTTGGATCAAGCCCCGCATCAGGCTCTCTGCTCAGCAGGGAGCCTGCTTCCCTCTCTCTCTTTGCCTGACTCTCTGCCTATTTGTGATCTCTCTCTGTCAAATAAATAAATAAAATCTTTTAGAAAAAAGGGTAGATTAGAAGAAAATATTTGTAACATGCATAGACAAAGGCTAATTAATGTTAATGTAAAGAACTACACATCAATAAAAAAAAAAAAAACAACCCAATAGAAACATGAGAAAAAGATCTAACAAGCAAACAATAATGCAAAATGCAAATACTTTTTAGAGATTTACTTTATTTTATTTTTAAAGATTTTATTTATTTATTAATGAGATACACAGAGAGAGAGGCAGAGGCAGAGGGAGAAGCAGGCTCCCCATGGAGCAGGGAGCCCAATGTGGGACTCAATCCCAGGACTCTGGAATCACAACATGAGCTGAAGGCAGATGCTTAACCAAAGGAGCCACCCATACCCTAGAGATTTATTTTATTTTAGAAAGAGGGGGAGAGTGCAAGTAGGAGAAAAGGCAGAAGGAAAGAATCTTCAAGCAGACTCCCCACCGAAACTGGAGCCCAACATGGGGCCTGATCCCATGACCTGTGAGATCAGGATGGGAGCTGAAACCAAGAGTCAACAGACGCTTAACCGACTGAGCCAGCCAGGCACCTCAGGAAATTCAAATATTAATAAACACAGGAAAGGAGGATACTTAAATTCAACTAGAATCAAAGAACTATGAATTAAAACATCCCTTTTTCCTTAACAGATCCAAAAAATTTTAAGATGGATAGCAAGTGTTGGCAGGGATCTACAGAAATAGGTGCTCTCGCATACTGTTGTTGTTGAAAGTATGGGCCTTTGGTGAATAACTTCATATGATCTGTTAAAATGTAAAAACGTGGGGGCGCCTGGGTGACTTAGTCACTAAGTGTCTGCCTTTGGCTCAGGCCATGATCCCTGTGTCCTGGGATTGAGCACTGCAAAGAGCTTCCTGGTTGGTTGGAGGCCTATTTCTCCCTATGCCACTCCCCCTGTTTGTGCTCCTGCTCTCATTCTCTCTCTCTGTGTGTCAAATAAATAAATAAAATCTTTAAAATTTTTTTAAAAATTAAAAAAATGTAAAATGTGCATACCCTTCAACTAGTAGTTCTGTTCTTCATTACCAATCCTAGAGAAACACTTGTGTATGTCACACAAAAAGACTTAATGGGAAAAAAAACCAAAAACATAAAAACTGTCCTTCAAGGAATCTCAAGCTAAATGTGGTAAAGAACCAGGGTTTAGGGATTTTTTTGTTGTTGTTGTAAATTTCCAATCTGTTACAGACTGATACCTTTGTAAAGTAGAGATAAGGGAGCTACTTGGAAAGTAACCACATACTTGGCTGTCATAGCAACACAAAATTGGTACAAATGTTTTATAAATGTTTACTCACAACTTCTTTTTTTTTAAGATTTTATTTATTTATTTGACAGACAGAGATCACAAGTAGGCAGAGAGGCAGGCAGAGAGAGAGGGGAGGAAGCAGACTCCCTGCCGAGCAGAGAGCCTGATGCAGGACTCGATCCCAGGACCCTGAGATCATGACCTGAGCCGAAGGCAGCGGCTTAACCCACTGAGCCACCCAGGTGCCCTACTCACAGCTTCTATCCTGATCTCATTATAGACTGATATAGTTCACCAGCACCAGTCCATGGAATACAGCTTGAGTACTACTGATATAAATGCCATCAAAAGGGAAACAGGAACTGCCATGTGACCCAGCAATTCCACTTCTATATATATCCCCCCAAAAATCAGAGGGACTTGAACAGATATTTGTACACCCATGTTCACGGTAGCAGTGTTCACAATAGTCAAAAGGTGGAAGCAACCCAAGTGTTCACTGACAGATAGCTAGATAAACAAAAGGCAGTATAAACATACAATGGAATATCATTCTACCTTAAAAAAAGGAAGGAAGCTCTGACACATGCTACGACATGGTTAAACCTGAAGACCTCACACTAAGTGAAATAAGCCAGTCACAATAAAACAAATTCTGGATGATTCCACTAACATGACATACTTAGGATAGTCAAATTTAAAGAGACAGAAAGTGGAATGGTGGTTGCCAGCAGCTGGGGAGAGGAGATAGTACACAGCAGCGATGTCCATGATAGCCAAACTGTGGAAAAGAGCCAAGATGCCCTTCAACAGATTAATGGACAAAGAAGATGCGGTTCATATTTACAATGGAATATTACTCAGCCATTAGAAATGATGAATACCCACCATTTGCATTGACAGACATGGCTGGGACTAGAGGAGATTTTGCTAAGTGAAACAAGTTAAGCACAGAAAGACAACTATCATATGGTTTCACTTACTTGCGGAATATAAGGAATAGCATGGAGGATATTAGAAGAAGGAAGGGGAAAATGAAGGGGGGGGAAATCAGAGGGGGAGACTAAGCATGAGAGACTATGGACTCTGAAAAACAAACTGAGGGTTTCAGAGGGGAGGCGGGTGGGAGGATGGGTGAACCTGATGGTAAGTATTAGGGAGGGCACATATTACATGGAGCACTGGGTGTTATACGCAATGAATCATGGAACACTGCATCCAAAACTAATGACGTACTGTAGGGTGACTAATGTAACACAATAAAGATAGATAGATAGATAGATAGATAGATAGATAGATAGATAGATAGATAGGAGATAGTAGGAGTTATGGCTTACTACGTACGGAATTTCAGTTTGGGAAGATGAAAAAAGTTCTGTAGATAGATGGTGGTGATGATTACACCACAGCGTACTTAATAACGCTGAACTGAATAATGTTAAAGAACTTAAAAATTCTTTTTTGTTTTTAGATACAGAGAGAGCAAGAGAGCATAAGCAAGGGGGGGCATAGAGGTCGGGGAGAGAAAGAGAGAGAAACTTCATGCACACTCTATGACCAGTGCAGAGCCTGATGCAGGGCTCAGTCCTACGACCCTGAGACCATGACCTGAGCCAAAATAGTCAGATGCTCAAGTGGCTGAACCACCCAGGTGGCCCTTAAAACTTCTTAAAATGGTAGATTTTATATCACATTTTTTGTCACAATTTATTTTTTAAATATTTTATGTATTTATAATTAGAGAGAGAGAGTTGAGAGAATGAGTGGGAAGAAGGGCATAGGGAGAAGCAGACTCCCTGTGGAGCTGGGTCCAAGGGGGACTCGATCCCAGGACCCTGGGATCATGACCTGAGCAGAAGGGAGACGCTTAACTGACTAAGCCACCCAGGCACCCTTTTATTTCCGTTTTTAAATACAAAGAAAATGACCTGAAAGAACAAATACCAACCTGATAACATTAGTTTCCTCTGGGAGAGGTACCTACATTAAGGGATTGGAAAGGAGAACTGTGTTTGACTTAAGCAACGACAACAAAAAATACTCATATATCACTTGAATAATTAAAATGCTTTTTATGAAAAATTAAAAGAATGGGTCAACCACAGAAAATATGTAGGATGGTAACTAAAGGCAGCACCGGTCCTGTGGGGATACAGGGTATCCAAGAAAGTACCTGTGCCAGGAACATAGAGAGAGGTATTTAATCCCAGCCTGGGAGAAAGAAGGAGGCTTCCCAGAGGAAGCAGAAAGGAGAGCCTGAAATGAGTCTTGAAAGATGAGTAGAAATTAGCCAAGAAAAACCTGAGTCGGAACAAAATGATGGAGGGGGTGTTGTAGACAGAGGGAACTGTGTATGTGAAGGCGTGGAGGTACGAGAGAACATAGCTTTCTCTGAGAACTGGAAAAAGTTCGCCAGGCTTGAAGCACAGAATCTAGGTAGATGAGTACAGAATCCGGCTTTTATACTGAAAACAACAGGAAATTTTTAAAGCTTATAGGCATCATCTGCCTGTATGTTTTAGAAAGACCACTCTAGGTGCTGTGCAGAAAATGAATGGGACAGTTAAGTATAGGCACAAAAGGCCACTTTGAAAGCTACTTGAGTAATCCAGAAGAGAAATGATAAAAGGGGGTGACAGCTGATGGTGGGGGGGGGGCAGGCAAGGTACAAGAGAGGGTTAATAATTGGACATTTTAAGTTTGAGAAGGATTTCCAAGTAGACATGTTCAATAGGGAGTTAGATTATATAGGTCTGGAACTTGGGAGAGCTGTCTGATTAGAATCACTCATTTGGGGGGGCGCCTGGGTGGCTCAGTTGGTTGGACGACTGCCTTCGGCTCAGGTCATGATCCTGGAGTCCTAGGATCGAGTCCCGCATCGGGCTCCCAGCATCATGGGGAGTCTGCTTCTCCCTCTGACCTTCTCATCGCTCATGTTCTCTCTCACTGTCTCTCTCTCAAATAAATAAATAAAAATCTTTAAAAAAAAAAAAAAAGAATCACTCATTTGGGGATCAGGTTACTGAAACCACAAGAACTCAAAGTCTCTTCCATATCATAAACCCTACCCTTTCACCTGGCTCAAGTATCTCTCAACTTTAAGGGAGGAAAAGTCTTTTCTCAAATCCATCCTGCCATTCTCAACTCCTTCATAGAAATTTAGAATATTCTTTTTTTTTTTTCCTCATAGGCTCTAGGCTCATCATGGGACTTGAACTCCTAACCCCGAGATCAAGAGTCACGTGCTCTGCTAACTGAGCCAGCCAGGCACTCCTAGACTATTCTTTTTTTCTTTTTCTTTTTCTTTTTTAAAGATTTATTTATTTATTTGACAGACAGAGATCACAAGTAGACAGAGAGGCAGGCAGAGAGAAAGAGGAGGAAGCAGGCTCCCCGCTGAGCAGAGAGCCCGATGCGGGGCTCCATCCCAGGACCCTGAGATCATGACCTGAGCCAAAGGCAGAGGCTTTAACCCACAGAGCCACCCAGGCGCCGCAAGTCTATTCTTTTTTCTTTTAGAATATTCTTGTATGAGCTGTGTACTTAATGTTCTTCCCACTTCCCATCACTCTACGAAAATAGCTATTGCAAAGGTCACTAAATCTAACAGATGCCTTTCAGGCCTCATCTTACTTTGGTGTCTCAGCAGCATTTAATACAGTATTAAATGTACTCCTTCCTGCTGTTAATACTGTTCCCTTGGCTTTCAGGATATCTCATTCTCCTGCTTTTCCTCCATCTCTTCCCAGTCCTCAGTTTTCTTTATGAACTTCTGCTCTTCTACCTCCTACTTCTTCTTATAATCTAACCAAAGGCAGACAGAATATTAGGAAACTATTATGGAAAGGTTACCAATTCTACTGCACATAATCCTGCAGACCTAAAACAAAGATACCTCTCTCTCCACCAGGAATCAAGATCGAATGAATAAGCATAGCCTTTTGCTGAAGTAACCCACTCTGGTAGGCTCAACAGCAAAAGATGCCCACATCTCCATCCCCAGAACCTGAGGATGAATATCTTACTTTGCATGGCAAAAGAGACTTTGCAGAAGAAAAATAAAAGACTTTGAAGAGATGGTTAAGTTAAAGATCTTGTGATAGGGAGGTTACATCCGTGGCCTCAACATAAGCACAAGCAAGGGTCCTTAAGAGAGTTAGAGGACAAGTGAAGACAGAAGTAGATTGGAGCAGAGATCGCTGGCTTTAAGGTGGAAGGAGACTGTGAGCTAAGGAATGCAGGCAGCCTTTAGAAGCTGGGAAAGACAGGGAATATTCTCTCCCCTAGAGCCTCCAGAAGGAATATGACCTTGCCAACATGTGGATTTTGGTCCATAAGGCCTATTTTGGGCTTCAGACCACCAGAGCAGTAACATAAGTAGGTCCATGTTGTTTTAAGCCAGTATTATCTAGGAATTTCTTACTGATTGGTGGATGAGCTAGGTGTGTGGATGCTGGGCTCTGATTGGGATCCTTCTTTATGGGAAATGCTCCCCTCATCAGGTGTCTCCCATTGAGTGAAGCCAAGTACTAAGGTCCGAAAACATTATGGACAAGACTTGAGGAGTCCCAGGGAGTCACTATCCTGAGGTCTCTCTATTCTCTGCTGTGTTCCAAGACAGTCCTTTGAAAACAAAGAACAGAAAAATATAGATCACTCAGACCATCCATGAGAATAAATTCTAGCTGCATTGCAAATGTAAGCAAACACACAGAAACTACCATACAAGTATTTGAAAACAGAGAAGCATGCTTATGACCTTGGCATGTGGAAGACCTTATTAAATAAAACACAAAAATCAAAAGCCAAAAAATTAATCTGATCAATCTGACCTCAAAACTTAAAATATATTCAACAATATACCATAAACAAAATTAAAAAGCAAGAGATAGGGGCGCCTGGGTGGCTCAGTGGGTTAAGCCACTGCCTTCGGCTCAGGTCATGATCTCAGGGTCCTGGGATCGAGTCCCGCATTGGGCTCTCTGCTCAGCAGGGAGCCTGCTTCCCTCTCTCTCTCTCTCTCTGCCTGCCTCTCCATCTACTTGTGATTTCTCTCTGTCAAATAAATAAATAAAATCTTAAAAAAAAAAAAAGAGATAGACTAGGAGAAAATATGTGTAATATGTAAAACAAAAGACTAATATTTTCCTTTTTTAAAGATTTATTTATTTATTTATTTGAGAGAGAGAGCGAGAGAGCAAGAGAGAGAAAGCACACGAGCAGGGGCAGAAGAGGGAGAAGCAGACTCCCCTGCTAATCAGGGAGCCTGACGTGGCAGATGCTTACCTGACTGAGCCATCCAGCATCCCCAAATGACTACTACTTTCCATTAATTATCCTGGCTAAGAGACAACCAACACAGAAAAACAGGTAAAGGATATGAGCAAGCATATTATAGAAAAAACACAAATGGCCGGTAAACATAGGAATGGATGTTCAACTTCTCTATTCATCCGAGTACTAAAAATGAAACAATGAGATTCTATCTCCTACCTACCACATTTGCAAAATTTAAAGTTTGATAACATTTGGTGTTGGGAAGAGTAAGGAGAAATGAGACCTTCCAACCTGCTGGGGAGAACACAAACTAGTACAGCCGTGCTGGAGGGGCACCGGGCAGCACCTACTAGGATCACAAATGCACACAGTTTACGACACCACTCCCAGGCATATGCCCTACAGAAGATGCTCAGATGTTCTCAGAACGTAGTCTATAGTTTCCTGGGGGTTCCCAAGACCCTTTCAAGGGGCCTATGAAATTCAAAACTATCTTCATAATAGTATTAAGATGTTGTTTGCCAGGGTGCCTGGGTGGCTCAGTCGTTAAGTGTCTGCCTTCAGCTCAGGTCATGATCCCTGGGTCCTGGGATAGAGCCCTGCACTGGGCTCCCTGCTTAGCAGGAAGACTGCTTCTCCCTCTCCCGCTCCCCCTGCTTTGTTCCCTCTCTCGCTATGTCATTCTTTGTCAAATAAATAAATAAAATCTTTATATTAAAAAAGGATGTTGTTTGCCTTTTGGAGCTCCTGGGCGGCTCAGGGTGTTAAGCATCTTACTCTTATTCCACCCAGGTCATGATCTCAGGATTGGTGAGATCAGTCTCTGTGCTCAGAAGGGAGTATGTTCAAGATCCCCTCTCCCCACCCCACCCCACCCCTACACTTGCACTCATTCTCCCTCTCTAAAAATAAATAAATAAATTTTTTTTAAAGTTTTTTTTTTTTTTTTTTTTTTTTTTACTGTGTTAACATTTACATGGTTAATGTAAAAGGAAAGATGGGAGGGGGAAAAAAAGCAAGGGTGTATAAAACTGCTCATACCTTAAAGCTCATCAGGAGTGGCACCAAACTGTACTGTGTCACTGTATTTTTTTTCATCATCATACACTCAAGAATATCCTTGATAAAGCAGTAAAAGTTATTAAAATCTCTATGCCTAAATACATGGCTTTCTAATATTCTATATAACACAACAGGAAGTACAGATAAAGCACTTCTGCTGCATACTAGAGTACAAAGTTTGTCCCAAGGAAAAGCACTTGTCAGATTGAGTTGTGAGCTGAAGTCACTTTTTTCATGGAACACCATTTTTCTTGAAATAATGACTGACTGATAAACTATGGCTATTCAGACTTAGATATCTGGTAGGCATTTTCTCAGAAATAAACAAAGCGAGTCTGTCACTTCAAGAAAAACAACTGATAGTATCTGGTGCTAGTGGTAAAATGAACTTGCAAGCAAAAATTAGAACTTTAGAAAACTTGCACCTCCATCACAGGCTTGGCAGTTGTCCAATACTTTTAAGACTTTTCTGATAAGAGCAGTGGTGATAGTAATTAATGTAATTTTTGACACTGTATGATGAATTGTGTCAACATTTGACAGATCTGCATAACTCAGTGAATGAATACTTTCCAAATTACCAATGCATTATGTTATAAAATCCTGCAGAGGTAAAAAAAAAAAACATGTTAAAGTACAAGGCAAACCAATGGATTTTAAATGTAACAAAGTATGAAAAGTTTATTTATATGATTGATATGGTTTCTAAATTCACATTAAAAGTAATCTTTAAGAAACTACCACTTGTTGAGGACTGATGAAAAAAATATCCACAATTACCTGAAAAGGCTATTAAACTGTTCCTTGTCTTTCTAATTACACATCTGTGTGACATATACTTCACTCAAAACATCGTAATAGATCAAATGCAGAAGAAGGTATGAGAACCCAGAGGTCTCCTATTAAGCCTATTAAAGAGACTTACAGAAAATGTAATACAATTTTACTGTTCTAATATTTTCTACTTTGGAGAAGTTATTTTTCATTTTAAAATACATTTATGTTACCAAGTAATGGGTTTACTGCTGTTGTGTTTAATGAATAGTTAATTTTCTTCTTCTAATTTCTAATACATTAAATAGTGGTAGATATAAACCTACACGAACAAGTTGTCTTAGGAGTGTAAAGGGGTCCTGAGATCCAAAAGTTTGAGAACCACTGCCCTAGAGAAACTCTAGAGTTGTGATCAGGAATGTTCACAGTAGTAAAACTCATAAAAGCAAGAAACTGGAAAAATCTAGCAGTCTATCAATAAGGAAGGGCTAAATAAGCCAGTTTATAGCCATACTATGGCATATTATGCCGCTTAAAAATGAAGTAAACTTAGATGCAGTGAAATAAAAATGTTTCCCAAATATTTAACTAAAAATTTGCAGGATATGTACAGTATGGTATAGGTTTTGTAGAAATGAAACCACAACACAATGTGTTTTCCTAACAAATAAACAACTAAGACCTGGAAAGCTACCAGGATACACAGCAAACTTTGAAGAGCATCTCCCTTTCGGGAGGGAAAGGAAGACTAGCATTGTGGGTAATGACCAAAGTATACTTCAGCCCCATCCATGTGTCATGTTTTGAGAGGTTTGTTGTTGTTGTTAACAAGGAGACTGTACTAATGCAATTAAAAATAAGGAAAAGGTGAATAAAGAAAACGGGTCAAGCTCAGACATTAAGGAAGGGGGCCTGCTTTGAGTCCAGGCTGAGAGGACCCAGTGTATTTGCTGCAGCGCTTCTGTAGCTGTGGAGTCTAGGAAGGAGCCACGAGGGGTGAAATCAGGCGACCGACGGTATGGTTGGCTGAAATGGTGATGGTCACCAGGATGGCACAACTTTCTGGGTCAGACACCTCCCACTTCCTCCCTGGGATTTAATACAAAGAAGGCCTTCACGGCCGCAGAGGTCAGCCTTTCCTGCTTCCGCCATCATGAATCTTGCCCCGATGCCTGCCAGTTCTTACCCTATTCCCGGCCCCCCCAATCCCATTTCCCCCGGCCCTAGGACCTCGGCGGCCACATCCGAGGAAGAGCTCTGGGCAGGCTACGCTAACTGCAGCCTGAATCGCCGCGGCACACCCGAAGACACTGTGACACCAAAAGCGTGACCGAGGGACAGGAGGCGAAGGGTAGCCATGGCTACGTTGCAGGAGTACGCTGTTACCAAACAAGCCACAGGATCTCCGAGACAACCTGCGGACTCTTCCAGGTGCTCTTGGGCAGGCCTCGCTTTCGAAAGCAGCGCCGCGGCGCTCCCATTGGTCTTCCATTCCAGCCCAAACAAGCCGCTCTCCCTATGGCCCGCCCCTCAGCGAAGAGGCCAATCAGAGGAGTGTTTTGTTTCCCATTGCATAAGACCAATTAAAAGCTTGTTCACTTCTGACTGACGTGTTGGAGAGCCAACCAGAGGAGCCGAGGCCTGGCAATTCCGCCTCCTTCTGCAGTCATCATCTCGATCTAGGGCCTTGTCCTTGTGTTGTCGGTGGCTGGAATCTAAGGTTTGGATCTGAGAGAAATAAGCGAAAAGGAGGCCCACGCTGGAGAAATGGTGGCCCAAGAGGCAAAGTACTACTTCTCAGAGTCTGGTTGGCTCTGAGGTCCAATGATTTTGTAGCTGAGGTGTCAATGCTACTCTGTGGTTGGCCTCGAGTAGCGCGCACCTGAGGAAAGTATCAGTGGAGAGAGGGCCTCAGACACTGTTGCTTTACAGCCACGCTAACTGCTCCACTTATCCCCCGAGGTGGGATAGTGGGAAGAATCCTAGGAACATCCGGGCCTTTAATTAAGTGATGGTTTATCTACCGTGAGGAGTGTTGGGGATGTTCAATTAGCAGCAATAAACACTGCTTCTAGAATGACTAAAATAAAAATTTGCGGGGAAATTTTAAAAAACCCGACAGCGGTATCATTACAACTAAAGGTATTATTAAATGCTAATGCTAATAAAAACTAACAAATACCATTTCCACCAAATACTTTGAATAATTATCAGTTGTTTAATATTGTACCATTTTGGGCAAAGAAACTGTTGCAGCGCGGAATGGCAATTTTTCCACTTTTGGTAAGAAAACAAGACATTTTCATTTGCTATAAGCAGGAGCCTAAACTGCACACTTTAAGAGGGTGACTTACTTAATAGTACCTATCAAAATGTATTACACAACCTTTGATCCAGCAATTCCTTCTCTCAAAATCTATCCTACAGAAATACCTAAACACATGAGCAAGTTATATGTAGCATTACTTGTAACACTGAAAGATTGGAGACAAACTGGAATCACTACATCGTTTTACAGCCATACCATGAAATGTTATGCCTCCATTTTAAAAAATGAGTTAAGTGGGGCGCCTGGGTGGCTCAGTGGGTTAAGGCCTCTGCCTTTGGCTCAGGTCATGATCCCAGGGTCCTGGGATCAAGCCCCCCTCAGGCTCTCTTCTCAGCAGGGAGCCTGCTTCCTCCTCTCTCTGCCTGCCTCTCTGCCTACTTCTGATCTCTCTCTGTGTCAAATAAATAAATAAAATCTTTAAAAAAAATGAGTTGTTTCCATATACTAATGTTAAAGGAAGTCCATAGTACATTGCAAAGTATAAAAATTAAGTTGCAAAATAGTGCACATAATACCCCATTTTGTTAAAAAAAAACACCTACATACAAGTGTGTGGGTATTCATACATGAACACGTGTAAATGAGTATGTGCATATTCATATATACACATATATATATTCACATACACATATCTATGCATAGAAAAAGTTCTGGGAAGACACATACCAAATTAAGTTATTCTTGGAGAATGGGCACAGGGAGAGGGAATAAACACAAACATACACATTTACGTTCTGTTTGAATTTTGTCAACTAGCATTAACTACTTTTGAATTTTTATCACCACAATAAAACAGTTTAACAAAATAGGCATTTTTGTAATATGGACAATCAGCAAAACTATCATTTCTCCATTTTAAAAAAGATTTTATTTCTTTATTTGACAGGTCACAAGTAGGCAGAGAGGCAGGCAGGAGCAGGCAGCTCCGTTTTGGGGCTCGATCCCAAGACCCTGGGATCATGACCTGAGCCAAAGGCAGAGGCTTTAACCCACTGAGCCACCCAGGTGCCCCTCATTTCTACATTTTAAATAAGAATAATTCCAGACAGGAATGAGGTGACTATTTCATTCAAAAATTTCAGCTGGAGGCGCCTGGGTGGCTCAGTGGGTTGGGCCGCTGCCTTCGGCTGGGGTCATGGTCTCGGGGTCCTGGGATCAAGTCCCGCGTCGGGCTCTCTGCTCGGCGGGGAGCCTGCTTCCCTCTCTCTCTCTGCCTGCCTCTCTGTCTACTTGTGATCTCTCTCTGTCAAGTAAATAAATAAAATCTTTAAAAAAAAATTTTCAGCTGGAAGACCTAGGGCAAAATTAGGATAACTAAATCAATTCAACACTGAGCTTCAGTGTGGTACTCATGACTTGATACAATAGGATGTGGGCAAGCAAAATCTAATCAGGACAAGTGAAGAGTCATTCATTTCTGGGAGAGAAAACTGCACTATGGCAAACGCCATCCAATGGGAAAAAACTCTGCTTTCACCTTTTTGGTAGCATCACCTCCAGGGTTTACTCAGCTCCTTAGGGCAAGGGTTGAAAATCATAAGAATTAGAGATTTAAGATACCTCAGATATCATTCAGTCAAGTCCCCTCATTTTACAGTTGAGAAAACAGGCCCAGATAGGTGAAGCAATCTGCCTGTAGGTGCTATAACCAGCTAAATAGCACAGCCAGCTCTGGAATCCAGATTTCTATTCCAGGCCTACTATTCCTTTCTAATTCTTAGATCTTCCTCAGTCTTCTTTCTGATGACATGTTAGGAAATATTTTAAAGTCTTATGAATATTAGACTCCCCTATATTCAAATTATAGAATAAAATGCATAGCAAAAGAAAAAGCTATTAGCACAGATGATCAAAAGTTGGCTGTATTTGGATAAAAAACATTATTTGTAAAATACTATTTTCTTGAAAAGTAATATATAAATTTTTGTGCCTCTAACTATATTTTACAGTTCACTTAAGAACTATTGTTTTGGGGTGCCTGGATGTCTCAGTTGGTTAATCATCTGCCTTTGGCTCAGGTCATGATCCTCAGTCCAGGGATGGAGCCCAACATGGTGGGAGGGTTGCTGGCTCAGCAGGGAGTCTGCTTCTGCCTCTCCTCTGCCCCTCCCACCAGCTCATGCTCTGTCTCTAGTGCTCTCTTTCAACTAAATTAAATATTTCTTTAAAAAAAAAAAACTATTGTTGGAGCGCCTAGATGGCTCAGTGGGTTAAGCCTCCGCCTTGGGCTCAGGTTACAATCTCAGGGTCTAGGGATTGAGTCCCCCATTGGGCTCTCTGCTCAACAGGGAGCCTGCTTCCCCTTTCTCTCTGCCTGCCTCTCTGCCTACTTATGATCTCTCTTTGTCAAACAAATAAATAAAATCTTAAAAAAAAAAAAAAAACTACTTGGCGCCTGGGTGGCTCAGTCATAAGCGTCTGCCTTCGGCTCAGGTCATGATCCCAGAGTCCTGGGATCCAAGCCCATATCTGGCTCCCTGCTAGGCGGGAAGCCTGCTTCTCCCTCTCCCACTCCCCCTGCTTGTGTTTCCTCTCTGTCTCTCTGTCAAATAAATAAAATCTTTAAAACAAAACAAAAAACACTCCTGTTTTACCTAATTTCTCATTGATCTTCAACTGGAAGTGCCTCTTAATCCTTTACCTTCAGCTTCTCTAGATCATGGAGATGACGATCTATATACATTTAAAACCACTGCAGGAAACACCTAAAGAAAACCTGCTGTAATTGAAAGAATCCTTTGTTCTGTGTAATGTTAATAATTACCCCAATTTGTTCTGTAAGGAATGAGTTTTCTGTTCCTTAAGAGGATGGGTGTAAGGGTGGATAGATAGATAGGCAGGAGCGAGAGAGAAAATTAAAATAGGGAACAATAATTTCTTTAGACAAGGAAGGCAAAACAAAAGATAGGAGGAATGAAAGGTGGTGGGTGGTCGGGAAGGGAGCGGCAGAGAACCACAAGCTAAATTAGTCACAAAGTGTTTATATTTTAAAAGTAAACTTGAATACTGCGATTTTTAAATGGACTAACAACCACCTAACCTGCAGGCTATAATTAAAGTGGTGTCCAGTTTTAGACGCTATGACTTAGGAATATGTAAGGACCTTGGAGAGATTTCAGAATAATAAAGGTAAAAGGGTAAAAAAATGAGCCAAGTGAGGAAAAATTAGAATTGTTATTGTGTCTAAGAAGAGAAGACCAGGGATGACTCAAAAGTCCTCAGGATATGAAGAAATACCCATTTCAGTGAACAGTTGGTCTGCACTTACACAGCAGAAATTTTACTTAAATTATGACAGTACGTATTTGAAGACAGAAGTGTCTCACCTAGGGTGTCTTACTAAACAAAAACTCCAGTGAAGCCTGAATGCTGTTCACCTCTCTCACCCTTTACTAGCTCAACTCCTCATCTCTAAGAATGGGTCAAAGGGTAGATCAGGGTAGATGTCAAAGGGCATCTCCAGAATGTGAAGATTTAGACTACTATGTTTAAAATTTTTTGTTAGCCTCTGACCCCAGGACCCAGTGTAAGCTTGAGCTGCTTCTGTGGTATGGATAAAAGGGATTAATTAGTAATAAATACCTAGGTACATACATAATTTGAATTCCTTATAGAAGAATGCTTCTCCTCAGTGTTGATGGGTAAGAGGGCTTGGATTTGGGGTTCTTTCGGGACCCAGTTACTGTACTAACATGACCCACTTGACTCCAAAGAGGGAATTTACCTGACTTGATATTAAAAAGAAAAAGAAAAACTGGACAACTAGAAAAAGAAAAACTGGACCTCTAATTTTGCTCTAGCATTTTGTCTTAAACATCTCCTGCAATAATGAATAGGCATAGAGTCTGTGAATAAAGAGAATGTAATCATGTTTTACTTGTACCACAATCACCCCACCCCACCCCAGTCCAGCTTTTAGCATAAGGCTGGGCACACAGAAGGCTAAGAATTGGTGCTTGTTAAATGAATACCACGTGTCCAAAATTTTGATATTTTATCCTATAGTTGCTTTTTCCTATAAAATTTTGATATTTTATCCTATAGTTGCTTTTTCTAGTTATTCTCTAATTCATTCTTCAACGCCACGACCTGTGAAGGTTGCACTCTTCCTCTTATCTCAGAGAAACTTGTAATCTTCCCCGTCCCCTCAGATATCTTTAGTCATCTAATTCCTGAACTACCAAAACCTCTTAACTTCCTCAATTTAACCCCCACTCTTCTACTTAAACCCAAGTACACGGCTGTCACCTTAATTCATAGTGTTTTGACCACATCACTTTCTACACCTTCTTTTCATGCTCAACTACATGATTAAAACTAGCTTTGACTTCCCAAATAACAAGACTCCTACACTCCTCTTATTCCAAGCCTTTACTAAAACCCACTTTGTGTAGGAAGCCATTTCAGAACACATCGGTCAGATGAAAATACCCACCGATTGAAAATTCTTAGAGTTAAGAAAAAAAAAGTTCTCAAAGTTCATTCACCTCTCTGCCCGCATCACATCTATTTGAAAGAAAATACTCTCAGGGTGCCTGGGTGACTCAGGCGATTAAGCATCTGCCTTGGGCTGAGGTTGTGATCCCAGGGTTCCGGGATGGAGCCCCACATCACATCATCATCATCATCGGGACTCCCTGCTCAGCGGGGAGTCTGCTTCTCCCTCTCCCTCTGCCCCTCCCCTCAACTCCTATTCTCTCTCACTCACTCTGCTCTCTCAAATAAATAAGTAAAAAATCTTGGGGCACCTGGGTGGCTCAGTGGGTTAAAGCCTCTGCCTTCGGCTCAGGTCATGATCCCAAGGTCCTGGGATCGGGCCCCACATCGGGCTCTCTGCTCAGTGGAAAGCCTGCTTCCTCCTCTCTCTCTGCCTGCCTCTCTGCCTACTTGTGATCTCTGTCTGTCCAATTAAAAAAAAAGCCTTAAGTAAAAAATCTTAAAAAAAAGAGAATATACCTCAACTGAGGTATAAAACCTATGAAAGAAATAGTGTTCATAGATGGTATGTTGGAGGATGAGCGCATGCAAACACGTGTTTATGTACACACACAGCATATGCATATATATGTATTCACACACATACTACATTCTGCCCAAATTAGCAGAAACCCATGAGCTTAAAAACCAAATCTGCTAAATCTGACCCAAACCACAGGTATTAAGCCCTATGGCTACTTCCTATAAGCAGCTGCATTACTTCTGTGACCAAGTCAACTGAGAGTTGCAAGGATAGGTAAATATCGCTACAGGCAGCTAGAATCTGTTTTTCTTTTTCTTTTTTTTTTTTTTTAACTTAAATGTAAAACTTATCACCTCAGGACACTGACCATGTTGTAAGATTTCTGCACAATACTAAGAACATACTAGACACTAAAAAAATACTATATTTACAACTTAAGCAGGAAAACAGAGGCTTGCTTCACAGTGGTTTAATATGAACAGTTGAATATGACATTGTCTGACAGAAGAATGAACAGTATGCTGAATAAAAGCCCCGAGTCAGGATATATACACAGCAGAAATGGGGCCTCAGGCTTTCAGCATTTGTGCACAATGAAGGAATAACTCTTAAAAAAGTCAGTAACAGAGGATACAAATCAAAAAGGCAGCGACAACACCAACATTGGGGAGGTGGGAAAGGGAGCAGAGCCTCTCTCTAGGGGCTGCTCAGCCCCTGGTACAGGCTCAGCAGCTGGAGAGCTGATCTGCCTCAGGGAACTTCAACATTCAGAAGGACTCCAAATCCCATGTCAAAATGCAAGCTTAATCTCTCTGACCAGGGTCTTGTCAGAC
This sequence comes from Mustela nigripes, assembly GCF_022355385.1. Lineage (NCBI taxonomy): Eukaryota > Metazoa > Chordata > Mammalia > Carnivora > Mustelidae > Mustela > Mustela nigripes. The sequence goes on along the minus strand of NC_081575.1, from coordinate 68,247,350 downwards.
TCCATAACCTTTTCCCCAAGACCCTGTATAGAGAACTCCAATCCTTCCATGATGGAGAGTCTAAGCAATGTCCCCACTTTTGACATGACAGCAGTTAACTTGCTCCCATCCTACCACTGGAGATGGATATCAAGCCCCAGCAAACAAACCACTATCTTCCAAACAGAAGCCCAGGAAAGCCGCTTCAGACTCTCAGATTTGGGACATCGATACCCAGCTGCTATCGCTAGCTCAGATTCTGGGGAGAAAGCTGGAGTTCCACGGGCAAGGAGTGCAGGCAGTTCAATAACCCTGTGACCAAGCTGTGGAGGGCAGTGACAACTCTTGCCCCTGAGCCCCATTCAACAGCTCAAAGTGCTTAGAAGTCAGAGACTGTGTGGTTTGTTCATGTGCTTCTGCCTTATGGCAGCGCTAAATGGGATGGGGGGGGGAGGGAGAATGGAACGGGGAGGGTAGTAATGCCCTTCCCCACCGCTGGGAGGTACCTAGAAAATGATCCACTCCCACCCGTTAGGGAGTTACCTGGCAGTGGTGAGTTGCCCCCACCCCTCAAGCCACCAAACCTGCAAAGCCAACCTATAAGGTAGCAAGGGCTTGGGGAGGGAGAACTGCTGGCCCACATTGACTCACCTGCTGATGAGCAGAACAGGCAGCCAGAGTGGGGAGCCACAAAAGAGAGGGGCTAGACAACAAGAGTTCTCCTACTGCCCTATGGCTTTCTTCTGACTCTGAAGCAGCCATGATGAAGGGCCCAGAACACCCACACACCTTGCTCCACACAACAGACTGCTTAGACTCTAGGAGGATTTACTGCCATGGAAAGCAACGAGGGAGAGAGAAAGAAACAAAAGAAACTGTTAAGAAAACTGGGAGCAGGCCTAGAGAAAACAAGGAGAACGTCTGAGTCTCTACCACCTTCCCAAAAAGGAAAAAGTTCATGCAGGTAGGAAATGCAGGGCTGTCCCTGCTCAGTGTTCCTGGTTAAACCTAAGAGTAAGAAAATCCCCTGGACTTGCAGCATCAGTATGTGTCCAAGTGCCCCACCAGCACAAGACCCACCCCCCCCATAAGATTAGCCTTCTGGCATGGGTAAATGCCCAAGAAATTACCTTCCAGTCCAATCCCCCCACCCGCACCCCAAGCAAAGGGCATCTGCCTGTGGTTCCCACCTCTCCTTAGAGAAGAGGATCCTAGCAGAGTGCCCATGGTGTAGTCAGGTACCAAGGAACACAATGCCAGCCAGTCTATTGGGCCAAGGGATGGGCAGTCAACTTCAGATCAAAGAGAGAGAGAGAGGCTTAGTGTAAAAACCAATGTCATTTTCAGCAGGAAAGTAGAGGGCAAGTGGTGAGAGGGGCTCCTACTGGCGCACCTTCCCAGGGACGTAGTTTCTGTCAATTGCCTCCTCCTGCAGGAACATGTGTAGGCAGCGTTCGTTCTGAGCCAGTGGGTGCCCAGCAATTCTATAAAGAGACCAAGATGGTTATCAGTAGTATTTGGGATCAGAGAGAAGTCTCGAAGCAATGGGGGCGTAGACAGGGGAGGAAGGGCCAGGTCAGCTCTTCCAGAGGTTCAAGCAACTAGAGGACAGCAACAGGGCACCATTCCAACACCAACATTACTGAGGAGAAGCAGGGGAGAAGGGTACGGTAGGGGGAAATTGCCGAACACAGCCAACATGCGATGCTTTCCCAGGCCGCAAGGCATGGGATCAGAATGCTGCTCAGTGGAATTGAGTTTTACTGTCCAGTAGGCTCACAGCACAGCTGGCATCACATCTCACTCCAAAAGAGACAGACAAAAGCACAGAAAGACAGTGATGGCAAAAGCAGCAAGAAGAGTCCCCAGGGACTTGGCTTACTTATTAATAAACTGTTCGAGGCCCTGCCTCCTTTCTTCAATGAAGGACTCCTCAAAGATCCCCTCATCTCCTCGAAAAGGGAGCTGCCGCTTCAAGGCTTTCCCAGGCAGTGGTGGTACTACAATCTGCAGGCAGATGCAAAATCGCAGCCACGTGAGAGAGGGTGAAGAGGGAATGAGAGGGTAAACCACTATATAACCCATTTTCCATCAGGGAGGGCCTGTCTTCTCCCACTGCCAGCAACCTGCACGAACTGAGGCCATAAGGACAGTGAAGCTGACTCAGGTCAAAAGGAAACCCAAACGATTCTATGGAAGGACAGGTTTCCCACCTCAAAAGCAAAGGAAATGAACCCCAAATATTCCCCACTTTCTTTCACAATCCACCAGTATCCAGTAGCTAGGCCTTTCCTAACACTATACTTTATGGTTCCAGCACCCAGAGGAGGTAAGTTGTATGACTTACACTAGCCACAAATTCAAGTGATCCTTTTTCTTTAAAATTTGTCCTGAAACTTAACACTTTCAGGTTTCCAAGAGTATCACCCAGATCCAGTGTTTTGGGATTGGCTAGTGCTCAGCGATTCCACTGCCTTTGACATTATATATAGATTATGATCTTATGCCCTCTCAGCCCATGCCGATCTCCTTCTCCAAGGATGCCACAACAGGGAATGGGGTCATACCTTACTATCTCGCTCCAGCTCATTTTTTAGCCACTCAAAGTCACTGTAGCGCCGCCGGACACAGGACTCCTTCAGCTTGAAGATGGGTAGGTTTGTCTATAGGGAAGGAAAAGTGAGAGAAGAGAGATGGTAACTCATGTTCAGCTGGTGGAAGCCACCTGTCAGAACCACTTTGACAGGTCCCAATGATCAGAACCACTTTGACAGGTCCCAATGAAGAGATAACTCCTGTGAACCGCGTTCCTAGAACTCCTTTGAAATACCACCAGGTAAATACCAATCCTTACCACATCCAGCCTTGTCACAGTTGGTGATTAGAAGTCCCTTGTTGCTTAGAATTTATCCTATAAATAGATTTGAAGTTGTACGCAAATATGTATCCACAAGGGGTTTCACTGTACTTTATTTATATAATTAATCAATGTCCATCAATAGGTAATTGGTTAAATAAATTATGATATGCCTATACAGTGGAACTGTTGTACAGCTATGAAAAGACTGTGAAATATATTAGCCAGTCTGGAAACATATTAAGCATTAAAAATCAAGGTACAGAATAGTACATACAGCTTGCCTCTATTTTTTTTTCTGCTTGGTTTTAAAAAGGGATATGTATATTTACCCAAAGAAAATAAAAACACTAATTCAAAAAATGTATGCACCCCTTCATTTACTGAAGCATTACTTACAATAGCCAAAATAAGGAAGCAACCCAAGTGTCCATCAAAAGATGAATGGATAAAGATGTGCTACACACACACACACACACATACACACACACACTACTACTCAGCCATAAAAACGATGAGATCTTGCCACTTGCAGCAACATGGATAGACCTAGAGGGTATTACGCTCAGTGAAATGAGTCGGACAGAGAAAGACAAATACCATTTAATTCATTTATATGTGTAATCTAAACAACAAAACAAAAGGCAGAAACAAGAGAAAAGCACCTCCAAGGTATGCCTTCCTCAGCTTTTCCCATCCAAATTCTCTCCATTCTACAAGTCCCAGATCAAGACCCATTTCACCTAGGAAATCTTTCCTGAGAACAGCTTAATTTACTGGTCTCCCTCTCCTCTACACTCCTATGACATTTATATAAGTAGTGCCTGATGCACTATTGTTTTATGCATCATGTTAGTTTTGCTACTTAACTAAACTCTAATCTCACTGAAATCAGGAGCTGTGACTACTTTTGTATTGCCCTAAATGCAGACTGTGCAAGTTACTCAGTAATTACTCTATTGATTACTAGAGGCCCTATGTATCTGTTTACCCTCCTGTCTAGAAAGTAAGCAGAAGTAGCAATCACATTAAGTTGCCTTATCATCACCTGCTCCCTGACATAAATCAGCATATTCCCACATCTTATTCATTGCTAATTTTCCCAAGGCTCTAATGGCAACATGAACTACCAACAAACAAAAAGCCCTGATCCTCACCTCCTGTCTACAAATTCTAAATAGAAATGGCCAACCACATGTATTAATACTGACTATATTTCCCACCAGCCAATTTGTATCGGCAGATGGAAATAAAAAGAACTAGGTTCTCTCATTTCTCTACAACTGCCTCAGGGCAGGAAAAGAGTATCTTTGAGCTATGCTAGTGCTTCACATAGTCCTCACTACATCATGCTTTTGTAGTCCTCATGTCTGGAAATTGTCTTTTCAGGGTCCAGTTCTAGGTAGAGGTAATCAAAAGCTAAATAACTAACCAACTTCTATTAGTTACAACTCTACCCAAGATCAAGTCCCAGGATTTCAGTAAGTTGAAGGAGAGTGAGATACAATTAAGTATTTTATTACAATCTATTCTTTAGGAGAATTTAAAAAAAACCTGGAAACAGTGGTTTCTTTAGAAAAAAGGAACCTCTGGAGGGGCAGAGGAAGAGAGGAAGGCTTAGTTTTTACAGTATATCTTTTTTGGTATCTTTTGAATTTCATACCATGTGCATGTATGAACCATTCAAAATAAACCATTATAGAGAGCATTCTCAGAATCCTGCAAGAAATCTGCATGGGTATTAAATCATCACATGGTACACCTTAAACTTATACAATATTTTATGTCAATAACTTCTCAATAAAGCTGGGGGGATAGCATCATCCTGCAAGAAAAAAAAAAAAGTGCTTTGGTATCACGTGATTCTAGGTTTCCACCAGACTTCATTACAAATACCGTGATCCCCAAATGGTAGAACCTTAACTAGTACAGAAGCCAACAGAAGGACCGAAGAAAAGAGGAAAAATGCTGAGTAGATTCTTCCAAGATACAGTGAAACCACCCACTGCCATTTTGTGGACTTCCTCCTTTGACTCACAAAAATCCTATTCTTCCCCTAGACCCACAGGATGATGACAATAATGACCTTTTATCTCAGCACCTAGCCATCTAAGGAAGGGGCTAGTGTGTACTAAGTAAGTCTCCCAGGCCCAACCTATAAATCATATGAGGTAGAGAGGATTGTGTAGTACAGTCCTTTAGCACTGATCAACACAAAGTCAAGGAAAAGGAGAGAAAGAAACAAAGTTCAAGTCCATAGGGCAGCTGACATTTGAAAGTTCCACACACATCATGTGAAGCCACCAGGAAACCTCTCCAGACTCCTCATTTCTTGGGAGGGTAGGAGGGGGGAATTATTTCCTGAGCAAAATAAGAGAACAGCTCCAGAAATATTTAACTATTATACAAAGAAGGAAAAAAAGTCAGTGCCATCTGTTTCTACCATACACAATGCCTAACTCCCAAAGCCCATTCTTTGAGTCTCATGCTTCCTATAATGCCTACTATGATGGAACACCTAAAATGGCAATTAAAAACCAGTTATTTCAACTTTTCTCCAAAATGAATTCAGTTAAAAAGCCTAGATAGCCAAACAAATTAACATAAACAATACAAAATAACTCAAACCCACAGAACTAGGAACTGCCATCAACCCTATCATCATTGTACAAGTAAAAACTGTGAAAAGGACAGATTATAAGCTTAATGGGTAAAAAAAAAAAATTGCACACTACTGTTTTGCAACTAAGCACTGCCAAAGAGACTAAAGTGTAGGGGAAAGAGTATGATGAGCTTTGGGGTCAGACAGACATGGGTTCAAATCCCAGCCTCACTTATTTGCTATAGGTACTTGGGAAAGTTACTAAAACTGCATTCCTCCTCAGTTTCCTACCTGTAAAATGTCGTTTTTTCTAAGAGTAAAACCTGGTTCAGTGCCTGGCACATAATAGGCACTACATGAACAGTCTGTGTTGTTATTAGAATGCCTTAAGAAAAGAGCTATTTCAGGGCGCCTGGGTGGCTCTGTTGGTTAAGTGTCCGATTCTTGGCTTTGGCTCAGGTCATGATCTCAGGGTCTTGAGATCAAGCCCCAGGTTGGGCTCCACAATCAGCGTGGAATCTGCTTGGGACTCTCTTCCTTTCCCTCTTCCCCTCCCCACTGGGCACCCACATGTGCATCTCTCTCTCTCTCTCTCTCAGATAAATAAATCTAAATAAAGAAAGCTATTTCATTCATAGTCCCTAAGACTCTTGGGTAATGCATGGAGACATTGTCTCTAAAATCCCACAGTAGAGAATCCTTACACTGAACAGTTATGCCCAGGCTTCCTCAGGTCATTAAGTTTTCTACTACTAATAGTTTCCAGCTTTTATTATATTTTCAGGGATCTCACTTCCATTCTTCCCCAAATATAGATAAAGGCGAGTTTTTCTCAGTTTTTGCTTCGATTTTCTTTCTTCAGTTTGGACTTTGCCAAACTTGGAATTTGGAGATCATCATTTCTCAATTAAATTTCAAAGCCAAGGCAGGAGACACACTCTCTCATTTAATTCATTCATTCATTCAAAAATGAAAACACATACACTCTTTTAGGTCTTCAAATGCTGTTTGAGCAGCATGCTGTCCATAGAGAATATTCTGGCCCTCTAGTCTGAGAAAAAAAAACATAAGGAAAATTAGAAAATGGTTCTCCAACTTTTTTTGCCTGTAACCACTTCAACTGGGCAAAAGAGCCTGCAAACCACTACTGTATCTGCACATTCCATCCTTGCAGTGTGGACTAAGAACTAGAGAATAAAGTCCTCTGCAGTGCTCATTGGAAGAAGCCACTCCTGGGGCAGTCCTGAAATGTCGTATATTACATTAACCACAGACCACGGTCTTAACCCAAAAAGTTAATCTAGAACAGAAAGGGCAAATGGCCATATGTATACAGAAAGCCCAAATGAGAATCAATACTGAAACAAACATCCTGGATACTTCAAATCTAAAGGATCAGCACAGGAGGAGAGCACCAACTGACAATCCACCAATGCCAGTGCAACGCCAGGCTTCACCATGAGACACAGCATGGGGTACCTGAGAAAACTTAAACACAAAACATTTCTCTCCTTCAGATACTAATTCTACACAAGTCTGGGGAGCACTCAAACTCAAAGAGACTCCCTTTATTTCTGCTCTACCAAGCCCACTGTCTCCCTTTCCTGGAGTCTACCTTCCCTTTGATATGGAATTTGCCTAACTCCATCATCTCAGGGAGACCTCATTAGGAGGAAATCGGGCGTCCTGCCCTCCCTCTTCAGACTGACTTCCCACAACCTAGTTCAGTTATGGGACCCAGCGATATATCACCTTGGCTTTCCATCCCCCCAGCCCTCTGCCACTCTTCCTTCCCTCCTTCTGTCGCTACAGTCAGGATTCCTATTTCCTTTTTTTCCTCACTGCAATCTTCTCCATCGTCCCCACCCTATCCAGCCATACTTCACTTCTTGCTCACTAGGTACTTATTTTGCCGCACCCCAGTCCGATGTCCCCCTCAGGAGTTTTCCGTATCCTAGGGCCACAACCTAGTCTGGAGACCTCTCTCCAAACCTAGGAAGCCCCTAACCCCCAAATGACCCCCTCCAAGCGTCTTGGCCCACGTTAGTCGTCCCCATGGCAGCCCCCCTCCGTCCTCCGCGCCCTCCCCGCCCAGCCGCCAGGTCCTCCCTCAGCTGTCTCCCTCACCCCGTGACTCACCCGCATGCGAACCTCATAGGTGGTGAAGCGCGCGCGGCCCACGCCCACCGTCTGTGGATTAAAGATGTCGATCTCCAGGAAGTTACTTGGCGGTCCGTAAGCGTCGGTCAGGTCCTGCGGCTTCGAGTTAAGGCGCCGAGTGTCAGCCACTGCCGTGTCCGACATCTTTCCAAATGAGAGACCGGGACCGGGGAAAGGGGTGGGGGGAACAGAGGCCGGAGGCAGGAGCGCGCACAGCCCCTCCCGTTTGCAAAATAACCAGCCAACCCACAAACGACGGCGCCGCGCACGCGCGCCCACGCACGCACGCACGCACGCACGCGCACGTTCCCTTGGCCTCGGGCCCCGCACCCTGAATAGCGACCACGCTGAGGGCTGTGAGTCCCGGACGTCGGAGACCTCATTCAGGCTTCCGGGCGGTGTTTGCGGCCACCCGGGAACCTGCATTTCTGATACTCGGCACCTTGTATCCTGGGAAGCCCTACAGGCCGAGTCCGCCAATCGCTGCTCCCCAACTCAAGAACTAGGTCTCGTACCGTATATCTATCGGCTGCGGGCACTGCCCCGCAAACTGGGACCTTGCAGTGGTAGGCCGAAGCCCCATGACCTGAATAAGTCAAGGTTTTGCGCGAAAATAGAAGGGTGTTCTCCAGAGGGTGGGGTTCCAACAATAACACTAAGAATCTAGAACGCAGCCCTGCCACTTGGGCCTCTGGTGGTTTCAGTTCGCTCCACATGTAGCAGAGCATTCAGCACTACGGTGCCATGGAAGCACCGAGGGTGGGGTAAATGTGATTGCTTTTTCTCACTTTTCAGGAAAATTGGGGCATATCTTCATCCTCCACTTGTTACCACATAAAGCTAACCCCAGGTGTGCTCAGATATTATATTTCTTAGCAAATTAAGGGCATTTATCTCATACCTCTGTCTCTGCAGAACTCCACAGACTTGACACTGCTCGGAGGTTGCCCAAATGGAGAGAGAACATGTGTCTAAATGAGAAAATATCTATAGACATGTTGGTATTTATGTGACTAATTTACACATAGCCCACATGAAGGGTGGTGATTTTAGGTCATCCTTTCTCTTTCCTGCACCTGTCTCTTCTGCTATTTCCCATGTCACTGATGCCTGAAATCCTTTGGACAGAGTACAAGGCCCTCTAATTTCACAGTTATTTAATTCAATTTAACGAAATCTACCAAGCAACCACTTCTTACGTTCCAGGCACCGAGCTAACACTAACAACCTAACAACCTAGAGTTGAATAATGGTGTCTCTGCCCTCAAAGAGCTAACATTCTTTACTGAAAGGGTGGGAGACAAGTAAATAAAACTAATGACAAATACAAAATAAGTGAGTGTTCAAAGCAGCACATAGGACATAAATAATTGGGAAGTCTTCTGGAGGAGGAAACATCTGACTTGAGACATGAAAAGACGTGGAAACGGGAAAAGGCAATTTCTTGCAGAGGGACTAGCCTGTGGAAAGCCATCACTATAAAAAGCAGCATATTTTTAGGCAAGTGTCACCCATTCCCATTGCGTAAAGAAAGTGCTTGGAGAGGTACACTGTCTGGGGACAGGCAATGAGGGTGATCCTTTTTTATTAAGCAAAGAATCTCCAGATTTATGAAGTATGTGATAGGAAGCCACTGAAGGATTTTTTTTAAAGGTTTTATTTATCTGAGAGTGAGAACATGCACAAGTACAAGTGGGAGGCAAGAGGCAGAAGGAGAGGGACAAGCAGGATCCTCAGTGAACAGGGAGCCCCATGTGAGACTTGATCCCAGGACCCTGGAATTGTGACCTGAGCCGAAGACATGCTTAGCCAACTTAGCCATGCAGGCACCCCAACACTGAAGGATTTTTAACAGGAAAAAAGACACGATCAGGAATTCCTGGGTGGCTCAGTCAGTTAAGCGTCTGCCTTTGGCTCAGGTCATGATCCCAGTGCCCTACGATCGATCGAGTCCCCGTGGGGGGAAAAAAAAAATCCTTGCTCAGCGGGGAGTCTGCTTTTCCCTCTGCCTGCAGCTCTCTTTCTGACAAATAAATAAATAAAAACTGAAAAAAAAGACATGATCATCATATTTGTGTGTTAGAAGCATTGTTTTTCAGGCAACATGAAAGATATATTTGAATTGAATGAAACTGATTATGAGAGTATCAACAATATGAGTTGGAATCAGGTGGTGATAGTGGGAATGAAGAAAAGGAAAGAGACAGGACTGAGACTGAGGAAACAGGTAAAACTCATCTGATTAAATATGGTACTAGTAGAGAATACTGCTTAAGCATGTATGTGAGCTAGGGACTTAAGCTGCCTGGGGTTTGAATCCCTGCTTCCTAGCTGTATGGCCTTGAGCAAGTTACCCAGTTTTCCTCATCTGTAAAATAGAAATGATAAGACTAAAAGCCACCTTTGGGGCTTTTGTGAGAATTAAATGAAACAAAATATGTGCAAATAGTAAGTGTTCAGTAACTATTAGCTGTTATTACTATTTGAGGGGAGAGGAAAGAAAATGAAAATGACTCCTAGATTTCTGATTTAGGTAACTAGTTGGATGCTGGTACCACCGATCAAAATTGGAGTTACTCAAAGAAGAGTAAGTTTGGGAGGAAAGACTATGAGTTCCATTAAGAAAAATCTGGGGTGGGGTGCCTGGGTGGCTCAGTGGGTTAAACCTCTGCCTTCAGCTCAGGCCATGATCCAAGGGTCCTAGGATCGAGCCCCACAACAAGCTATCTGCTCAGTGGGGATCCTGCTTCCTCCTCTCTCTACCTGCCTCTCTGCCTACTTGTGATCTCTGTCTGACTTGTGAGCTCTATCTGTGAAATAAATAAATAAAATCTTAAAAAAAAAAAAAGAAAGAAAGAAAAATCTGGGGTGTCTGTACACTCCCAGGTTGGAGATGTCTAGCAAGCTACTGGAAATACTGGCCTGGAGCTTGAGGGTGGGGGAAGGGTAAGAGAAAGAGATTTGGGAGTCGTTAGCATACAGCGCAGAAAGAAAAATGTGAAGAGGCAAGAGCAGAAGATTTGAAAATTGGTGAAGCAGGGGTGTCTGGGTGTCTCAGTCAGTTAAGCATCTGTCTTTGGCTCTGGTCATGATCCCAGGGTCCTGGAATCAAGTCCCACATCATGCTCCCCACTCAGCAGGGAGTCTGTTTCTCCCTCTATCCCTTCTCCCCGACTTGTGCTCGGGCTTTCTTTCTCTCAAATAAATAAATAAAATGGTTTTTTTTTTTTAATTGGTGAAAGCAGGCAGTGTTGATGAGAGTGTAAATCCATGCAGTTTTTCTAGGAGGCAAATTGGCAGTATGAATTGAAAAAAACTTTGACCTCAAGAAACTTGTAATACTGGTTGTCTCTGGAGAATAGGAGTCAGGGATGGTGGGAGAGTTGTTTTTCATTTTCATTGCATTTGTGTTTAAGTACTTTTGTATTTAAAGAAAATTTTTAATGTTATTTACAGAAACTGATGACTCAAAAATTTCACTTCCAATCATTTATCCTGAGAAAATAATCAGTCACATAAAGATACCAATATATGGAGCTTGTCTTTAAGAGTACATAATTGTCATTTTTATGTAATGGAATATTTTTGTAGCCATTTTTTTTCTAGCTTGCAAATGGGTTTATATGGTGAGTCTCACATAGGAGTAGTGGGTCCTATATTTTACAGACTTTGTATCTCAGTCACTTCCTATATAAAACAGTTTTTTGTATAAATGGCCAAATTCAGGGTTCTCTTTTATAGCCATTTAAAATGATGTTTTTTATTCACTGATATGGAATGATGCCCACGAAAAAGGGAAAAAAAACTGGTAGTATATATTGTGATGTGAGACCACCGGATATGATATATATATATAATTCTTTTTTTAAGATTTTATTTATTTGACAGAGAGATCACAAGTAGGCAGAGAGGCAAGCAGAGAGTGGGTGGGGGGGAAGCGGGGGAAGCAGGCTCCCTGCTAAGCAGACAGCCCCATGCGGGGCTTGATCCCAGGATCCTGAAATCATGACCTGAGCTGAAGGCAGAGGCTTTAACCCACTGAGCCACCCAGGTGCCCCAATATATATAATTCTTAAAGACTGGAAGGATATAAATCAAAAGGTTAGTAGTGGTTATCTCTTTGTGGTGAGGTTTCAGTTGGAATTTGTTTTTATTTATAATTTTCTAAAGGGTCTGATTTTTAAATATGAACATATATTTTTTTAATCAGAAAAAAGAATTTCCATTTGCAAAAAATATTAAAGTGTAGGCACAGGAAGAGAAACTTGTGAAGGAGACCAGGAAGAAATAATCTGAGAAGCAGAACGAGAACCAGGTGACAATAGTGATCTGAAGGGGAAGGATAAGGAATTTTCCAAAAGGAGCGAGCAAGGAGTTAGTTACAGTGTTTAATACAGTGCAACGGTCAAGTAATATAAGGCCTGGGAACCGTCCACTACATTTGACAACTGCTTAAATGAGAGCAGTTTCAGTGGAGCATGAGGGATAGAGCCCAGATGCCTGTGGACTGAGAATCCGATCAGAGCTGGAGAAGTGGAAATGTTTAGTAGAGACTATTCTTTTGAGAAGCTGGCTAAGAAGGAAATGTGGTAGCTAGAGGGCAATGCGCTGTTAAAAAATGGTTTGTTTATTTAACGGGAGAAGAGACTTGAATATGTTTAACAGCTGGGGGAGAGGGATTTCATACAAAGTGGGAAGTCGAATATACAGGTAAGTGAAGGCTTAAAATCAAACAGTCCTAGGAAACTTGTACAAGTTAAATTCATAATAAGGTGTAAATACATGGTCTTTTCTCTAAAGAGAAAGTCTTGATGGGGGGGGGAGAGTAGAAGGTACTGGGCTAATTAAATCCTGTGCAGTAATAACAGATAACAGCTGTTACCAGCTGGCGCACGAGCGCACGCACACACAAACACACACATTTTTTTTGCTTTTCGTGAGAGGCACAGAGCTTCACAGTTACCAAGTGATGTTGAACAAGGCACAGTTATCCTCTGTACCTTAATCATCACACCAAGAAAAAGAAATAGCCCAGTCAAATGTCTTGGCAAGCAGGTGACATCAAAACTCAATGTGAGCAATATCCATTTTTCTCTCTTTCGGGTTTCGCCAGGAGGGCAGACTGGGGTGGGGGTGGGGGACACAAAGGACAGAGATTTAGGATCCTTAAATTGAAAGAAATCTTATTTGTTCATCCTCCTGCCCATTATTGTACCTTAATCAAATGCCTATCCATGTTTCTGCTCATAAATTTTTCCAAAGGGAGATTGCACAATCTCCAAGTCTGTGTTATGCAATCATACTGACAAGAAGTTCTCTCTAGTCTTTATTCAGACTGTCCCAAAGAAACAGCAAATCAAAATCCCTTATAATTCGGGGTGTTTGTGTTCTTGGAAACACGGGTCTGGAACTGCAAGGAGGGCGTGGGGGAACGCCTGAGTGGAAAAGAAGCAATGCAGTGAAGAAAACCAGAGAACAGCATTCATGACGCACAATTTGTACTTCAGGGAATGTGGATCCAGAGTTTAGCCGCCTTTCTGTAGAGCCCTGCTCTCTTTCCACACACACCTATCTAGCTGTCCGCTAACATTATTGGCTTCTCCCCGTCCAGATGTTCATTTAGCCCTAAGTTCACCTGGCACCTCCCTATGGGCTAAGTCTCTACCTTATTTATTTATCTTTAGTTTTATTTTTTTTAAAGATTATTTATTTATTTATTTGACAAAGAGAGAGAGATCACAAGTAGGCAGAGAGGCAGGCAGAGGGAGAAGGGGATGCAGGCTCTGCTGAGCAGAGAGCCTGATGTGAGGCTCCATACCAGGACCCTGAGACCATGACCTGAGCCCAAGGCAGAAGCTTAACCCACTGAGCCACGCAGGCGCCCCATAAGTCTCTACTTTAAATCCCTTCTGAGAGTTGTCAGTTTCCTCGCTATGTTGACAAAGTGTTCTTGAAATACTCAGCTTGTCTACTTAAGTTGGTGATTATATTTATTTTACTAAAGTCTCTCTGGATCACCTAGGGGTGAGGGCAATTTGGGGGAAAATGATGAGGCCTTAGTGTGTGAGCATCTGACAGGTTTATCCAAGGGTGCCAAAAACAATGCTTTAGCCAGCATGGGTCTGTCCTCCAGCTTCTGTACAGATGTTTGCTAATCATATAATGAATTATCCAGCAACAATAAGACCTGGAAAGATAATCATGTTGCTGTTAATTAGCCTTCTTCCCTTAATAAAAGCTAACATTTATCGAGCACTTAAGTGCCAGGCACTCTTTTTAAAGTATTTTAGATATTTTAACTCTTAACTCTTAAATCCTCAAAACAAGCCTATGACATAAGTACTATCTTTATATCTGCATTTCATTTATGATGCCGAGACAGATTAAGTAACTTGCCCCCAAATCACACAGCTAATATTGTGGTAGATAATAAGCTAATAAGTGGTAGAGTAAGGATTTGTACCCAGATAGCCTGGTTTTGGAGCCCAGGTCTTTAACCAGCCTCTCGAAAAAGAATCTTCTAGCCCTGTATGGCACCACAAAGGGAATAATATGAAAAAAAAATTAGAAAAGAAAAAAGGAGAGAAAGAGAAAAAGTACATACGGTGGGAAGGGCTAGAATGTCACTAATAACTGCTCAGTAACATTCTGATGTAAGCTCCTACTCCTGTTGTTCTTCATCTGTTTGGTCTTTAGCTTGAAACTTTTTATGTTGAATTCTATTTTCTTATAACTATGAGAACTTCAAGCCTATTTAATACCTGCCCATCCTTCAAAGCCAAGTGCATATCCTACCTCCTCCATAAAGTCTCTGTATCTATCCAGTCTACAGTAAATTTTAAAGTTGTTACAGACTTATTTTTTTATAGACTCATTGTCTGTAATGTCCATTTGGCTCTGAGTCGCATTCTTAATTAGCCTTGTGTCCATTTATGTCTCATCTTACCAAACATACTGTAAACTCCCTAAGGGAAGAGACTAAAACTTCTATTTCTCTTGCATCTTGCATCCCCCATAATGCCTAACACAGGGTCTTGCAACTAATAGAGTAAATATTTGTTGGTTGACCGAATGATTGAAAAATGTCAGAGTCTGTATCAAATCTTGGTTAACCTATGCACCATTTAGTGAAGAACTATGCACTTAATGTGTACTCAGTAAACATTAACAATGATTACAAAATCATTCAAGAAGTCTTTACGGAGTTTCTACAGTATCTAGAGAACAGTGCCGTGAGGATAGAAATGAAATAAATGAACACAGCTTCTACCTTTGAAGAGTTTAGATTAGTTTTCTCTTACTACGTCAATGCATACTGTCTTCCTTCTCTGAATTCTTGCTGCATTTGAAATCAGGATTAACGATCATTCACTTGATGTCTCCCCCAATTCAATTGTGAGCTCCTTGAAGGAAATGTATAACACTGTGCTGGGAATATAACAGAATTATAGAATTGAAAGGGACATTAGAGCTTTCTCTATTGTCAAACTTCCCATCCAGCACAAGAATCCCTTTTGCAACAGCCCTGATCCAGCTTTTATTTAATTATGTGCTCCCAGTATCAGCAATTAACCTATATAGGAAACACAGAAGACAGATCAGTTTCAGGGGCTAGATAATGAGTTGGGTTTTTGACTACGTGCAGTTTAATGAGATTGTTAGGCAACCAGGTAGAGACAAATAGCTGAAATTCAAGTCTCAATCTCAGGAGAGAGGTCAGGGCTGAAGATAGAGATTTAGGAGTCTTGGCATGCATGTATGTTGCAGTTGAAACACTAAGATTGAGTAAGACTGCCAAGGACAAGAGAAGAAAGCCACCAAGGACAAAGTCTCTGAGAATGCTTCTACCTGGAAAATGAGGGGAAAAAAATCAATGAGGTGGAAGAACTGGAAGACAAATAAGGGAGTTGTAAGGAGAGACTGGTCACCAGAGTCAATGGAGGATGGAGCAGTGAAGTTGGAGAGGATAAGACTGATACATTTATTTGATCTGGTAATTAAGAAGACAGACCTTTGGGGCACCTGGGTGGCTAAGTCTTTTAAACATCTGCCTTCAGCTCAGGTCATGATTCCAGGGTCCTGGGAGTAAGCCATGTGACCAGCGACTGGCTCTCTGCTTGGCAGGGACTCCCTCTCCTTTTGCCTACTGCTCCCCCTGCTTGTGCTGTCTCTCCCTCTCTGTCTGTCAAATAAATAAATCTTTAA
This sequence comes from Mustela nigripes, assembly GCF_022355385.1. Lineage (NCBI taxonomy): Eukaryota > Metazoa > Chordata > Mammalia > Carnivora > Mustelidae > Mustela > Mustela nigripes. The sequence continues at coordinate 68,231,547 of NC_081575.1, read as the reverse complement.
AAAAGGAGAAGAAGAAGAAGAAGACAATGACAGACCTTTGATAACCCTAAAGAGAGCAGTCTAAGTGAAGTAGGTTCTATTTTTACTTAACTCTTGTTGCCTCTAATGTCTGGCACAATGCCAGGCTTAATGCATACTTGTTGAATAACCAAATGAATAGATGGATGAATTGTAGTTCCAGCCAAAAACAGGAGGTGATGGGGAAAAGGGAAAAAGTAAACAAATTACCCTTTTTTTTCCCTAAAGAGAAGATGAGTGATAATTTAGAGAAATGTTATGGTGAAAAAGACAGAAGTTGAGGGCTATGATTTTCCCCCCAAAATATGAAGTAAGCTCATCTAAGAATCTCTCACAGATTCCACTCTCAGTCTGATGGAGTAAACTCTCAACAGATAGCAACTATAAACTCTGAATAAAATAACACACACACACACACACACACGAATGCACACGCATGCATGCACGCACACACACACCCCTGAAAATTCCAGACAGTGAATAAAAGCAGGCAGTTATTGGAGGAGGTTGGAACAAGGGAATAGCTTAGGACAAGTTTCCCATTTTTATGGCTTTAGCCTAAGGGCAGACAGCAGTCACCAGCTACACCACTAAAACTACATTAGGAGAACCTCATCTTTCTACCCTGAAGAACCAGAGGACTGGGCCTGGGGCAATCACAGTGTCTAGGAAGTGAGGGGATATTTCAGAAAGAGATCCTGAGAAAAGGAACACTAAATTATCTGTATGAATTCTTCCCAAAATTTAACCTGAACCACACATGCATAGATAGGGCAGGCTCAAAGCAACTTCCATCCACGACTAAAACAAACAGAACTGATACTTAAGCTGCCACCCATGACAGGCAGGCAGAGTTTTCAGTTAGGCTATAACCAATCTAATCGCCTACTGAAACAAATACATCCACACTCTTCAGAGGAATGTAACAGTATCCAGAGTCTCCACAACACAACATTCACAAAGTCCTGGAAGCCCTGTAAAATTACTCAATATATAAAGAATCAGGAAAATGTGACCCATTATTAGGGCAAGGACAATTGATGTAAGCTTACCCTGAGATGATGATGCTTGATGAGGAGAGAAAAATATCCCAGTGATGAATGAAAAGATAGGAAAGTTCAGCAGAAAGATAGAAAATATTAAAAAGAACTAAATGGAAATTTTAGAACTGAAAAACAATATCTGAAATAAAAAATCAACTAGATGGACTTAAAAGCAGAGTTAGATAGCAGAGGAAGGAGTCTGTGAACTTGAAGATATAGTAATAGAAAGTATCTAACCTGAAGATGAGAGGGGATTGAAAAAAGTGCACAGAGGGTGCCTGGGTGGCTCAGCTGGTTAAGCGACTACCTTTGGCTCAGGTCATGATCCTAGAGTCCCAGGATCAAGTCCTGAGTCACTGAGCAGGGAGTCTGCTTCTACCTCTGACCTTCCCCCCCTCATGCTTGCTCTCTCTCATTCTCTCTCTCTCTCTCAAATGAATAAATAAAATCTTTTTTTAAAAAGTGCATGGAATCTTGAAGACCTATGGGACAATATAAGAGATTTCAAATTATGTTGTGGAACAACATAAAAGGTTAGATTCCCTGAAGAAGGGGAAAGAGAGAATGGGGTCAGAAACCTTATTAAAAGAAATAATGGTTGAACAATTCCCAAATTTTGCAAAACAGAACAAAAACAAAAAGGCCCACATACATTTACAGATTCAAGCTCAGCAAAGCCCACGCAGGATAAATATGGAGAAGACTGCACCTATGTGCAACATAGTCAAGATGCTGATATCCAAAGATCAAGAGAAAATCTTGAGAGCAGTGAGAGAGGAAAAAAATGCATACTTTAAATCATTATAATGATTCCAAGAGCAATGGACATAATCTCTGTTATGATTCCAATAGCAATGGACTTCTCCCCATAAACTATGGATGCTAAAAGACAGTAGAAAACGACTGTAAGTTGCTGGGGGGAACATCACTGTCAGCCAGAATTCTATGTTCAGTAAAAATATTCTTCAAAAGCAAAGGCAAAATAAAGACATCTTCAGGTAAAAGAAGAGTCTGTCTCATGTTTATAAGCCTTTATTCTTGGTGTTCTCTATGTCTAGCACACACCGTTTCTGCTCCAGTCCCTTCCCTATCTTCAGCTTGCCTCATAGAATCCATCCTAATCCCCAAATCCAACTTTGATGCTCCTCTTTTATACACTGATAGCCCCTCATATTTCCACAATCTTAGTATTTATCCTGCGGTATGTAATTACTTGTTTAAGTGCCCATGAACTCCACTAGACTACGTGCTTTGTGAGGGCAAGCATTTTGTTTTTCTGTCCCTGGTATGGAATAGGCCCTCAATGAGTATTTACTGACTAAAGGGGAAAAAATGTCTGATTCCAAAGTATTTTTTCCTTTCTACCACACGAGGCTGTTATCATGGAGAGAAACATCCTGACACTACTATCAGAATCACTTACTATACTTTCTTAAACTTTACAGGGAAATATACTTTCTCTGAAAAACGTCAGCTCTCATTGAACTACTGCCCATGCTTATCATTACATGGGCAGTCACTGTTTGAGGACAATCTATATGTATTTAATATAGATCCTTGGCAATGAATGCTTGCGAAAATCCTCGTTTTAATACTACTTCAACAAATGGCTGGCAATATGGACATGATTAAACTTTGGTACATCCAACTGAAAGAATATTATGCAGATTCTAAAATCATATTTATCAACCTATGTAATCATTTGAAAATATCCTTATATGTTAGGTGGGGGGGAAAGCCCCAAATACAAAATTATACATATAGTGTGATTATGACAATATCTTTTTTAAAAAAATCTACATAGAACGGGGCACCTGACTGGCTTAGTCAGTAGAGTGTGCAACTCTTGATCTTGGGGTCCTGAGTTCGAGCCCCACATTAGCAATAGAATTTACTTTAAAAAAAAACTATGGCTTTCTGCCCTTGGATGCCACAAATTAAGTATGGTTAAAATCTCCTCTCCCACTGCCATCATGTTCTAAGTCATAGCCTCGCAAAGAGCCCAAACTGCTGCAAAAGTTCTTCATTCGATGTTTGAGCCTTGAAACAACTGATGAGAGTCTGAGGAGCCACTTTGAGCAATAAGGAACACTTACGGACTGTGTGGTAATGAGAGATCCAAACACCAAGCACTCCAGAGACTTTGGGTTTGTCACATATGCCCCTGTGTAGGAGGTGGAGGCAGCCATGAATGCAAGACCACACAAGGTAGATGGAAGAGTTGTGGAACCAGAGAGGGCTTTCTCAAGAGAAGATTCTCACAGACCTGGTGCCCACTTAATTGTGGACAAGATTTTTGTTGGTGGCATTAAGGAAGACAGTGAAGAACATCATCTAAGAGATTCCTTTGAACAGTATGGGAAAATCAAAGTGATTGAGATCATGACTGACCGAGGCAATGGCAAAAAGAGAGGTTTTGCTTTTGTAACATTTGATGACCATGACTCTGTAGACAAGATTGTCATTCAAAAATACCATACTGTGAATGGCCACAACTATGAAGTAAGGAAAGCCCTATCTAAGCAAGAGATGGCTAGTGCTTCATCCAGCCAGAGAGGGTGAAGTGGTTCTGGAAACTTCAGTGGCAGCGATGGAGGTAATTTTGGTGTGGATGACAAATTTGATGGTGGAGGGAACTTCAGTGGGTGAGGTGGCTTTGGTGGCAGTCGGGGCCGTGGTGGATATGGTGGCAGTGGGGATGGCTATAGCAGATTTGGTAATGATGGAAGCAACTTTGGAGGTGGTGGAAGCTATAATGATTTTGGCAATTACAACAATCAATCCTCAAATTTTGGACCCATGAAAGGAGGAAATTTTGAAGGAAGAAGCTCAGGTTCCTGTGATGACAGACGCCAATACTTGGCCAAACCATGAAACCAAGGTGTTATGGCAGTTCCAGCAGCAGCGGTAGTTATGGAAGTGGCAGAAGGTTTTAATTACTGCCAGGAAACAAAGCTTAGCAGAAGAGAGCCAGAGAAGTGACAGGGAAGCCACAGGTTACAACAGATTTGTGAACTCAGCCAAGCACAGTGGTGGCAGGGCCTAGCTGCTACAGAGAAGATATGTTTTAGACAGTACCCATGTATATGGGCAAAAAAACTCGAGGACTGGGTTTGTGACTAATTGTAAAACAGGTTATTTTAGTTTCTGTTCTGCGGAAAGTGTAAAGCATTCCAACAAAGAGTTTTAATGTGGATTTTTCTTTTGCACCCATGCTGTAATTGCTAAATGTAATAGTCTGATCATGATGCTGAATAAATGGTGTCTTTTTAAAAAAAATCTATGCAGAAGGAAATAAATAACACTGGAAAGACATATAGCAAAAATTACTGTAATTTTCACTGGGTGATGGAACTATGGGTACTTGAGATATTTTTCTCTGTAGTTTACCATTTTTCTGGAATAAACAAGCATTACTTCCATAGTGGGTGGGAGAGTCTCAAGGGAGGAGAAGTCCCCTGGTACACCAGACCGTAATCACAAGGAAAACAGGACTGGGTTTAAGCCTTCCTTCTCTTTAACTTCTATCTTAATGGCCTGATACCACTTACAGATTAACTGAGTGCATGACCTTATTGAAGGATGCTCTAAGACTGGCCCCAGGAAAAGCAGAAAGGGGATCAACAGTGGAAACTGCCAGAGACAGGAGAAAGAGACTAAGCAAAGAGATCAGAGAAAGTAAACATAAAAGAACAGGAAACAGAAGGGGGAAGGGAAAGACAAGACGGTAGGTATACTTCATACATTGGCATCCATATGAAAAAGAGGAGTTCGTGGTGGATCTTTATGATAGGCATAGCTAGCAAATTTTCATGTTTATTGTTGTCTGTGTTAAAAGTTTGTGTATTTGTGCTTTGTGCCTCACTATTCCTTTCAGGGTCAGGCTGGGTATTTCTTCACCCCACAACGTGCTGTCATATCTGCCTGATGCTGCCAGGGAAGATCAGCTAGACACTAGATCTGGACATTCTGGAGCCTACTCTGAGAGCAAATTGCATAATGACGTGCCTATCTATGTGAGCTTATAGATTTAGCAAGCTCTATGGGACAGTCAGGAACCTTCTGGTTGATAAAGGAGATCTGGATGGGGATTCATGGTATCCCAGAGGCATTTGTGGAAAACAAGAAAGTAGATCAGTTCTCTCTGGGTCTAAACCCCATTTATGACACACAGCTCAACTAACTGACAACGCTGGCTCATAGCCAAGACTGTTTTTGTAAGATGTTTGTACTCGTCTGTTGATTTCTGTGTATTACTTCTGTCATTTTTGAAGTTTTTACTGGGCTAGTGGAATGACTGCTGGGGTATTTTAGCTTATTAAATGTTAAGTGAGGGTGTTAAGATTAGAAATGAATTTCTACATGGCTTGGCACGAGTATAATCATTCCCAGAAAGGCAGACTTTCTGGCAACCTTGTTTTTTCCGTCTGATAATCCATCTTGTAACCCATCTGGGAACTAGGAACATGGAGACTTAACCTTAAAAGAAGGACCAATACAAGATCTTAGCATCATCCATTGACCTTTGGAGGGTGGATGCAATTGTCTTAGAGCTCCTGATCATGTAGTTTGTAGTATAAAGGATTGTGGCTTCCATTATCCTAGGCAAGAGTGTTGTACCATCCAATACAGTCCCCACTAGCCACATGTGATGTTTAAATTAAAGTTAAATAAAATTAAAACTCAGCTCCTTAGTTTCTTGGCCACATTTCAAACGTTGAATAGGCTAACATATTGGACAGTGCAGAGATAGAATATTTCTGTCATCCCGGGGAGATCTACTGGACAGCACTGTGAGTTGAGGCTCACAGAATACTTGGGGACCAAGCATCTCTGTGTCTGCAGGTCAAGTGACTTATGTTTTCTTACTTCAGGTTGACTCTTTGCATTGATATGCTCAGAGTAACTAGGGAAGTTGGGGCAGTTTAGCAGAGTTGTTAGCCCTCTTTACACACACACAGATGAGAATTCTCCTTTAGGGAATGGCTAAATAAATGTGGCACAGTCATTAAATGGAATATCATACAACAGATAGAGGGAATAAACTCCATGTGTCAATAAGGATGAATCTCAAAAACTTTTTTCGTGTGAAAAAAGCCAGTTGCTGAACATAACCATTTCCTGCACACAAAACAATACTACATTTTTCCTATAGAAGAGCATTTTTTTTTTAAGACCAGGAAGAATATATGTCAAACTCATGACAGTGGTAACTTCAGGGAGGGGTAGGGGTAAATGGAATTAAGGAATCAAAGGAACTTTTAACTGTTTCTGTAACATTCTGAATGTTTTTTTGAAGATTTTAAGTAATCTCTACAGGCAACATGGGACTCAAACTTACAACCCCAAGATCAAGAGTTCTATGCTCTATTGACAGCCAACCAGGGGCCCCTATGATATTCTAAATTTTTAAAGGAAAACATTCATGTACTACTTTTGTAATTACACTTATTAAAACAGGACATGGATTTATGTACAAAAATGAATAGAAATATGTAAACATATGGTCATAAAAATAATAAGGGAAGTACACAAAACTCTAATGCTAATTGTGTTGGTATTGTGGGTAATATTTTCTTCTATTTCTCTATTTTTTAAAGAGATTTTATTTGTTCATTTGACAGAGATATCCTAAGTAGGCAGAGAGGCAGGCAGAGAGAGAGGAGGAAGCAGGCTCCCCGCTGAGGAGAGAGCCTGATATGGGGCTCTATCCCAGGACCCTGAGATCATGACCTGATTTGAAGGCAGAGGCTTAACCCACTGAGCCACCCAGGTGCCTCTATTTCTTTATTTTTAACAAGTTTTTTATCTTGTGGCTGTAATGTTAATACAAAAAATTTTTTTTAAATAAAAAATGAGTCCATTCTTATGGTGCAGAGTATTATAATGCATCAGGTATAGCTCTTTTTTAAAAAATTTTATATATTTATTTGAGAGAGACAAAATCCAAGCAGGGGAGGGGCAGAGAGAGAGGGAGAAGCAGACTCCCCGCAGAGCAGGGATCATGACCCCAGCCAAAGGCAGGCGCTCAACCAACTGAGCCACCCAGGCACCCCTCAGGTGTAGCTCTTAAGAGGCAACTGGCTCTGGTACATAATTAGAGTCAGAAATAATGGCTCAACATCATTTATGTAACAAAATTTAATGGTCCTAGGTGGCAGTCTCCAAAACTCAATTGGTCAACATAAAACCCCATTATGCAGCAAATCCAGAGTGGCAGGCACACGGGGACCCTTCAGTTCCTAAAACCAGGGGTTCCATCGGATTATTTATGAGACTTCCCTTCATATGCCCAGGCCGCCTGACTGGTTGGTTATGGGCTTTGAAAACTGTTCCAATCACAAAAATCCCTCCTCTGTGGTGTGCAGTGCAGCTTGAAAAGCCACTTCCTACAAACAGCCGGCTTCACCTGCGCCCTACCTCCAGGAAGACACACGAGGTGAACTTTCACGCAAGCAACAGTGCTGGTCAGCCTTCCCGACTCTCAAGCCAGAATGTAAACCCAACCACCTGTTCATCTGGCTTCCAAAACATATGGATCTGCCTCCATCTACAACGGAACATACCAACACTTCTGGCCTTCACCAGAGAATTACAGCCAGCCTCTGAGGTCCTGTCAAAAGGCTGGCTACAAGCAGAGTTATTTATGGAATATATTGTAGGGGACATTCTATCCATCCACTCCTTTAGGTGGCATTTTAAGTTGTGTCCCCAGATCAAGTTAAAGCGCCAGAAGGTTACATGCCTGAACCATATTAGCTGAGCCCCTGCAGAAATGCTTTAATGTTACACCCTTGGCTTTTAGCCAGGGTAGTTACAAGCAAGGAATATGAAAATCTCTTCTGTGTGTGTTGTGAAACTGTTACTGAGGACATTGTCTTTTATGTTAATCCCGACTGAGAGATTTCTTATGGAATTTAGTGTCAGCAATGAACCATTATGTAGCTGTTAAGAATTATGATTCTGGAAGACTAAATACGAAAGTGTGTTTATGATATGTTCATTGAAAAAAACAAGAACACTAAAGGCTATATAGATTCTCATTGCAGCCATGTAAAATATTTGTGTCTGTGGGTGAGGACTGAAAGCTGATAGATAGAGATGGAGATTATATGAGGGCAATGGGATTATAGATGTTTTGCTTTTTCAAAAATGTTTGTTTGCTGTAGCCCTGTGTTTTCAACTGGGAGAAAAAAAGAATTTAGTGACAGGGAAATCTCTGTCCCTCTTGAGGACTTGCTATGTGTCTTTCTTTCTGATAACGAAAATTGTCATGTTCCCCCTTTCTCCTGGCTGCCCCAAAAGGTGGACTTGCACATTAGCTCCTCCTTCCTTGCCATGCCTCTGATGTTCTGTTTTTATAATTTTATGACATTTGTACTTTTTTGGAGGGGGCAAAGTGCCCCCAAATCCCTTGGAGAAAACTGTAAAATATAAAACATTTTTCTTACTTTAAAAGTTATACACAGTCATAGGGCATGCCTGGGTGGCTCAGTCGTTGGGCATCTGCCTTCGGCTCAGGTCATGATCCCAGGGTCCTGGGATCGAGCCCCACATTGGGCTCCACAAAAAAATATAAAAGTTATACACAGTCATAGTAAACTGGAAATATGTAAGAAAGTAAAAACAAAAAAGATAACTACTCTTAACAGTTTTTGGCATTTCTTCCCTTTTTTCCTCAAAGTATTTTATTTTATTTTCTTAAGACTGTATTTATTTTTTTGGCAGAGAGCACAAGCAGGGGGAACAGTAGGAGAGGGAGAAGCAGGATCCCTGCTGATCAAGTAGCCTGACACAGGGCTCAATCCCAGGACCCTGGGATCATGATTTGAGTTGAAGGGAGATGCCTAATGAACTGAACTACCCAGGCACCCCTCTCAATGTATTTAAAACAAAATTATGAGCATATAGCATATGAAGTATCACATCCTGCTCTTTTCATGTAATTCTAAATTATAAGCATGTAAAAGATAAGATAAAATAAAATAAAATAAAAGCATGTTTTCTTATACTGGAAACACTTCTTGTTGAAAACCCCAGTAAATATCATGCCCGTGGGACTTTCTTTTTTCCTCCCTCCCTCCCTTCTTCCCTCCCTCCCACGTTTCTTCTCTCTCTGTTTTTCCCTTCCTTTTTTCCTCCCTCCCTCCCTTCCTTCCTCCTTCCCTCCATCCATCCCTCCCTCTCTTTCTTTCTCCCTCTTACAAAGTTTGGAACCATTGAGGCCTGCAGGAAGGGTTAAAGATGAAGTTGTATGGGGCGCCTGGGTGGCTCAGTCATTAGGCATCTGTCTTTGGTTCAGCTAGGTCATGATCCCAAGGTCCTGGAATCCAGCCCCATGTAGGGTTCCTTGCTCAGTGGGGGAGCCTGCTTCTCCCTCTCCCACTCCCCCTGCTTATGTTCCCTTTCTAGCTGTCTCTCTTTCTGTCAAGTAAATAAATAAAATCTTAAAAAAAAAAAGGACAAAGCTGGAAAATCAGTTCCAAAACCTAAGAGATAAAGCTCTGTGGACCTTATTCCTAAGATGGGGCATGGTGGGGGGGGGTGCTGCAGAACCGAATTGCGTGGGTTTGAAGTGCAACCTCAAGGAAGCCTAAGGCGAGAAGGGCAATCTGGGGTCTTGTACCCAGATTGGAGATCACAGGAAATAGGATTTTAAAACTAGGACAGACATTAGCTATCATCTAATATAATAGGCTCATTTACAACTGCAGAAACTAAAGCCAGAGGAGACAAATTGACTTGTGTAGGCTGTGGAGTCAGAAGGCCTGGATTTGTCCCTCTTCTCTGCTACTTAGTAACACCAGACCGTAAATAGATGCCTTTACCCTCTCTGCGTCTCATTTTCCTCTATGAAAGGAAAATCCAGCATTTAACTTACATGCTTCTTGTGTGGATCAAATCAGATAATCTACAAAAAGCACTTAGCACAGTGCCTAACATATGATGAAAACTCAATAAATGTTACTTTTTGATAGTACTGTAAGTATTAGCATGATTGAACTAGCTAGTGACAGAGCTATGACAAGGTCCCAGATCTCCTGATGCAAGCTAGTGCTCTTCTCACGGTATTGAACTAACTTTCAGGGTCCAGAAAAGGTTGAAAGTTGCCTTGAACTTAGTTGGACCTAGGACCACTTAGTTGGGGTAGCAACTGGGGGCTAAACCTGACGACTTAAGTCTGGGGTCCACTTTATGTCAAAGCACCTAGCCCTGTGTCTGGAAAACAGTACACTTTTTTAAAAAGATTTTATTTATTTGACAGAGAGAAAAAGAGAGAGAGAGCACAAGCAGGGGGAGCTGCAGAGGAAGAGAGAGAAGCAGATTCCCTGCTGAGCAGGGAGCCTGCCACTCCATGGGACTCAGGGCTCTGCCCCAGGACCCTGGCTGGATCCCAGGACCCCAGCTCAATCCCAGGACCACGGGATCATGACCTGAGCCGAAGGCAGACGCTTTACCGACTGAGCCACCCAGGCACCCCTATGACAGTAGACTCTTAAGAAAGGTTTGTTAACTGAGAAGTCTCTTAAAAAAACGACAGGGTTGGGAGGGTGGTGCTGGCTTCTAAGAGAGGCTTCTAAGGCTTCTAAGAGGACTAGAAATCTTTCACAGAGTCACATAAAGAAGGACTTAGGGAAAAGGGCTACCAAAACTATGTACATTCCATGCATGTCTGCGAAGACCAGAGACAAGTAGAGGTGGTACTCTCTGAGATTCCTGGAACATTCTCGTTGTCACTTTTATTAACCCTTTCGTCTTTCCCCATAGTTACTAGCAAAAACTCCTATACAAACCTGAGGTGGGGGTGGGTGATTTTTCAGAGCTGGGCAGGATAAGAAAAAAGTGGTGAAATATCTATCCCGATTCAAATTAATAAATCCAATTTGGAAACAGGGTTGGGGGGGTGGCACCCAGGTAGAAAAGTGGGTGGTAGCAGTGAAGGAGGCAAGAGAATCAGACCCCCTCTACGATCTTGAGGAAGGAAAAAAAATCGTGAATGGGAAGCCAGTTGAGACCATGAACTCTGAGGTTGCAACTGGGGAAAAGGCCTGACGCCCCCACCCCACCCATATCCTGCCATATCTGTTCATAAGTTATTACTGTGGTGGTTTTGAGGGGTCCTCCAGTTAGTCCTCTTCTCTGACCAATGCCTTTTCTATTTTCTGAGGCTACCTGGCTAACTCTGTCCCTTGACTAATGTATATTCTAAGACATCCACAGTAATAAGGTGAATAACCTTGACCTCTCCAGATACGTGTCTTCAAGTAGCAGTGTTTTTACTATTCCACAGATCCTTTAACTCACCCTCGTAAGTCACCTCCTATAGATTATGGTCATTTTCATATTTCCAACACTAAAGACTCAGTAAGTATTTGTTGATTGATTTCAGAGTTTATAATCTAGCTGGGGAAGTAATACACCCTCACGAAATGAAAAGCTATGTAACCGCAAACCTAAAATTAAAGAATATAAACTGAGTTCACAGAGGTTCAAGAGACGGAAAGCAGATGAGTGATCTGTCAGGTTGGGCTAGGCAGGGAGAGCTTCCAAGAGCACCTCAGTTTTGAGCTTTGAATCGGAAATTCAAGGAGGTGATGGACATGAGATGGTGGAGAGGTGGACCTTTTGAAAGAAACGCACAAGGGAGACAATGTAAGATATCACTCAAGCGAGGACAGGTGCCCGCCCCACCCTGTCATTTCCCTGTCTTAGCAGCTCTGCAGGATCAGCACATATCAAGCCACACTGCTAGGCACTACACAGATGAGTTAAATTATAGTCCCTGCCCCTAGGAGTTTGCTGTCTTAACAAGAAAACTGAGACACAGCTGGACAGAGAGTCCCCACGATACATTAAAAAGTTGTTCAGATGTACAAATGTAATGCCCTTCAGTTCCTGGTCTCATTCATTCTACCAGCATTTCTCAAATGGGACCTTGGACTGGGGTCACTGAGATACATAAACCTTGCCTCCATCCTAAAGGAGTTCCGTTGAGTGAAGGAGATATACATGTAAAGAAATCATTACTGTACCATATGGATTATGCTGTAAAACACAAGCCTGCACAAAGTACTTGGAAATGCAGAAAAGGTAGAAGTCCACCTAAGGGGAACAAGAAAGGTTGAATAGGGATTTTCCAAAATAAGAGACTCGGGGAGGGTATGATGAGAGGGAGGACATTCTAGGAGGTGGAGGGAAAGGTAGAAAAGGACACGCATTTCCAGGTAATAGTATACAAAAGAACTTAGTGTGCCTAGTGAAGGATGAAGCAGGGAAGGTGGGAAGCGGCCTGAACCTGAAGAAAGGCGTGTACCTTGCTAGAGAGTTTGAACTTTATCACAGAGGCAATAGGGAAAATCAAAGGACGTGTCAAGCAGGGAAATTCTCTGGTCACTTTTAAGTGCCATGATCTCAGTTCTCCTGCCTCCTGGCTGTGACTCTGGGAATGGCACTGAATTTCCGAGCATTCGTGTTTTCATGTGCAGAATGGGGTTGATAGCAGTACCTAGCTTACGCGGTTGATTTGAGGAGCACATGAGCTAATATATGTAAAGCAATCAGCGCTGCGCCGCGCACATAGTAAGTGCTCCATACATTTTAGCTATTATTACCGGGAGTGTTTCTTAGAAGGATAACTTTTGTTGGCAGCATGGAACATAAACCACAGTGGGGGAAAAGACTGATGGCAGGAGGTCCGATTAAGATGATATTGCTGGGGGTGGGAGGTTGGGGGAACCAGGTGGTGGGTATTAGAGAGGGCACGGATTGCATGGAGCACTGGGTGTGGTGCAAAAAACAAGGAATACTGTTATGCTGGAAAAAAAAAAGATGATATTGCAATTTAATCCAACGACAATTAAGGTCTGGAACTGGGATCTGGACGGGATAAGTTAAAGAGATGAAAAGGTGAGACGGAAGTCTAGCTTGGAACACTGGGCAGATCAGGACAACTGTTAACCAACTTCAGAGATAAGAGTAGCCAGAGTATAGGGGTGTGGGTGCAAGAGCAGATAAAGCGTTCCGTTTGGGACCTGTTGAATGAGAAGTGAAGCCGCCCAAGACGGGAACCTGCAGAATATCACTTATTTCAGGGGAGGCCAGAAGAACCAGTGGAGAAAAAGGATTGGTCAGCGATCACAGTCACCGTGAATTGCAGGGGGGGGGGGGTGGGGGGAGGGTAGAGGAGACACTATCGCCAGCATTTAAGTTGCACTAGTCCTTCACCCAACTACCGAACAAGCATACAGCCCATTTTCTGGTCTGTTCTCGGCTTCTTGCCTCTGGGTTTTCTGATTCTCGTAGAGAACGCATTTTTTTTTCTCCTCCTGCCCTCTGTTCACGGAAAGAGGGAAAGGTCTAGCGCCTCGCAACACGGTCACCTAGGCGACCCGGAGTCACACGGGAGGAGGTGGGAAGGGGGGGAAGGAGGAAAATGACTTTTAAAGAAAAGAAAAAGTCCGCGACGACCTCTAATAATTAAGGTTCCACCTCCCTATATCCTGCCACGCCGCTCTCCAGCCGCCCTTATCGGGCTCCTGGCCGCGAAGTAAGACGGGAAATGTAGTCCCCTAAGGCTGACCAGGGTGGCACGACTGAAGAACTCGGTTTCCCAACCGGCTCTGGAGGCGCGTGCGCAGATGGCTGCCCGGGCGAGTGGTAAACAGAGACGTCAGGCGGGGGCTGCTGCTCCGAGCAAAACAAAAAGGGAACCCGGGGGGGGGGCTGATTGGGGAATTGGTGCGGCAGAGAGGCTGGGGCCGCGGGGCCGCGGGCCCTATTAAGAGTGGAGGGCAGGGAAGAGGCGGGGGGAGGGGCAGCGAGGGGAGGGGCGAGGGACGCGGGGGGGCGGGGCGTTGGGGGGGGCGGGGATCCGGGGGGAGGAAATTTGGGAGGAGTGTCCGGGGGGCAGCAACTTAAAAGGGGGAGGGAACTGCGGCTAAGAAGACGTTCGGTGATGGGAGCGCAATGTATGAGGGGATACGGTGCCTCAGGTTTAAAAGAGCAGGAAGCTGAGAGGTTGGAGAAAAAGTGTCTTCGCTAGGCGGAGGTTACAGGTGGTGTCTCGGAAAGAGCTCCGAGGCTGTCCGCTTGTAGTCGAGAAGACGATCGGAAAACTGTGTGGAAGGGACAGCTTGGGGGCTAGCGTCCTGGGGCGAGGGGGGAAGTTCGCGACTTTCTGAGGACTGGCAGGAATGTGCCTCCTGGCCCTCGGTGCTTCCCCCCTGGGGGGAGGCATCGCGAGGGACGGTGGCAGACTCCTCTGAACGCTGAGCGGCGGAGGTCCAACTCCACGTATGGATCCAAGGAATGAGAATTCAGCCACAGAGGCTGCCTCGATCATAGACCTCGATCCCGACTTCGAACCCCAGAGCCGTCCTCGCTCCTGCACCTGGCCCCTTCCCCGGCCAGAGATCTCTACTGAGACAGCTGAGCCGCCTGAGCCGCCCGAGGTGGAGGCAGGTCTGGGAGACAAGGTACTCACGGAGGGGCACTCAGAGCCGACCCTGTTGCCCTCCCAGCTCCCAGAGCCGGCAGGGGGCCCCCAGCCCGGGATCCTGGGGGCTGTAACAGGTCCTCGGAAGGGAGGCTCCCGCCGGAATGCCTGGGGAAATCAGTCATATGCAGAACTCATCAGCCAGGCCATTGAAAGCGCCCCCGAGAAGCGACTGACACTCGCCCAGATCTATGAGTGGATGGTCCGCACTGTGCCCTACTTCAAGGACAAGGGTGACAGCAACAGCTCCGCAGGATGGAAGGTAACTATGACCCCCTTACCTTGGTCCCAATACCATCTGCCCCTGGGCCCCCTAGCCTCCTTACTGCCATTCTGGGGCCCCTTTTATGCCCCCACCCCAGGGAGCCACCTTCAAATCCTCAATTACACAAACATTTACTTAGGACATAGTATATGCCGCTGCTCAGGGCTTGATGCTGGAGGATCGCAGATGAATAAGACACTGTCCTTGCCTTGGAGAAAATTGAATTCTCAGCTTGCTGCTCAACACTCCCAGTACTTTGGCTTGAGCTGCCCCAGACACTTATTCCCACAGAGAAGTCTTTATCCTATGTACAGCAGGAACTGTGTGGATTCCCCACATGAACCTAGCCTTCCCTCCTCCCCCACCTCCTACCCCAACACCTTTTCTCCCATTCCTGTGGGATTACCTGGATTCTGCCGATTGCCTCTCAATACCTCAGGGTAGAGGTACTGTTGTAGAATGCCTCTACCCAAGAAGAGGGGGTTGAGTGGCCTGGGTGAAAAAGGTGATACTCATGAGGTAAAGTGGCTGCTCTTATGGACCAGGAGGGGGAAAAAAGGGCCATGAGCTGCTACCTGCCTTGGTTTACCCCATAGTGCTAGGAAACTCTCCCTAGTAAGGGGTTATCTAAGTCTGGGGTGGCGGGGGCGGGAGGGAGATTTTTCATTTACCGTTGAGGAATAATAGTTATGAAAAAAAGAGATAGGGTCCTGACCTGAAAGCACAAGGTTGGGCGTTCGCTTGACTTTCCACAAAGAAACTGTGAGGATAGATCTTGCTAGATGCTCGGAAAATTTGTCTGGAGGAATATGGGACTCTTAATCACGAAATGGGGAGCTTCGGCCCCTTGGCATCTTGCACCCCCATAGCTGGTGAGATCAGCGTACAAGGAAGTAGAGAAGGTTGAATGAGCCGAGGGTCCTCCCCTAGGTATAGGAGATCGAGGGATCGGATCTGCACTATCCCTAGGAGATGGGCTGGACACAAAACAGGACAGCTGACTGAGACCCTTGGCACTATTTCTGGGTAGACAGCCATGCCACAGTCTCAGCTCCTAAAGAGCTCCCCTCCTTGGACCCAGCCTACACAGCTGTTTTTTTCTCTTTCCTTAGGTTCATTTTCCCGGGTAGAAGAAATAATCATGAGATGTTAGTTATGCTGTGGGAGTGTAGTCCTTCCTTATAATGTTCACTGATTGGCGGATTTTTAGTTTACAAAGTAGTTTTTACGTTTATTTGTTTTTGTTTTTTATTAATCTTCACAGCGGTTCTGAGATTCCACATTTTACATATGGGGAAACTAAGGTATAGAAAGGTCAGGAAACTTGCCTGATATCAGTAGAGCAAGGACCTGAACTCAGGTCTAACTAGAAATCATATCGTCTTTCTGCTAGTCCGTGAGGCCCAAATTCTCTTCATTGGAATAATGGCAAAGCCAAATCAGGCTGAGGTTGGGGCCTCCCAGCCTCTGACCCCCCCCATCGACTCCCCACCCCAAGGGGTAATGGGGCCTGAACTGGCTCCTCTGGTGATGTGCCAAGATTACTACAAGCCCACCAGGGGGTGGCCCTCACTTGGAACAAGAAAGCTTTGTTTAGGTGGCTTGGGGGAACAATTAGGAGTCGCCTCCCCAACCCCGCTTCCAACAGGTAAGAATTCTAGGCTTCTAGGGAGCTGACCTCTCCAGGTAGGAGGATGTACTATGGACTAGTTCTGAGGTCTAAAGAAGAGGGGTTAAACAAATGGGCCTCATGGGTACCGAGTGTAGACAGAGGAATGGATCTTCTCAGTAGAGCCACAGCTGAAGGACAAAAAGGGGGGAGGTCCCAGTGCCAGAAGTCATGGGGGTGCTCGGTTACTGAGGCTGGACGGTTAATGTCTAGATGGACAAGTGTCTGTTACTTCAAGGAACGAGGAGTACCATTGCAGCCGGGGTAGTAGCTGTTCCTGAAGTGTCTCAGAGAGACAAGGAGTTCTTTGGCTACAGAACTCTGGAACATGAAGCTACTTCAGCATCTCTCCCCAGGCAGAGGGTCTCCTTATCTGGAGCACCAGTCAGAGCCTCAGCTTCTAGTAGCTCCAAGCCCTTCTGGGCTCCTCCCAAGTTTCTAAACACCAAAGAGCTCCATATGGGAGGTCAAATGCCCCTAAGGTTGGAGATCTTAGGCACAAATTCCTGAGGAGAAGTAGGGGAAAGGAGGTGGGACAGAGAAGGAAGGTTGGGGGGGGGCACAAAAGGATGGTGTAACTAGCCTGGGGCAACCAGTAGAAAGAAGCTGCTCTGGGGGCTCAAGAAGCTGCCAATCGCAGCTCCCTGGGCCCCTGGGAAAAAAAACTTTATCTCTAGCAGAATATCAGCAGTGAGGGAGGAAGGGAGAACAGAGGGGAGGGAAGGAGGGAGGGAGAAGGTGCTTCCAATACCCAAGGCTCTCCAAAGCTGATAGAGCCTCAAGGGGAGGCTCACTATTGTCACCCAAGGGCCACCCTCCAATAAGGCAACAAGGTGCTGATTATGTGCTGGGAACCTGGCACTCCAAGCACACGCTGTTGAGGGCTGCCGGACTAGACAACATCATCTGTGCGGCGGGCGCATATACTCCATGAGACCAATTATGTGAAATTGAAAATAATACAATATAGGTTGGGTAAGATTGTGGGGAACAGATTAGAAATACCATGCGAGAGATTTGGCTGCAGAAGCCAAGCAACCACTTAACAGAAGAGAGGGGACTTATGCTTGGTCTGGAGGAAGGAGCAGAATTTACAGAAGGGAGACCCTTCCTGGGAGGAGGAGGGAGGGAAAAGGGACTGTGCCTTGTGTGTCTGAGGCACAGAGAGGAGCCTGGCCTGAATGTAGTTGAGCCCATCTGCCCAAGGACTGGGAGGAATGAGAAAAAAAAAAGGGCGGAGGGGGGGGGGGGGATCTTCAAATCCTATGGAGAGCTGGGGCTCAAATGCCCCATGGGAAGTAGAGTGCCCGCTCACCTGGGGTTCCAGCCCATCAGCCTATTCAGAGAACTGGCTCAAGACTGCTGGAGACAGGGTGGGTCAGTCTTGGGCTAGTGTTAGGCCACTGTCCCGGAACTCCAAATGAGCCTACACTCAAGGAAGGAGGTTGTAGCCGTGGAATTCTTTTCCATCTAATCCCAGTTCTTGCGGAATCAGGAGCATGTCTCCCCAGTAAATGCCCACCAGCGCCAGACAGCTCCCCCAGAGACCTGGGAGGAATGCATTGTTGTGAGCTTTTCCAGAGCAGGCCCAGTGCCCTCAGCAGTAGGTTGTTAACTCAGCTTGTCTCCTGGGCCCTTGTGCAGCAAAGTCTGGAGCAGCAGAGGCCAAACATCTTGTCTTTGGGTGGGAACTGTGTATGGTCTCCCCACCCCCCCTCACTCCCCCACCCCCATCCCTACCTTTGCTTGCTTCCACCCCCCACCCTTGCCTCGGGGTTGATAGCTCTGGGTTTCCAGGAATGCCCCTGCTCTGTCCCAGCGTGCTTTGAGGTGGAGCCGCTGGCCACTGGCCTCCCTGCACGTACCTCATGCCCCCTTTCCCACTGCCTCTGCCCCCTCCAGAACTCCATCCGCCACAACCTGTCCCTGCACAGCAAGTTCATCAAGGTTCACAACGAGGCTACTGGCAAGAGCTCCTGGTGGATGCTGAATCCTGAAGGAGGCAAGAGCGGCAAGGCTCCCCGCCGCCGGGCAGCCTCCATGGATAGCAGCAGCAAGCTGCTTCGGGGCCGCAGCAAGGCCCCCAAGAAGAAACCTGCCGTGCTGCCAGCTCCACCCGAAGGTGCCACTCCAACGAGCCCAGTCGGCCACTTCGCCAAGTGGTCAGGGAGCCCTTGCTCGCGAAACCGTGAAGAAGCCGATGTGTGGACCACCTTCCGTCCACGAAGCAGTTCCAACGCCAGCACCGTCAGCACTCGGCACTCCCCCATGAGGCCAGAGTCGGAGGTGCTTGCGGAGGGGGAGATGCCAGCCTCAGTTAGCAGCTATGCTGGAGGTGTCCCTCACACCCTAAATGAAGATCTCGAGCTGTTAGATGGGCTCAATCTCACATCGTCCCATTCCCTGCTCTCTCGGAGTAGTCTCTCCGGCTTCTCTTTGCAGCATCCTGGGGGGACGGGGCCCTTGCACACCTACAGCACCTCCCTCTTCAGCCCAGCAGAGGGGCCCCTGGCAGCTGGAGAAGGGTGCTTCGCAAGCTCCCAGTCTCTGGAGGCCCTGCTCACCTCCGATACACCACCACCCCCGTCTGATGTGCTCATGACCCAGGTAGACCCCATTCTGTCCCAGGCTCCAACACTTCTGCTGCTGGGGGGGCTGCCTTCCTCCAGCAAGCTAGCCACGGGAGTCGGCCTCTGTCCCAAGCCACTAGAGGCCCCAGGCCCCAGTGGTCTGGTTCCCACCCTGTCTATGATAGCACCACCTTCAGTCATGGCAGGGGCTCCCATCCCCAAACCGCTGGGGGCTCCTGTGCTCACACCCAGTACTGAAGCTGCAGGCCAAGACCGAATGCCTCAGGATCTAGATCTTGACATGTATATGGAGAACCTGGAGTGCGACATGGATAACATCATCAGCGACCTCATGGATGGGGGCGAGGGACTGGACTTCAACTTCGAGCCAGGTAGGAGACCTCTTCGTCCACAGTAGCATCTCATGGGCTACAGCCACTCCTAGGTGGCCAGCTGGTGCCATGATCTGAGCCAGAGGGGGCTTTAAGATAGGTTGGTGGGGGGGGTGGCGGGAGCCCCTGGGGAATGGGAGGGAGGGTGTCCTATGAGAGGGGGCACCCCTCAGCAGTGCCCTCCCCTAGTAGCAGCGTAGGATAGATGGGGGAAGGGCTCTCTCTTTGTTGGTATTTTTTTTGTGGTTTTTTTTTTTTGGCGGGGGGTGGACCTTAATGGTGGAGAGTTGTCATGCCCTAGATGAGCTTCTTACCTTGTCTCCCATCTCTCCTTCCCACAGATCCCTGAGCCATGGCTGGAAGCTTTGTCCTCCCCTGCTTCGGTGGTGGGGCCAGGAGTGCCTTTTAGCCACTCTTTACCCTTGACCCTTCCCTGGGAATTCGGGACCCTGCTTTAGAGCTAGGGTGGGGTCTGCTCCCATGGGTGTTGAGGAAATTACAAAGATAAAGCTGCCCCATATAGGAACTATGGAGGGAGGGAGGGAAGCGGGTGGGGGAAAGGGAAAGGGTTTCTTCTCACTGTGCCAATTAGGGGGTGAGGCCCCCTCTTGGGAGCCATCCTTGGCTCCCTCCATTCCCACCCCCCTAGGTTTTACATCAGGGGTGGGCAATGCTGTTGGAAATGTGAAGTCACCAGTGGCCTTACCCCTGCCTTTGGGAGCAGGATCTTTTGTAGTCTTATCTGAGCTGGTCCAGGCTGGCTTAAGCCTGGGATTTTTATTCAGTGGCCCCCTAGGCCAGTGGGGTGGGGTGGGTAGGGTGGGTTAGTAGGGACCTGGAAGGGCCAAGGTCTGAGCACCGGAGGGGCTCACTGGGCCAAATCACCCTTGGAAGGCTGCAGATAACAGAAAGGCTTTTTGTAAACTTTTAAAGACATATAAACACAAATATAGAGATTTTTAACAGTGGCAAGGTGCTAGTGATGGGGAGAATGCTTTTTTTTCTTTCTGAAGGCTTTGTCATAGTGACACGATGCAAACACTACAGACATTACTTGGGGAAACACAGGAAGTGGTGGTGGGGGGGAGAGCTCCAGGCTGCCACAGAGCAGAGGGGCAGGGGTGCAGCAGTGGACAGCAGTACCCAGCGAGGGGAAAGCTCTGGGAGATGCCCAGAACAAGGTCTGCGTGCACCTGGCTTAGAGATTCCCTGTGGAAAAGGCTAAGCCAGGCCCCCTTGTTCAACTTGTGTCTGGGAGTGTGTGGTGTTGGGGGCGCAGTCACACTCCAGCATGACCCACTGCTGATTAGCACTATGGTGGGAGAGTGCATGGAAGGCCTGGAATTAGTCTGTGGCCTGGAAAGGGGTGGGAGGGGTGCGGAAGAAGAGGAGGGAAGGATTTAGGGTGGTAAAGTTAGGCACAGAGACCTCCCTGTTCCAGGCCCCTGACAGCTGTCCCTGCCCTTCTTCCCCTTGCCTGACTACTGGGGTTACATGGTAGTGTATGCGGTGGCAGGCGGGTGTGTGTGTGTGTGTGTGTGTGTGTGTGTAACAGGGAATGGGGAGCTGGGGAGCTTGGCTGAGGGTCTGGGAAATGAGCAGGGATGGAGGGGAATGTGGATCAGGTTTACTAGCACCTGCCAGGGTGGCCATCTGGGACTCCTTCTCCACCCCAGCCCCCAAAGCAGCCCCTCCCCCAGTCCCCTTTGCATTGTCCCCTCCCCCACCCCTGCTGTGGGTTCCCATCATTTCCTGTGTCAGCGCCTGGCCTACCCAGATTGTATCATGTGCTAGATTGGAGTGGGGAAGTGTGTCAAATCAATAAATGAATAAATTCAATAAATGCCTATAACCAGCTCTGGTTTCTGCTGCCTTGGTGCTCCCCTTGGATAAGGGGGAGGGTGGGGGAAGGGGGAAGACAGAGGACTGGCAGGAGGGACTACTCAGAGGTGGAGAGGTGTGGGGTGGATTTGGGTGGGGGGAGGGAACCCCAGCAGTAGTGGGCGGGCTGTGATAGGCCTCTCAAGGGGAGGTAGTCTGGTTGGAGATGACCCCTCCCCCTACTCTGTCCCTCAAAGGCTCATTGTACCAGACTTCACAGTCTTGCCTCACCCCCACCCATGTACTCACCCCAGCCCTCTCCTGCCACTTCCACCCACCCTCAGAGCTTTCATGGTGCCAGGGCCACACTTAAACCTTGGTGCTGATGCGGGGGAAGGAGTTTTTCTTGAAGAAGGGACCTCAGGTTGAATTCCAGTAATTTCATACCTCGTATTACTGCTCTCACTTGGTCACTTTATTTAGTTAGCGATGTTTATCCCTCCTACTGAAAAAGTCCGCTCTGGTCCTAAAGGTTGGACCCCTGCGAGTCGGCCCCTCTTCATCTGATCTTCCGGTTGATTTGGACTAGAAAAGGAAAGGGTCCATGAGTAGATAAGGAGGACCCTCAGGGAAGCTTTCTACAAACTGGGGCCAGTGGCAGGCCAGGCGGAGAGAGGTTGGAGGCAGGTCTTGGGCGTGGATGTTGGATTTGGAAAGGAAATTCATGGAGGGGGGAATGGGTGTGGGAGCCTTGGGTTGGCTGGTAGGGAAAGGGGAGTGCAAGGACAGACCACATTTGGGGAGTCTTACTGGGAGGTTCATGGAAGATTCAATAGGAACAACTTTCTTGGCTTCTTGGCTTCTAAGCAATTTCACTCGGCTTCTCTCCAGGATGTCGCATTGTGTGCGCAAGGCATCTGAAAATGAGAAAAAGGCGCTCCCACCTCTGAGGACTAGTGGCCTTACCTACCCATTCCATCCCTCCCATCATTCCAGCCATCACTGTGAGTGACTGGGCCCAAGGCTAGGTGGAAGAGTGGTCTGAAGATGCCTAAGTTTTGCTCTTTTCAGTGGGAACTGGGACACCAAGACTCCAAGAAAAAAGGATGAAGGTGAAGATGGAAAGGACAGGGTGGGGATAGGGAGAATATATCAAGACAGTGCCCAAGAAATGGGGAGAAGAGTAAGGGTGAGTGACACACGCCACTCTGGCCGGTTTGAGTGAAACATCCATCCTTAAGTGGACTTAGGCCTTGTTCCCCTTTTCCTAGGATCCTGCTTTATTACGCCACTCCCACTCCACAAAGAGAATGTACTCTGTCACCTGGCTATGTACCGTCCTTCCTCCATCCTGCTCCTTACCAATTAGCTCAGGTTCTGGATTCTTGAGGAGAGGCACAAAAGCTCTGTAGGCGTTCTCCAGTCGGGTTCCTGTGGACACAGCAGTGTGCTATTCCCAGCCCCTGTCACCCCATCTCCACCCTTCCAAAGACAGAGACTTCCGGAACCTAACACTCGAGGTCACTGTGACCTGATGTACCCGATTTCCACCCCCTTAGGTCCAAGCCTAGGATCAGGTGCTGGGGAGGGGCTAATATGCGTCAACCTACCCTAGTGTCATAGAGGCAATGCTCTTTCTTGGGCTGACTGGAGATGGTCAGTTAGGATCTGGGTGAGGGTCAAGGTTCACAACCCATTTTGGACAAGGTTCACAATTCATTTTGAGGGCCCCACCCTCAAAAAAAGCAGGAATGCTCCCAAACCTCTACCTGGTGCTCCACGCTCCACCTTACAAATGTAGTAGGTGTTGCGAGCAGTAAGGAATTTGCTGGCATAGTCTCCAGGGGTCTTCGTCAGGAAAAGCAACTTCATTGTCCCTGTTTCATCACACAAATCGATGGTGTCTGGAGGGAGACCACAGGGTAAATGAGGCCCTGAGGAAGGAGAGTGGGAGCAGAAAGGGCACTGATCCTATCCTGAATGGGTTGGAAGAAGCTGTTGGGTTCCAAGAGCTCTTTTCTTGCCAGTCGGAGAGCTTGGGGGCTGGAAAAGACCCTGCGGACTTTCTAACCCTTGGCCTTTAGTCCCCTCCCCCCAACTCCTCACCTGTTTTAGGCAACCCTACTTTACTGCGGGTGTAATGCAGCAACAGAAGGACAGAGCAATTGGTATTGACCAGAAACTGCTGATTATCTGAGAAGACATGGGATAGGGCACACGGCCCTTCTCTAGTTATACCATCCCTGTGACCATCCCCCACTGCCCTCAACCCCCCACAAGCCCCACATACAGACTTCAGCTCTGTGATACCCCTCACCTCCATGTTTGATGAAAATAAACATGCTCTCAGGATCTTCTTACTCTTCAGACAGAGGCCTGATGAGTCATTTGGAGCAAGAGTGTTCTAGAGGTCCTGGGAGTGGGGGCAAGTGGGCCCATAGGGCTGGGGGTCTGGAGAGGTCGGTAGATCACATAGGCTGAAGAGGCCCCAGACTGGGCAGGCAGGAGAGAGCTATTGGCAGTTGTGGATAACCAGCATCCCTAGGGGGTGGGGCCTGAGGCCGCAGTTGAGGGATTATGAGGTCAGAAGTGGTATAAGTGGCAGAAGGTGGAGTAAGGATAGGGAGAGAAGAACCTGGGTGGGGTCTGTGACAGATTTGCTGGGGTTGGGGGCAACAAGGTAAATCTCATTTGAAAATGCATCCTGCGGGGCGCCATCAGTGGGGTAAGCATCTGACTCTAGGTTTCGGCTCAGATGGAGAGCTTAGGGTCCTGGGATCAAGCCCTGCACGGTGCGCTCCTCCACGCTCAGTGCAGAGTAAGCTTGTCCTCTCCCTCTGCTCCTCCCCATCCCCAATAAATAAATAAAATCGTTTAAAAAATAAAATAAGGGGCGCCTGGGTGGCTCAGTATTTGGGCTGCTGCCTTCGACTCGGGTCATGATCTCAGGGTCCTGGGATCGAGCCCCGTATCGGGCTCTCTGCTCTGCAGGAAGCCTGCTTCCCTCTCTCTCTCTCTCTGCCTGCCTCTCTGCCTACTTGTGATCTCTGTCTGTCAAATAAATAAATAAAATCATAAAAATAAAAATAAAAAATAAAATAAGGGGTGTGTGGGTGGCTCAGTCAGTTGGGGAAGGCGGTCTGCCTTTGGCTCAAGTCATGATCCTGGGAGCCTGGGATCAAGCCCCGTATCAGGCTCCCTGCTTGGCGGGGAGCCTGCTTCTTCTCCCTCTCCCTCTGCCATTCCCCCTGCTTGTGCCCTCTGGCCCTATCTCTCTGTCAAATAAATACACAAAATCTTTTAAGAATAAATAAATAAACAAACAAACAAATAAATAAATAAGATGAAATGAAATAAAATGTATGCTAATAGAACTGCAGGAGACCTAGAGAAAAGTCAAGTTTCTCGAACACCACTCTTCTCTAGTTAATTTGTGGTACTACTGCTTCCACATTATTTCATCTACTACTCCTTTTTCCTACTGTCAGCCCCATGCCTCACACCCTCCTTGCACCCCACATTTCCCTTGCTCCCCGCCCCAACAACAGACATTCTTGACGATTATCAACAGAAGCTTTATTTCTCATTGCTTGGAACATAATTGAAGGTTAGATGGAAAGAGGGAGGGAAGGACGGAGGGCCTGCGGGAGAAAGAATCCTGCAAGGAGGAGGAGGAGTGGCTGGAGCAGGGAAGACCAGACGCATGTACAGGGCAAAAGGGGCAATTAGACCATAGGAAATGTTGAATGGGGTGGGGGTGGAGGCAGAGGGAAATTATAGGGGGCATAAAATTCAGAATCAGCCACAGGGGGGCGAGGTGAGCATTGGACCCAGGCTGGTTAGAGGAGGGGAAGTTAGTACAACTTAGGACTCCAGGACTCTGGGGATTCAGTCAGGGTATCAGGGCTCTGGTTTCAGGTTTCAGGGTGTAACATGGGGGAGCCCAGTAGGGGCTGTGCTGGCTGCAGGGGGAGCCCCCAGGCCCCTCCCCTGGAGCCCCTCCTTTTGGGGGAATCTCACTGACGTGGCAAAGCCATTCACTGTAGTCTGGCTGCAAGCTCTCCGCCAGGCCCTTGGACACTCCACTCCAGGCCTAAAGACAGATATCTCCAGGTCAAGGGTCAATTAGGGGCAGGGACTCAAAGACCCAGGCTCTGGACCAAGGGAGCTCTTGCAAGGTCTGCAACTCCTGGGATTACAGAAGGCACACACAGACTCCCGGGGAGGGGGTGCCCATACCACGGTTTCCCTCTGCCCCACCCAATCTATATAATCCGTTCTTCTGTGCATCTCTCCCCATCTAGCCCCTCCCCCCACTGACTGGCCACATCCTGACCGTTAGTGCAGGCCCCCTCCCCTCTCCTCTGCCCACCCCCATGCTCTGTCTGACTTGCAGACAGAGGCAGCCGGTAGCTGGCAAACTGCAGTCTGCCTGTGACAATGTTCTCACCGAAAAATTTCCATGGTATTCGGTAACCAGATCCTCGAGGTTCTTGAGGGTAGGAATTCGGGGAATCGTCCTGGTGGAGAAGAAAGAGGGAGCAGGAGCATGTTGGTTATGCTGTTTTATGACCAGTCTCCCAGCTCTCCCAGACAGAACGAAGGGGTTCTGTGTTCCCTAGGCCTGCAGCTTCCTTCCATCGCCATGCCCCCTTGAGTGATCCCTTGTTCCTTACTGTCCCGCTCTCTACTCCTGGAGACCCTGCGACAACCCTCCAGTACTATTTCTTCCCAGCTACCCCACCTCATTTTCCTGGGATATCTGAAATCTCACCGTTCCAGCCAGCAGTACACACAGATAAGGCTAATAATCAATCCCATGGAGCCAAGGGGGATAAGCACAGCTTCCAACGCAAACAACAAAGGATTCTCTACAAAAAAAAAAAAAAAAAAAAAAAAAAAAAAAAAAAAAAAAAAGAAGAAGAAGAAGGAGGAGGAGGAGGAGAAAGAGAAAGAGCCCTGATGTCTGTAGTGTCCCAACTTTGGTGCCAGGCACAGTGCTAGACACTTTCCATATTCTTAATCCTCACAGCTCTTGAGAGTGGGGTTGGGGGTGGGGGGAACAATCATTATCTCCATTTTACAGATGAGAAAACAGAATCAAAGAGGTTAGTGATGTGCCCGAGGTCAAAGAGGGAGTAACAAGCAGAGCCAGGTTTAAAACCCTATATCGGTCTGGCTCCAAAGCCATCTTTACCACGTAGGCTTTCCAGGAATGCTGTAGGGGAATCTTAAACATTCTATATCTTTTCTGCCTCCTTCTTGACAATGCCCCCCCCCAACTCTAACAACATAGTGACCCAACCCTACACAGAAAAAACCTGTGACCTGGGGGTTAAGGTTGAACAGTGAGGGGAGACAGCCCAAATCTGGGGGGCTTAGGGGTCAAGAGGTACAGCAAAAGAGAGCGATGCTAGACAGGGTTGGGGTGCCGGGCTCATGGGTCACAGTGAGGCCTTAGGCCCATTTTACCCTTGGAAGTGTTGCTGCCCCAGTGGACTGGGCGGCTCCATTCACTCCAACGCTGAGCGCTTCCGCAGAGCGGATTATAGCGGCTCCGGACACGGAACGTGTAGAATTTCTGCCCATCCACGCTAGGCAGAGAGAAGCTATTTCGGTGGTCCACCGATTGTTCCTTGGGGAGAAAGAGGGTGAGGGAGAGATGGGTGTCTAAAAGAGAAGGGAGAATGAAAACTTCTGCCCTTCCCCCCGGTCATCGTGTTCTTCCTGGCTCTTTTCTCCTCTCTTGACTCTAGCCGCACTGCTCCCTTCACAGACTAGAATTCAAGGCCTCCTCGCCAGATGCCCTTGAAGGCTCCCTTTTGTTTACTTGCCTATCAGGTATAGGTAAGGAAAAGTCCATGGAAAGTCACTGGTGATGATAGGGAAAGGAGCTGGATGAGAGGAGAGACAAAGCAAAGGAACTGGGTGGTAAGGCGGGGAGGTGGGAGCGCAGGTGGTGATGGCAGAGAACAGGTGCTCGAGATTGCGCCCTCCTACTTGGCTGTTTGACTCCTTTATCCTCATCTGCTCAGCCTGAGCTGCTGCAGTCCTGCCCCCATCACTCACAGTCCAGCTGCGGTCCCAGTCACTCCGGTACTGCACCAGGTGCTCCAGACAGTGGTCCAGGTGTCTGTTGCTCCAGCTCAGTTCTAGCTGGGATTCACTCAGGTTGCGAAGGGTCAGGTTCTCTGGGGCCCAGGGGATCACTGGAGAAATGTGTATGTGTGGGGGTGGGGTGGGGTGTGTGTGTGGTCATTCCCCTGGCCTAGACGAGTTAGGATCCTGAAGGCAGTGTCCCTGATCCCTCCACCCCTCCCTATCCAGACCCCTCACCTCCTCCTTCTTGCCTAAGTACCCTTAAGGTGCTTAAGTGCCCCCATAATACATCCCTGGACTCTTGGTGCCCTTTCCAAATTACCCAGATTCTGTAGTTTTAGTGTCCGAATGGACTGTCTCCTGGGTTCCCGTGGGTCCTGGAGCTGGACCACAAATGTTTCGTAGAGATGGATCTCCTCCTTTTGCAGCCAACAGCCAGCAGTGGTCCCTCCAGAGAACAGATAGTGGTCACACTCCTGGACTTTATCATCATTGGAGTTCTTGTACCTAGAGAAGGGTTGGGAGAAAGAGGAACGGTGGCATAAACTTGGGTACTACAGATACCACAGCCCAGCCTCGTCTCCTTTGAACTGACTTACTACCGTGAGAAAATAGTGGGGAGGGTCAGACAATGGCTACCACTTTCTTGGTCCCCATGAAGTCCCTCACATCCAGCCCACCCCGCTCTGACTCCCTTGTGCTGTTCCCTCTTCCCTTCTCATACCAGTAGTGCAGAGTCAGGTTGCTGGGCTGGGGCTCAGAGCTGCTGTCCCAAGTGCAATTCATGTACTCAACATTGAACACAAAACACTGGACCTCTGGGAGGGGCAGGGTGGAAACACTGAGGGTCCTAGGAGGTGTAGCAGTTGGGAAGAAACCTAGGTTGGAGAGAAGACAAAGAGGGGGAGGGGAAGACCAGAAATGATGGTCAGAAGAAGCAGCAGCATGAGGCAGAGAACCCTTCCCCTTTCCTTCTCCACAGTACTCTTAAATTCTGCCCGCATCCTTCTAATCTCCCATGGCAGGTTGGACATTTCTGTACGGCCCCTTCCCACAGTCTCCCCTCTCCCCAACCCCCTCCAGTCCCACGTTTCCCACCAGCTGTGACGTCTTCATTCCCATTGGGCATGGGGACTGTTGGGTTCAGCCCCACCCCCAGCAGAGGCAGCTGCAGGAATAAGAAGGATCTGAGTGGCAATGGTGGCTTCAACATGGCGCTTGCTCTTCGTTCCCTGGGTGTAGACTGTCAGGAACCTGGGCCCCTCACCCATTACCCCTCCCCACCCACACATTTCCTTCTGTCATAGCTTCCGGTGGAAAGAACCTTAGAAACCAGGGCTTTACAGAGGGTGTGGCAAATGTGTGCTGTGACACAGGCCAAATCTTCTGGGAGATTAAGTGTTAATCTAATCCGTAGGTGTAACACCACCACTGTAAAGTGCTGTTAGGCAGGAACAGAGGCTGGGCACACGAGACTGTCATGGACTCGAGAATCCTCAGACCACCCGGATCCCAGGAAGGATCTGTTCCCCATTGCCACCACAACCATCACCACTCCCTACCAACCACCCTCTCATCTAAGCCATTTTATCCCGTAGAGTGGAGGGTCTGGACCTCCCTCCCCTTCCTGTGCTCAGTCACCCTGAAACCTCTGTGAAAGCCCTACTGTCTCGGGTGGAAAGTACAGTCTTGACTCCTGTGGGCACACATATAGCTGTCTTTCTTCTGACCTAATCCAAACCCAAATATCCACTCTTAGCTGCTGCCTGAGCTGGGTCCCTGTTGAGACTGGTGAGGAGGTCTGACTTAGAAGTAGATTCTGGAAATGGAGGAACAAACACACTGGCTTCAAACTCCTCATCTTCCCCTAAATCTGCTTCTCTTCCTGTGTTCCCTATCTCAGTTAACGTGTCATCACCCTTTTGGTCACCCAGACTTGAAACCTCAAAGTCCTCATCAATTTCTCCCTCTCTCTCATTCCTGAGAATCCAATCAGTTCTAGTCTGTGGTGTTTCTCTCAGCAGTGTCCTCCTTTCCATCAGCACAGCCACTGTGCTAAATCAGCCTTTCATTCCCTCTAGTCATGATTATTCCTTGAACCCACTAACTGGCCTTTCTTTTTTTCTGTCTTTCCTTGAGAGACGGGGAGCAGAGAGAGAATTTTTTCACGATCCTGAGATCCTTACCTGAGCCAAAACCAAGAGTAAGATGCTTAACCGACTGAGCCATCCAGGCGTCCCCAGGCCAGTCTTTCTTTCTTATATTTTATTTATTTATTTGAGAGAGAGGGAGAGCAAGAGTGTGGGCAGGGAGAGGAGGAAGGGACAGAGGGAGAAGGAGAAGACTTGCCTGCTGAGCAGTGAGCACGACTCAGGGATCAATCCCGGGACCTGGGATCATGACCTGAGCCGAAGGCAGACGCTTAACCTACTGAGCCACCCAGGAGCCCCCAGCCTTCCTTTCTAAAGGCCCCTGGTCTCTAACTCATTCTTTGTCTTATTGCCAGATTTATCTTTCCCCAAACACAGAGCCAATTGGAGACACTTTGTAAAAACTATTTATTCGGCAAACATTTACTGAGTTTTAAATATGTGTCAGGCACTGTGCTTATGTTTTAACCCGCCCTAATGTTCTGTGGGATACAGTTACTTAGGGTTGGCTCAAATGTTACCTTCTCCAATATGTTTTCCTCTCCCCAATCAGAATTAATCTGTCTTCCCACTGTGATTCAATAGCATTTTGTCAGTGTTATTTTTGCCATTTGCTAATTTGATTAGTTTTTATCATTATCTGTTAACTTTTATTACAGCACTCCATCTTTTCTCTAAAGAGAAATTAGAGAAATTTCTCTGAAGAGCAATGGCATCACAGAAAGTGTACTGGCCCTTGAGTCCAGAAAAAAAATCTTAGCCTCAGGTCTGTTTCTTAGTACCTGAATGACATGGGGCAAGTGAACTTCCACTCTGAAAATCAGCTTCCTCATCCACAAAATGGAGATGATTATAATCTCTAACTCATGGGGCTGTTTGCAGGTTAAAGGAGGTGATGTCTGGAAAGCATCTGACACTTACGTGCCTCTTTCCAAGTGGGAGTTCATGGACACTTAGGGGATATACTGTTGACCTTTAGGGGTCTAAGAATTTCCCTGGAAAGTATGTAACATTTTGTTTGCCTCTGTAACTTTCCCGGGAAGGCCCATAACGCCTATCAGCATCTTAAAGGGGCTGTGAATGGAATAAAGGTTACAAACCTTCGCTCCAGACCGT
This sequence comes from Mustela nigripes, assembly GCF_022355385.1. Classification (NCBI taxonomy): domain Eukaryota; kingdom Metazoa; phylum Chordata; class Mammalia; order Carnivora; family Mustelidae; genus Mustela; species Mustela nigripes. The sequence continues at coordinate 68,200,909 of NC_081575.1, read as the reverse complement.
AAAGACCTTGATGGGTGCTTTCTTATGCAGACCATTTCTAATCTTCACAATAGCCCTTTGAAGGAGGTGACAGTACACCCATTTTTCAGATGCAGAAACTCAGAAAGGAAGAAGCAGTTTAGGGTAAAAGGCAGAGTACCTAACCGAGACAAATACCCTTGAGCCCCGATTCCAGCCCAAGAATCGAGCCAGCCACCAGGGGCCCAGTTTCAGCTTAGCGCTCGGCGCCGCGGCTACTTCCCGCCTCGCGGGGTCGCACCCAGCACCCATCCCCTGGCCACACGGACCGCTTGAGGACGTTTCGTAGACACTTGGCAAACGAAATCGATCTTCAGAAGCCGCGCGGGCCCTAACGCTCAGCGACCGCGAAGCTCCGCCCCACGCCGGGCTCGGCCCCGCCCCCGCTGCGGTCGGTATTGTCCGACGGTTCCCGTCGTCCCTCGGTTCCCCTCGGTAGTTTCCGGCAACGATCGAGAGTTTCTAACGAGCCCCCTGTTGTCTCTCGGCTGCCGTCCTCTCAACCGCCACCCCCCTTGTCGGTTCCCTCTCCCCCTCCCCCTCAGCCGGCCCCGGCTGGCGCCTCTGGCGCTACGGGCTGGGCAAGATGGCGGCCTTCGGGATCTTGAGCTACGAACACCGGCCCCTGAAGCGGCCGCGGCTGGGCCCTCCTGATGTGTACCCTCAAGATCCCAAACAGAAAGAGGTGCGTTCAAAATATCGGGGTTCTCAAGGGGCCTGAGGCAAGCGATCCGCAGACGAGGAAGCAGTGATGGTTTGGGGGGGGCGGGGCGGTTTGGTAGGAGCCAAAGTCCCAAAAGGGGTAAGAATAAAGTGGGCTGGTGTGGGAGAGTGGGACCTGGGGGGAGGGGGCTTCCCGGGTGTGAATAGGGAATGATGTAGGGGCCACGCTGGAGGCGCCCCTCTCCACACACACGCACACACACACCTCAGAAAGTTGTCTGAGGCAGCTTGGTGAGCTGCGGTTGCTTATGAGCTTGTAAGGAAGAGTGATGTTGAATGAGCTCTGGGTGGCTGGATATCTTAGTGACTGTGGGGGTGAGGGTGGGGTCCAAATGAATATAAGGGCCTAGCTTTTAAATAACAATCTGTTCTACTCAGAATCCTCCTCCTACCTCTCCCCCTTTGCCCCCCTTTTCCCCCCACCCCTGCGTTGTTCTCTTCTCTTCTGCCCTCCTCTCCCACCACCACCACCCCAGGATTGGGGGGGGGAGCTAAAATGTCGTTTTCCTGCCTCAGGATGAACTGACGGCCTTGAATGTAAAACAAGGTTTCAATAACCAGCCTGCTGTCTCTGGGGATGAACATGGCAGTGCCAAGAACGTCAACTTCAATCCTGCCAAGGTGAGACAACCCTGCCAGGCTGAAGGAAAAGGCTGGAAGACTGAGAGGGAGCAAAGGCCCTGGGTTGGGAAGACCTAAAGTGATGACCTGAATGGCTTGAGTTTTCCTTCATAACCTAGTGCTGCCACACTGGTATTAGCCCTTCAGAGGCACGACCACCTCTCTGCCTCTTCTTCCCATCCTGAGGTATATAGTTCTCTTCCCTCAGATCAGTTCCAACTTCAGCAGCATTATCGCGGAGAAGTTACGTTGTAACACCCTTCCTGACACCGGTCGCAGGAAGCCCCAAGTGAACCAGAAGGACAACTTCTGGCTGGTGACTGCACGATCCCAGAGTGCCATTAACACCTGGTTCACTGACCTGGCTGGCACCAAGCCACTCACGCAACTCGCCAAAAAGGTGAGGTGATGCTTCCTGGTCTCCAGGCCAAGGTGGGGAACATGGGTATGAAGTACCCTGCTATCCCTGGATGAGGCTACATGGGTGCCAGCTCGTGGCAGTGGTAGAAGTCTCACTATTTGTGATGTCTCTACAGGTCCCCATTTTCAGTAAAAAGGAAGAAGTATTTGGGTACTTAGCCAAATACACAGTGCCTGTGATGCGGGCTGCCTGGCTCATTAAGATGACCTGTGCCTACTATGCATCAATCAATGAGACCAAGGTGAAGAAGAGACATGTCATTGACCCCTTCATGGGTGAGTAGCTCCTGATACCAGGGGTCCCAGCACTGATTGCATCAAGGAGTGATACAGAGACCCTTGGACTTATTCTCCTTCCTTGTCTGTGTTCCTTGTTTCTGCTTATATCTTGCATTCACTCCGTTGGCAAACATTGTGTGTCTTGAGTATCTACTGTGTGCATGTACGGGGCTGTCAAGGTGACTGGTCCCTTATTCCCACCCTTAGGATGCTTATAATCCAATAGGGATGCTAAGGCATATGTACAAATCACGTAATTAGAGAAAGTATGTGTATGCATGTGTGTGTGTGTCTCAAAAGAGATGGTGAAAGACTTGAGCGGACAGAATTATTTGGGGACACCTGGGAAGGCCATGGGCAGGTGGCATTGGACCAGAGCTTGAGAGGATGAATAGGATTTAGAAGGATGGTGATGGGGGGTGTAGGCGTGGGGTGGGGACAGAAGATGTTTTAAGCTGAGGGATGGTGTAAAATAGACCTTTCCTCACCTTTCCCCTAGAGTGGACTCAGATTATCACCAAATACTTATGGGAGCAGCTGCAAAAGATGGCTGAATACTACCGGCCAGGGCCCGCAGGCAGCGGGGGCTGTGGTTCCACCATAGGGCCCTTGCCCCATGACGTAGAGGTGGCAATCCGGCAGTGGGACTACAACGAAAAGCTGGCCATGTTCATGTTTCAGGTAGGAAGAAGGGCCATGGGATGTGACACCCAGGTGGCTCCTGGTCTCACATTCCGCCAGTACAGGGCAGAATCCACCTGCCAGCTTGCCCCAGCTGTGTTTCTCTTCCTCCTTTGATTTACCTTATTGCTTATAGTCCCCAAGGAAACTAATATTCTTCCCACCTCCTTGGACTCATAGGATGGAATGCTGGATAGACATGAGTTCCTGACCTGGGTCCTTGAGTGTTTTGAGAAAATCCGCCCTGGAGAGGACGAGTTGCTTAAACTGCTGCTGCCCCTGCTGCTGCGAGTAAGGCCTGGGGTTTGTGGGGGGACGAAGGGTGGAGGGGTCCTAGGGAGGATCAGAGGAGAAAGAAGTGGGGAGAACTGGGTGTCTTGATGGGCATGTCTTCACAGTACTCGGGGGAATTCGTTCAGTCTGCATACCTCTCCCGCCGCCTTGCCTACTTCTGTACCCGGAGACTGGCTTTGCAACTGGATGGCGTGAGCAGTCACTCATCTCACGTTATGTCCACTCAGTCGACAAGCACACTCCCCACCACCCCAGCTCCTCAGCCCCCAACCAGCAGCACAACCTCTACACCCTTTAGTGACCTGCTGATGTGCCCTCAGCACCGGCCCCTGGTTTTTGGCCTCAGCTGTATCCTTCAGGTGGGTACTGGCTGGACCCAGGGAAGCATTAAGAAGCATCCAGAGAAGGCTTGGATGCCCGTCCTGGAGAATGGGGGTGATTCTCAGTGGGAGGTGGGAGCAGGCACTGAGTACTTGCTTTGAGATTGTTGCTTCTCACTCCTGGGGCATTAGTTCCTTTCCAGGACTTGAGTAGGCCCAGAGCAAAAGGAGGGGATGAGGGGAGAGGCTCAGAGCTCAGAGACGGAGTGGTGCTACGCCAGGGACTCAGAATGACGTTAGACCAGAAAGCTCAGGCTGGGGTCTTACAGTGGGGTTCTAGAGAGGGAGCCATGGGAACAGAGCCTGACCCAGCTGTTCCTGTGTGGCAGACCATCCTCCTGTGCTGTCCCAGCGCCCTGGTTTGGCACTACTCACTGACCGATAGCCGCATTAAGACCGGCTCACCACTCGATCACCTGCCTATTGCCCCCTCCAACCTGCCCATGCCAGAGGGCAACAGTGCCTTTACTCAGCAGGTAAGTACCATGAGGAGCCAGCCTGGTGCCCCTGGATTGAGATGGGAAGCTGGACTGCTTTTTCAGAAATAGCGACTTAGAGGGGCACCTGGGTGGCTCAGTCAGTTACATGTCTGCCTTAAGCTCAGGTCGTGACCCCAGGGTTCCTGGATGGAGCCCCGTGCCTGAGCTTCTGCTCAGCAAGGAGTCTGCTTCTCCCTCTTCCTCTGCCTCTCCTGTAGGCTCACATTCTCTCCCTCTCTCTGTCAAGAAAGAAAAAAAGGAAATAGTGACTTGGGGTCTGGTACAGTCCTTTGTGCCTAAGCCCTGGACTTCTGTACGCCTTGGTTATCCTTAATTAAAGCACTCCCCCTTTTCCCGTACCGCAGGTCCGTGCAAAGTTGCGCGAGATTGAGCAGCAGATCAAGGAACGAGGACAGGCAGTTGAGGTTCGCTGGTCTTTTGATAAGTGCCAGGAAGCTACTGCAGGTGGGTGCCAGAGGACAGAGAGTAAGAAGGGTGTTTGAAGAAGGGATGGTAAGGACCTAGTGATCTGTGAGTCGGAACGCACTGGGCTTCCTGTTAAGTCCCCTTTCCCGCTTTTCCTCCTGAGGCTTCACCATTGGACGGGTGCTCCATACTTTGGAAGTGTTGGACAGCCACAGTTTTGAGCGCTCTGACTTCAGCAACTCTCTTGACTCCCTTTGTAACCGGATCTTTGGATTGGGCCCTAGCAAGGACGGGCACGAGGTAAGCAAGAAGGGGAACAGAAGGAGCCAAAAACATGGCAAGAGCAACAGTACACCTGAGGGGAAGGCATGGCAAGGCATGGACACTGGAGTTGTGTGAAGAGATGATCTTCCTGGGCTTGGGCTGTTTTAAGATGGGACCCAGTCTTGAAGAAAGCAGAGCGTGGTACTTTATCTCCAACCCTATCCTGCTCACCCCCATATTCCTTGGGTCTCCAGATCTCCTCGGATGATGATGCTGTGGTGTCACTACTGTGTGAATGGGCGGTGAGCTGCAAGCGTTCCGGTCGGCATCGCGCTATGGTGGTGGCCAAGCTGCTGGAGAAGAGACAGGCTGAGATTGAGGCCGAGGTCAGGGGGCAGAGATAAGAGAATGTGGTTGGCCAGTGGGGCAGTGACGGCTGGGGTTGGAGAAGGATGGAGCTGAGTAGCGGACCCCAAGTTCAAGTTATGAGAATACAGAAGGGGTACGGACCCTAAAGGGAAAGTTGAGGACTTAAGGCAACAGTAGGAAGGAGTATGTCAGTGTTGGAGTTAGGGAGGCAGGCAGGGCTTCAGTTGGGAGGCAGTAAAGAAAATGGAGGTCAGAGTGGGGATGGAAGTGAAGAGCTTGGCGGGAGAGGCGAAGCAGGCAGCATTTGAAGCATCATGCGTGGAGAGGTGAAGAAGCCGGCCCAGACCGATGCTGGGGTTTCTTCTCTCATCTTGTAGCGCTGTGGAGAATCAGAAGCCGCAGATGAGAAGGGTTCCATTGCCTCTGGCTCCCTTTCTGCTCCTAGTGCTCCCATTTTCCAGGATGTCCTCCTGCAGTTTCTGGATACCCAGGCTCCTATGCTGAGTATGGACCCCTGCCCCACCCCGCCTCTCTCCGCAGAGACTCGGTTACGTGCCACTGTCCCTGGGAAATGTAGTGAAGGGCTTTCTGGTGTCTATTTCTGTCTTGGGCTCTATGCAGACTGAGTTTGGGGTATAATTCCAGCCTCTGATCATCTTATGGTTGAATAGAATAAAGGAATAAGGAGAAGAACCCATGCCAGAAGCGTTCTCACACATAAATAACAGCAAGGATGCTCTCTTCCTTTACGAGATAGGGTGTGGGGCAGGAGGGGGGTGAACTGACTGTACTCTGTCCCTCGGGTTTGGGGTTGGGGGTTGTTCCTCGTCTTGCCCACCTCAGGTACTCTAGGAGCACTGTGCCTCGGGTGTGCTTCTCTCCTTTGCTGCCTGTGTCCCGTGCTCTCTTAAACCTTTTCTCATTCCCTCCATGCAGCGGACCCCCGAAGTGAGAGTGAGCGAGTGGAGTTCTTTAACTTGGTCCTGTTGTTCTGTGAACTGATCCGACATGACGTTTTCTCCCACAACATGTACACTTGCACCCTCATCTCCCGAGGGGACCTCGCCTTTGGAGCCCCTGGCCCCCGGCCCCCATCTCCCTTTGACGACCCTGCTGATGACTCCGAGCGCAAGGAGGCTGAGGGCAGCAGCAGTAGCAAGCTTGAGGTGAGCAGGCCTCGTCTTGCCCTCGCTACCTCCTTCAGACATTCCCAGACTCCTGGTTCTCAGAGACCTCCAGGTATCCCTTCCCCAATAAGGGGCTGGTATGGGCTTGGCGCTTCGGGGCTGGCCCAGCCCTCTCACATCCCTTGTTGGCATTTGCTCCTCACAATGGGATGAGGGGCTCTGATCCCCCTCCTTGAAGCTGAAGGGAATGAGGCGCAAGGTGGGTATGTGACTGTTTAAAGCTTGACTCCAGATCCGGTGCTTTTCCCAACATGGTCTCCTCCCTCTGACTTCGCCATCCCCCTTTCTAGGTGGTGGGGAGCAGCTCCCTGGGGCTAAAGTGACTTGGTTTATATTCTGTGCCCTTAGGACCCAGGGCTCTCGGAGTCTATGGACATTGACCCTAGTTCCAGCGTGCTCTTCGAGGACATGGAGAAGCCTGATTTCTCAGTAAGTTTGATTCCAGTGTGGAAGAAAGAATCCAGCTCCTGAGGTCCTCCTGTTTTGCCTCTCTGGGGAATTTCTTTATGCTCCTGACCCCCTTTTCACGCTCTAAATGTTCTGCCCTTTCGCCTTTTCTTAGTTGTTCTCCCCTACCATGCCCTGTGAGGGGAAGGGCAGTCCATCCCCTGAGAAACCAGATGTTGAGAAGGATGTGAAGCCCCCTCCCAAGGAGAAGATAGAAGGGACCCTTGGTGTTCTTTATGATCAGCCGCGGCACGTGCAGTATGCCACACACTTTCCCATCCCCCAGGTACTGTCCCCCAGCTCCTTGAGACCTCGGTTTTGAGCCGAGGTTTCTGTCCAAGGATTGTGCTGTGGGGTTGGAGCTGTGCTTGTGGGTGTGGTATGCTGGGAAGGGCCTGAGCACTGGGATGCTGAGGGTCATGGAGCATGCTTTTGAGAGGAGGAGGGAGCGAGACCCATGCCAGCGTCTGATGGTGCTGCTGGCATGCAGGAGGAATCATGCAGCCATGAGTGCAATCAGCGGTTGGTCGTACTGTTTGGGGTGGGAAAGCAGCGAGATGATGCCCGCCATGCCATCAAGAAAATTACCAAGGATATCCTGAAGGTTCTGAACCGCAAGGGGACAGCAGAAACTGGTGGGTTTGAGGCTCCTGAAACAGATCTCCCCCTAGGAGTGCCCTAGTCAGTGTCCCCTTCCCCAGCACAGGGAACCCCCAGTCATGTCCCCATGTCCTGTCTCTTGGAGTCTCCTGAGAGCTCTAGTCCTTTTGAAACTTCCCCCCTCATTCCCCCCCTCTGCAGACCAGCTTGCTCCTATTGTGCCTCTGAATCCTGGAGACCTGACATTCTTAGGTACCTCACAGTAAGCCCCATACTGCCCGCCCTTCCCCCTCCTCTCCCCTGACCTAGCACCTCCCTGTACGTATTCCTCCGAGGTCCATGTAGTCTGTGGTCCTCCAAACCTTTGCTTCACTGACCCCTTCCCTTCATCCCTCCCCCACCCCTTCCTCAACCCTCCCTTCCCTTCTCCCCTTCTCCCTCCCACCCTTCCTCCCTGCCTTCCTACCCTGGTCCCTCCCCCCCACCCATAGCCTTCTCTCCATACCCCCCTCCCAACCCCCCAGTCAACTAGTTCTCTTCCCCATCTGACTGCTCCCTTTCCACTGTCCCCTCAGGTGGGGAGGATGGGCAGAAGCGACGACGCAACCGGCCTGAAGCCTTCCCCACTGCTGAAGATATCTTTGCTAAGTTCCAGCATCTTTCACATTATGACCAGCACCAGGTCACGGCTCAGGTGTGGGCCTAGGTCCTGCCCTTTTCCCAACATTCTGCCAGCCTGCCCTGTTTTCCTTTCCTCCTCCTCTTCCCGCTAGGCAGGCTAAGCCTCCTGGTCTCATCCCAGTCTGCCATCTTCCTTTTCTTGCTTCCCTGGTTCTTTCTGCGTCTCTCCACTCCCGTCTCACTCCCACTGCCCTTATTAGGTCTCCCGGAATGTTCTGGAACAGATCACAAGCTTTGCCCTTGGCATGTCATACCATTTGCCTCTGGTGCAGCATGTGCAGTTCATCTTCGACCTCATGGAATATTCACTCAGCATCAGTGGCCTCATCGACTTTGCCATTCAGGTGGGGAAGTTGGGGAGAGGAGGGTGGAAGAAGGTGTTTGTGCTGTATGGGGTCCCGAGGTCAAGAGTCGGGCCTCAAGCCTGTGTCCTGGGCTAATTGGGATGGGCAGGAAAGCCAGCCCGGTGGGGGCTGGAGGATCAGGTGGAACACGAGCTAAGAAGGCCCAGACTAGCGGCTCACGTGCTCCACAGGGAGGCCCAAGAGATAGATGAGAGCATTGGGTATGGACTGTCCTCCTGCGGTGGAGTTCATAAAACTGTATCCTAGAGATGGGTTAGATTGTCAATGTGGCTTGTGGCGTTAATAGAATAAAGGACAGTGGCGTATGGCAACAGGGTCCTTCTAGACTGAGGCAGCTGCAGTGGAAAGGGGCTCGGGCCTGTCTGGGCAGTTGCCTCACGGAAAGGGAGGCTATATGGCACACAGGGGCCTCTTCTCATCTCTCACCACTTCCCAACACACACATACTTGCTCTGCCAGCTCCTGAATGAACTAAGCGTAGTCGAGGCCGAGTTGCTTCTCAAGTCCTCAGATCTGGTGGGCAGCTACACTACCAGCCTGTGCCTGTGCATCGTGGCCGTCCTGCGGCACTACCATGCCTGCCTCATCCTCAACCAGGACCAGATGGCCCAGGTCTTCGAGGGGTAAGTGGGGGCCGCGAAATAACTGGGTGGCTCGGGGCTCTGGCTAGTGCCAGTGGAAGCGGGCCCCTGAAGGACATGGGGCTCTCACCATGGCCAAGCCCCTGCCATTTGGGCAGGCAGGGAAGACTAGTACCAAGAGCCATGAGCCTGTGTCCGGGGACCTTCATGCCCTGGCTGTGCACATGGCTTACGGACCATCTCAACCTTGTACCCTCGTGACAGGCTGTGTGGCGTAGTGAAGCATGGGATGAACCGGTCAGATGGCTCCTCGGCGGAACGCTGTATCCTTGCTTATCTCTATGATCTGTACACCTCCTGTAGCCATTTAAAGAGCAAATTTGGGGAGCTCTTCAGGTAAGAGAGGTGGGAGGTGAGGGTAGAGAGTGGGACCTTGGCCCATCTCCTTCCCATTACCGCTCAACTCAGGAGCAGGGCACAGCCTAGGACCCCGCTGTCTCTGGCCATCTGGGAACTCTGTCCTTCATGTGCTCTTGGTTCTGGAGAGTAGGCCTGCCTCCTTATCAGCCTGGCCTCCAGCCCATCTCCAAAGGGCCCACACTCCTCCTCCCAGCCTCCAGAGGCCTCCCGTGCCTTGTTCTCACTGGGTCCCTGTCCTGCCCACTCGGCTTGGTCCCATCTCCCTTTTGCTTGTCTCAGGGTCCCCGGTGCCTCCCTTTTTTCCCCTCCTCTCCCCCTTCCCAACCATCCCTCTGCCTCGCCAGATCATCCCCGACATTGCCGTGTCCCTTCTCCCACCCCTGCAGCGACTTCTGTTCCAAGGTGAAAAACACCATCTACTGCAATGTGGAGCCCTCAGAATCCAACATGCGCTGGGCACCTGAGTTCATGATTGACACTCTGGAGAACCCCGCAGCTCACACCTTCACCTACACGGGGCTAGGCAAGAGTCTTAGTGAGAACCCTGCTAACCGCTACAGCTTTGTCTGCAATGCCCTTATGCACGTCTGTGTGGGGCACCATGATCCCGATAGGTATGGGGTGTACTGAGTGGGGAACGGCGCTCCTGCCTGAGTTTGGGAGGGATGAGATGCCCGGGAGGTATGGCAAACTTGGTTACTGCTGGGGTGGAGATGAAAAGTTAATGAGTCTGAGGTTTTGTGGAACAAGGTTTTTCCTGAGGGCGTTTGTACTTCTCCCCAGGGTGAATGACATCGCAATCCTGTGTGCAGAGCTGACAGGCTATTGCAAGTCACTGAGTGCGGAATGGCTAGGGGTCCTGAAGGCCTTGTGCTGCTCCTCTAACAATGGCACTTGTGGTTTCAACGACCTTCTTTGCAACGTAGATGTGAGACTTCAGGCTGGTCCCGCTGGGGCATGGGACAGTTCCCAGGGCTTGGTGGGGAGGGGGTTGGTCCCAGTCGTCGAGGTTACAGAGGGACAGAGGCCCATAGAGCGGAGGCCGACCGCTTTGAGTTGGCAGCCTCTCTGCGCAGAGGTGGGATATCTTGGCTGCTTTTTCCTCCAGGTCAGTGACCTGTCTTTTCATGACTCCCTGGCTACTTTTGTTGCCATCCTCATCGCTCGGCAGTGTCTGCTCCTTGAGGATCTGATTCGCTGTGCTGCCATCCCTTCGCTCCTTAATGCCGGTGAACTGCCAATCCATAATCCCTAGAATTTCTGTACCCTAAGTTTGACTAGATACCCGATGGCCACACACTCACTGTTCAGTGTGAGGCTCCCCAGTACCACCAGAGGCTGGTCCAGTGGTGTGCCTTGTTCTGGGAGTGGCCTCATTCTAACCGGCCATTGGTGGCCCCTATCTTTCCATCTTTCCGTGTTTTGACCCTCCGAGGGACTCCCCTTGCACTGTAAGACAGTTGGTTGCCCCACCTCTCCTTGGGCATTATCTTGTCATATTTCCTTTTGCCTGACTTTGCCTTCCCTTGCAGCCCTTTGCCAACACCGTGTCCCTTCGCCCTGTCCAATATATTTTTTTTAAGCTTGCAGTGAACAGGACTCTGAGCCAGGGGCCCGGCTTACCTGCCGCATCCTCCTCCACCTTTTCAAGACGCCACAACTCAATCCTTGCCAGTCGGACGGAAGTAAGTGACCCTGATCTGGGCCAGCCAGCAGTAGAAAATGTGGCTACCACTGCCACCGCCCCCCGCCCCCGCCCCGTTTCTACTTTTGCTTCCCCTGACTTCAGCTCCCTCCCCAGACAAGCCTACAGTAGGAATCCGTTCCTCCTGTGACCGCCACCTGCTGGCTGCCTCCCAGAACCGCATAGTGGATGGAGCTGTGTTTGCTGTTCTCAAGGCTGTGTTTGTACTTGGTATGGGATAGGAAGGGAGCAGTGCCAAAAGTGTGTGTGGGATGGAGTACCAGCCGAGCTACAGAGGACAGTCTTTCTCCCTCCTGAAGGTGGTCTCTTGGACCTCTGGGGAGGAGAGGCGGGAGGGAAGTGTATTTCTGTCCCCTAGGGCCGGATTTGGGGAGTTGCTGCCTCTGTGGGTCCGGGCTGGGTCTCTCCACTGTGTTCAGATCTCACTCTGCCCTTCCCTATCTGCCACCCTTGAACCACAGGGGATGCGGAACTGAAGGGCTCAGGCTTCACTGTGACAGGAGGAACAGAAGAACTTCCAGAGGAGGAGGGAGGAGGTGGCAGTGGCGGTCGGAGGCAGGGTGGCCGCAACATCTCTGTGGAGACAGCCAGTCTGGACGTCTATGCCAAGTACGTGCTGCGCAGCATCTGCCAACAGGTCAGTCTCACCTTCCCCCCTCAGGCCGCCTCGGTGCCTTTCTAGAGCATAGTCCTGTGATCATGCCACCTTTCCCCTATACATCATGGCCTTCGTCAACCCCCAGCCCATCCCCCTTATCCCTCACCCCGCTCACCAGTTGCCCCAGTGCACTAATGACCAGCTTCCTCAGGAATGGGTAGGAGAGCGTTGCCTTAAATCGCTGTGTGAGGACAGCAACGACCTGCAAGACCCTGTGCTGAGCAGTGCCCAGGCCCAGCGCCTCATGCAGCTCATTTGCTACCCGTACCGCCTGCTGGACAATGAGGATGGGGAGAACCCCCAGCGGCAGCGCATTAAGCGCATTCTCCAGGTAGGCCAAGGTGATGGGGGTCTTGGACGAACCAGGGGCCAGGGGGGCCCCAAGGCCCGGGGTGAAACCATAGGAACCCTGAGAGAAGGAGAGGAGGATGGTCAAGGAGGAAGACAGACAAGGATGTGGGCAAAAGGTGGTGAGGAAAACAGCTTGGACGTGGGTTTAGAAGTCATGTCAACACGGTCTAGACCCTAGAGTCAGCCAGTGGCTGAGGGTGCGGCTGTTAGGAGTGGAACTGCAGCTCAGCAGCGCAAGGCCCAACATCTGGGAAGCCTAGTTCTGGGCCTTGCTTGTTGGGCATTTGTTCCCTGCTCAGTCCCCAATGGTGGGAGTACCCAATAGCTCCCAGTTATAGAGCATCTGCTTTGTGCTGAGTGTTGTGCACAGCACTCTGTGTTTGTCCACCTATTTAGACTGTCCAGCCCTGTAAAGGAAGTAGGGGTGTCTGTGTTTGACCAACGAGGACTCCCAGGCTTGAAGAGCATAAGTGACCTTCCCAAGGTTACACAGCTAGTAAGCTTAAGAGTCAGCATGTGAACCCAGGTGGGCCTGTGCTATGCCCCGCCGCCGCATCCCCTACTCCATCCCCACTTGGCCAAGCTGCTTTAGACATTAGGGTAACTGGAGGGAGGGTGGAGAAAGAGAGCCATCTGGAAGAGCTACAGGAATGAGGTCTTCTCAGCCTAGAGGAGATAATGTCACAGAGAGATTAACTCGCAGTAGTAGCCTTCAGATTTGGAACGGACTTTGAGGAGCTGGTTTAAAATAGGAGAAGCAGGCTTCAACTTGAACATCAAGGATTTAGGGTAAGCATTAGGGAGAACTCACCTCTGCAAAGGAATGTGAGGCCGTGGAACAGGAGACCAGGGGAAGGTGAAGTTTTCCTGAACCGCTTTTATTTATTTTTTTAAAAAAGATTTTATGGGGCACCTGGGTGGCTCAGTGGGTTAAGCCTCTGTCTTCGGCTCAGGTTATGATCTCAGGGTCCTGGGATTGAGCCCCACATCGGGCTCTCTGCTTGGCAGGGAGCCTGCTTCCTCCTCTCTCTCTCTCTCTCTCTCTCTGCCTGCCTCCCTGCCTACTTGTGATCTTTCTGTCAAATAAATAAAATCTTTTAAAAAAATAAAATAAAATAAAAAAGATTTTATTTATTTATTTGTCAGAGAAAGAGAGTGAGAGCGAGAGAGTGAGCACAGGCAGACAGAGTGGCAGGCGGAGGCAGAGGGTGAAGCAGGCTCCCTGCCAAGCAAGGAGCCTGAGGTGGGACTCAATCCCAGGATGTTGGGATCATGACCTGAGCTGAAGGCAGCCGCTTAACCAACTGGGCCACCCAGGCGTTCCCTGAACCGCTTTTAAAATGGGGTGGATTTTCAGCCATTTTGGGTCGTGTCGGTGGAAACTTTCCTAAGGAGAGGGACATGGAGGTTCCTTTCAGACCTGTAGGCTTATGTGTTTCAAGGTTGCAAGAGGTCAGGAACTGGTCTTGGGGTGGTAAGTGGCTGGGGCCGGGGGACACGTTGATGATGAGCCTGGGAGCGGTGTCTCTGTCACAGAACTTGGACCAGTGGACCATGCGCCAGTCATCTTTGGAGCTGCAGCTCATGATCAAGCAGACCCCTAACAATGTGAGTGGTGCCCGGCCCTCTCTTTCCCGTGCCCGCTTCCAGCTCCACATGCCTCACAAGGGTGGGTCACCACAGAAAAACCCATGTCCTGCCCTTGGGTTCTTGGGCTGAGAGAGAAGAGAGGACGGGAAGATGGCAGACACGTAGGGCTGAGGAATAGGGAGGTGGGCTGGGAGAGCTGGGGCTCTGCACCGTGGGGGAAGGTTGGCGGTGGTGGTGGCAGAGGCTGTTTCTATGGTCATGACAGTGAGGAGGTGTTCGAGGAGAAGATAGTGGGGAATTGGAGAAATGGGGAGGTGCTGGAGGGCACAGCTCCCAGCAGAGTTGTCTCTCCCCACTCTCGTTACCCTCCAGATGCCTTTCTCCGCCCTCATTTCCTACATCTCCTACCATCTGTTTTCCTTCATCCCCAGTTACCTAGTTAGTACCCCATGTGCCTTTCATCCCCCTGCCCCAGGAGATGAACTCCCTCTTGGAGAACATCGCCAAGGCCACAATTGAGGTTTTCCAGCAGTCAGCAGAGACGGGGTCTTCTTCTGGAAGCACTGCCAGCAACATGCCCAGCAGCAGCAAGACCAAGCCAGTGCTCAGGTTGGGAAGAAATGTGTTCAGATCCCTTATGAGTTGTTCTGCTAGCGTAAATGATTTCAGTCTCACAGAGGTTCTAGGTCTGTCCGTCAGGTGAGGGGAGGAGGGGTGCTTCCACCCTGGCCTGGCTCCTTTGGGACACTGTGTGCTCTGTCTGTCCTCCAGCTCTCTAGAGCGCTCTGGTGTGTGGCTGGTGGCCCCCCTCATTGCTAAACTGCCCACCTCAGTCCAGGGGCATGTGTTAAAGGCGGCCGGGGAAGAACTGGAGAAGGGTCAGCACCTGGGTTCCTCTTCCCGCAAAGAACGTGACCGACAAAAGCAGAAGAGGTAGAGTGGCTGTGGAGGGGACCAAGATGGAGGGGTAGAAAGGAGAGGATGCAGGGCCAGGGAAGAAAAAAATCTGGGTCACGGGTGGGGATGAGAAATCACAGGAAAGTGGAAAATTGAAGGGTAAGAGTGGACACAGTTGAGCAAAAGGCTAGATCTTTTTTGGTTAATTTTATTTATTTGAGAGAGAGAGACAGAGATAGCGAGAGAGAGCACAAGGTGGGGGAGGAGAGGGAGAAGCAGGCTCCCCACTGAGCAGGGAGCTCCATGCGGGACTCGATCCCAGGACCCAGGAATCATGACCTCAGCTGAGGGCAGATGCTTAACCTGACTGTGCCCCCCCAGGCAACCCAAGAGGCTAGATCTTGAGAGAGTAGAGTCTGGGGCTTGGAATGATGAGATGGGCAGCTGCCTAATTCACATCTCATGGTCCTGTCCTTGTTCTTTTCCTCTTCCTCCCTTCTTTAGCATGTCCCTGTTGAGCCAGCAGCCATTCTTATCCCTGGTGCTGACGTGTCTGAAAGGGCAGGATGAGCAGCGTGAGGGCCTTCTCACCTCCCTCTACAGCCAGGTGCACCAGGTACAGGCCCTGGAGCCACTGAGCTGCGCCAGAGGGCAGAAATGGGTGCCCCCGAGGCCACCATGTCCCCAGAACCTCCAGTACTTAACGGTCAACGCCTTGAGTGTTTGGGGATGGAAATGAGAAGATGCCGAAAGCTGGTCGTTATGCTTGTTTCTGTCTCAGATTGTGAATAACTGGCGGGACAACCAGTACTTAGATGATTGCAAACCAAAGCAGCTCATGCACGAGGCTCTCAAGCTGCGGCTCAACCTGGTGAGTGGGGGTCCGGGGAGAAAAAAGATGTGGGTGGGACTAGAACTGCTCCATAGAGATGCCTCCCCACTCCAGCGCTGGCCAGGGGTGGGGGCGGAGGGTGCTGAGATGGAGGGCCCAATTTCCACCGGGTCTTTGAGTACTGATCTGGCCCTCCTCAAGACATGGGACCGAAAGTGGTTGAAAGTCTGGATCCTTGCAGAGACCCTGCCTCAGTACCCTAGATTCTGGCTGGGACCCTGGAAACCCACCGTGGAATGTTGAGTGGAATCCTGGACATCCCTTAGTCCAGCTCCCATGGGTTCCTAAGTCAGGAACCCGAGGCCCAGAGGGGCCAAGAATGTAGTCATTGGCCTAGACTCACATAACAGATCCTGGGTCCGACTGGCACGTGGTGGGAGCTGGGCGAAGTGGCAGCCAGGCTGGGTTCTGCTGTGAGCTTCCCGAAATGCCAGCCTTGGCCCCTGAGCCATCTGACAGGCTCGTTGTGGCCCTGGCAGGTGGGGGGCATGTTTGACACGGTGCAGCGCAGCACCCAGCAGACCACCGAGTGGGCCATGCTCCTCTTGGAGATCATCATCAGCGGCACCGTGGACATGCAGTCCAACAAGTAAAGTACCCCCACCCTCTGTCCTCAGTCTTGCACCTGGGAGGTAGTCCCTTCCCCAGTGCCAGGTGCAGGATGCCCTGCGGCTGGCGCAGCTCTCCCTACTTGGCTCCCACCCTGGAGCCACTGTCTGGCCTAGCCTCTTTCCTCTCTGGTTCTCTCCCGGTCTTCTCATCACAGCGAGCTCTTCACCACTGTGCTGGACATGCTGAGTGTGCTCATCAATGGGACCCTGGCCGCAGACATGTCTAGCATCTCTCAGGGCAGCATGGAGGAGAATAAACGTGCCTACATGAACCTGGTGAAGAAGCTACGGGTGAGCAGAGGAAGCAAGGGCACGGCTCTGGTGGCGGGGGATGGGGACCGGCCCCTCGGCTCCCTCTCCCCTGACCTTACGCACGCCGTTCGACTTCGTTCAGGCCAGAGCTGCCTCCCCTCCACCTCCCTGTCCACTTCTTGTTATCTGTACAGCAAGGGTTTACTGAGTGTCGTCGTCGTGCCTTTTTCTCTGCTGTCCCTTGAGACTTCCCATCACTCCTTTGCTGTGTCCTTGAACCCTTGCCTGTCTTCCTGTGCCTGCAGAAAGAATTGGGGGAGCGCCAGTCAGACAGTCTGGAAAAAGTTCTCCAGCTGCTGCCACTGCCCAAGCCGACCAGAGATGTCATCACCTGTGAGCCGCAGGGCTCCCTCATCGACACCAAGGGCAACAAGATTGCAGGCTTCGATTCCATCTTCAAGAAGGAGGCACGTCCCCTTTTCCTCCCATCCCTTTTCCTATTGCAGCACCGATCCCCTCACACCCAGCTTTTCCCTCCTCTGGGCAAGAGCTCTCCCTGCATGAACCTTGCTGCTACGACTGGCTTACCAGGCGGGGGAGTCCATGGGGCTCTGCTGGCAACAGCTGTCTCTGGGGTGTGGAGCTGATCACTGAACTTTTTTTTTTTTTTAATTATCATTTCTGCACCCCATCTTGAGAATCTCATCCTCATTTATCTGTCTCTTCACCTCTACCCATCTCCCCCCATCTGCACCCACCTTTGAACAGACAACCCATTTCTCAGCACCCTGTCCTCCTCCACCCTGGCCAGCACCCCACCCATCTGTCTGGCCAGTTGCTGGATCTCTGTTACCCTGCATTCACCCGTGCCAGCTCCCCCATCTCTGCAAAACTTTCCCTGCCGCTCGTCTCTGTCAGCTGCAGTGTTTGTTGAGTAACCCGATTGGCTGTGGAGAGCCGAGAGGGGGAGGGAAAAAAGAGGAGGCAGAGTCTAAAATCTAGAGTCCAGCCCAGTCACATGTACTCTGTCTTCACTCCTTTTCCTGGCCCATTTGTCTGTCTTTCTGAGTCTTTCTCTCTCTCTCTCTGTCTCTACCTGACTGTCTCCCTTGGCCCTTCTCTGTGTCTCTTTGTGCACCTCTTTGTCTCTCTTCCTGTTTCTGTCTCTTTCTCTGTTTTTGCCTTTCAGTCTCTTCCTGCCTTCCTGTTGCTGTGTCTTCCTTTGAATGTCAGCATCTGTGTGTCCCTGCCCATCACCCTCTCCCCTCTGAACTCTGTCTGCTCTGAGCGTGTACCTCAGAGTACACGCTGTTGGTGTGCATGTGTGTTCATGTCCATCCCTCTCACCGTCTCCCAGGAACTGACCTGGGCCTGGGTTTGTTTTTGGTTTTTGTTTTTTTGGGTTTTGTTTTTTTTTTTCTCCGTTTAATTGCCAACAGATCCTTACCCCTCTCCTACAAGCCCTCAAGGTCTGTCTCCTGTTTGCCAAATCTCAGCAGCTCACTGTGTGTCATTTTCTGGAGCAGGGTCTACAGGTTTCTACCAAACAAAAGATATCTCCCTGGGATCTTTTTGAGGGCTTGAAGCCATCCGCGCCACTGTCCTGGGGCTGGTTTGGAACAGTCCGGGTGGACCGGCGTGTGGCCCGAGGAGAGGAGCAGCAGCGCTTGCTGCTGTATCACACCCACCTGCGGCCCCGGCCCCGTGCCTATTATCTGGAGCCGCTCCCGCTGCCCCCGGAAGATGAGGAGCCCCCTGCTCCCACCCTGTTAGAGCCTGAGAAGAAGGCTCCAGAGCCCCCCAAAACTGACAAACCTGGGGCCGCTCCACCCAGTACTGAGGAACGCAAGAAGAAATCCACCAAGGGCAAGAAACGCAGCCAGCCACCCACCAAGACAGAGGTTAGCGCTGCCCCCCCAAACCCCCACCCCATTATGCTGCCACAGCCTCTCTCTCTCTGCCCCCCACCTCATAATTCTGTGCAGCTTCTGGTTTCTGAGGGAAGTGAAGGGGAGGTGGGGAAGAGTTGCCATAAGAATGACAAAAATGAGTCACATAGGTCTAGCTCCTTTGCAGCCCTGGTCCCCTACCTTGTCCCACCTCTCCCCCTACCCCCTACCCAAGTTACAGTCCACTCACCTTCCTCCTCTGCTCTTCATGCAGGACTATGGAATGGGCCCGGGAAGGAGTGGCCCCTATGGTGTGACGGTGCCCCCAGACCTCTTGCACCACACTAACCCTGGTTCCATATCACATCTGAGCTACAGGCAGGGCTCCATAGGCCTGTACACCCAGAACCAGCCACTCCCTGCAGGTGAGAGCCAGCCCCTAGGAAGGGGAGTTACCTGAGCATCCCTCCTGCCTGAGGGACAATGTCGCATCCCTGAGGATGTGCCCATGACTGGGACACTGAGCAGGAACTCAGGGAATGGGGATCCTGGAGAGGTCAGCCTTCTCCCCTTTCCAGGCGGCCCTCGTGTGGACCCGTACCGCCCTGTGAGGTTACCGATGCAGAAGCTGCCTACCCGACCACCTTACCCTGGAGTGCTGCCCACAACCATGACAGGAGTCATGGGACTTGAACCCTCATACAAGACCTCTGTGTACCGACAGCAGCAGCCTGCGGTGCCCCAAGGACAGCGCCTTCGCCAACAGCTCCAGGCAAAGATAGTGAGAGGGGCAGTAGGGAGGGCCGTCAGGGAGAGGGGCTTTGGGGGGTCATGAGACTGAGGAGATGCTTAGGATTTTCACAAGGACTTGGCAGAGCGGGAGCTATGAGAACCAAGACAGCAGGAAGTATTTTCCTGAGTTTGAGTTTGTCTCCTTTTTTCCCTCTAGCAGAGTCAGGGGATATTGGGACAGTCATCTGTCCATCAGATGACTCCCAGCTCTTCCTACGGTTTGCAGACCTCCCAGGTGAGGGCATGAGAGGATAAGAAGGGGGTGGGGTGGAAGGGGCTTGAGGCCAGCCACCCTATGCTGCCTTGGCCCTGACCCCTTCTCTCCTCTTCCTTCTCTCCAGGGCTATACTCCTTATGTTTCTCATGTGGGATTGCAGCAACACGCAGGCCCCGCAGGTACCATGGTGCCCCCCAGCTACTCCAGCCAGCCTTATCAGAGCACCCACCCTTCTACCAATCCTACTCTTGTAGATCCCACTCGCCACCTGCAACAGCGGCCCAGTGGCTATGTGCACCAGCAGGCCCCAACCTACGGACATGGGCTGACCTCCACTCAAAGGTACTACCCAAGGCATCTGTGTGTGGGAGGGGGTCGGGGGGGCTGTGAAGACACACTGGGCTGCAAGGATGCCCAGTAGGTGCGGGGGAAGCCCATGCCAGGAGGTGATGGGACTAGTCTGAACTTTCAGAGATGTGACGAATGCTTAGCTGGCCCCAAAATGCTGGAGCCAGAAGGACCCTGGTGACCAGTAGGCTTCCGTCCCCTTGCCTGACATTTCTTGGAGGCCCTGAGAGGGGAAGGTCACTCCTCCCACTATGATAAGGAAAGGTCTGGAGCTCTTAGATATACTGTGTGGTAAGGAGTCATCCCGCCGGCAGCAGAGCAGTTAGTTACATGCTGGAACGGACCAGCCACAGAGCCGTCCTACCATGCCAAATGCTAATTGGGCCTTTTAGGACTCGGGAGCCACGTCTTGAGGCTCTGTGGCTTGGGCTCTAGGACACCAGGGAGTGGAGCAGAGGAAAGCCCTCTCCTTAGAAGCATCAGTCAGCCACCCACTGTGTGGCCAGCACTCCGCTAGGACAGGGTAGGGAGAGAAAAGGTTTTAGAAAATACAGAGCCCCTCACCACAGAGAATTTTTCATCCAGTCGGGGAGAGGAGACTCACACAGAAGAGCATTTAAGGGTCACGGTGAGGAGAGAGGTATGATCAGGTAGGCAGTGGTGTGCTGTGAAGTAAATGGGAATTCAGAAAAGGTATGGTATGATGTTGTTGTGGGCCTGAGTCTTTAGAGGAAGTTTCATGAAAGAGGTGAGATTTGAATTGGCCTTTGAAGGATAGCTGTAATTTAGATTGGTGGTGTGGAGAATGAGAAAAGGGAGTCCAGGTAGATGACAGAGTGTGAACGAAGACGGGACCAGAGTGAGGAGGGTGACTTGGGGCCACGGGGGCAGGGGATGGGAAGAAGAGCATGGGTAGCATGTAAAATTCACACCGGCGCGCAGTAGCAGGAGACAGGCGGGGATGGGCAGGTGATACAGGGCTTTGAGCGCTCCGTGCAGAATTGAGACAGAGTCCCACAAAGGGCTCTTTTGATCAGAAAGGCCGTGTTGTGAGTCGATGTGTTGACAGATGAATATGGGATGCAGGGATAGGACACATGGGGAAGGAGACGGAAGACTTGAGAGGGAGGGTCCGGCCGGGAGGTAGCCTGTTGCTGTGCTGTATGTGGGAAGGCATGAGAGCAGGAGAACTCCGTGGTCTTTCCAATTCTGAAATGTTCCCCGGGACCACTCCACCAATAGCAGAAAGCAGCTCAGTGAGTGCACTCTAGAACACCTGTTCTGTACTAAGACTGATTTTCATTCTTGTAAGAGAAAAGCAGTGAAAACAGAATTGGGAGATGTCTTGCCATGAAGGTGATGAGCCCTTGAAATGGGGTGATGCCTTTGCCCCTTATTCCTCAACATAGCAATCTGTCAGAACCTAGACGGGCCCTTCTGGTTAGCGCCAGGGGGAGTGAGTGAAGCGACTTGTCAAGGTTTCCTTCAGGTCAGGGATGGGGACTTCTCCTCCTCCTCCCCTCCCACCCCCCACCCCCACTTTCCTACACACCCCCATCCTGGGGGCCGGGCCTTGACCTTTGTCCCACTGGTCTTGGCAGGTTTTCCCATCAGACCCTGCAGCAGGCCCCCATGATAGGTGCCATGACTCCGCTGGGCGCGCAGGGCGTCCAGGCCGGCGTGCGATCGGCGTCCATCCTGCCTGAGCAGCAGCAG
>NC_081575.1:68128000-68179746 GCF_022355385.1 Mustela nigripes | reverse complement strand
CAGCAGCAGCAGCAGCAGCAACAGCAGCAGCAGCAGCAACAGCAGCAGCAGCAGCAACAGCAGCAGCAGCAGCAGCAGCAGCAGGCACACCAGCAGCAGCAGCAGCAGCAGGCAGCTCCTCCCCAACCCCAGCCCCAGTCCCAGCCCCAGGTAGCCACTGGAGCACAGAGCCTGGCTCAGGGATGGTTGCCCAGGTTGGGCACACAGCCAGTGAACCGGGTTGGGCAGTTTTTTTGGGGGCAGGGGGTCAAGATGGGAGGCAAGGCATGGCCCCCGAAAATGGGGTCAGGAGATGAGGATGGAGAACAAGGCAGAAAGTTCAAGGTCAGTCTTCCACTTCTGGTTTCTGCCTCAGTTCCAGCGCCAGGGGCTTCAGCAGACGCAGCAACAGCAACAGACAGCAGCTTTGGTCCGGCAGCTCCAACAACAGCTCTCCAGTAAGCCTGCCTTCCTCCTCAACCCCCCCCACCTCCCCTGTTGGGGGAGAGCCCCAGGGACTGCATAGTGGGGTGGGGAGTGGGGGCAGGGAGGAGCTCCTGTGATTGCCTCAGGCCCAGGTCTTCCCATCCCTTCCCTTGGTACCTGAATAGCCTTTCCCTGCATACCTACCTCCTTGCTTGGTCTCCCAGCCTGGATCATCTCTGGTTTTCCGCAGATACCCAGCCACAGCCCAGTACCAACATATTTGGACGCTACTGAGCCACCTGGAAGAACGGCTTGTGCCCTGGATGTGGCCCCACCCCTTCATCTTAATTCCTGGTCTCCTTTTCAGGCTAGCACCAGTAGTGGTTGGGGCTCTTCCCTCAGGCTCCATTTTTAATAAGTTTTTAGTATTTTTGTTAATGTGAGGCGTTGAGCTGTTGGGTTTTGTATATTATTTATATAGAGACCCCAGAGCTGTTGCACCCAATACACAGAGCTTCTTTGCAAAGGAAGTGTGTGACTTCTGCATGGCTGGCAAGGGTGGGCTCTGGGGAGAGTGTCGGGGGTTGGAGCAACCAACCGGTCAGAGCCTTTTATCCCAGGTCCCATCCCAGTCCCATCCCGTTCCGATTCAACCCTCTATTTACCTTCCATCCCCTCAGTTTCTGAGTTACAGTTGGATTGCTACTCTCCTCTCTTCTCCAACCTGGTAACATCTTGTATAGGTTTGGGCCATGAGTTTCTTAAGGGCAGCTTACCTTTTTAGCTAGACATTGCAGGTTCTTTGTAGCTTCTCTCCATGAGGGCTAGACCGCTGGGGTTGGGGAGGGTCTGTGAGGCAGGAGGATTTTTTTTTTAAGATTTTATTTATTTATTTGACAGAAGGAGATCACAAGTAGGCAGAGAGAGAGAGGAGGAAGCAGGCTCCCTGCTGAGCAGAGAGCCCGATGCGGGGCTCGATCCCAGGACTCTGGGATCACGACCTGAGCGGAAGGCAGAGGCTTTAACCCACTGAGCCACCCAGGCGCCCCTAGGCAGGAGGATTTGAGGGGAAAAAAAATCCATAGAACCTGATTCTTCTGCCACCCATCCCACACACTCACTGGGTTTTGAACAGGCTTCAGGATGGAGGTTGTGACAGACACTGCCTACCTTTTTTGCCACCTCGCGTGCTCCGTGTCATGTACCAAATGGCATCTTAGAGAACTTTCCCTGAGAGTCACATTTTTGGGATGAAAAACAGGCCTGCCATTGGCAAGTGTCCCCATCAAACTGGTGGTGGTGGAAAGCCAGTATGGTTCTAGGGAGAAGAGACACTCAGTAAGAGGGAGGACCCCTTTCTTCTCTCTCCACCCTGTTGCTGGAACTGTTTGTTTTCACATGACCCACCTTGGCAGTGACCCAGGATGACTGTTGCTCCCTCCCATCTTGCAGTGAAGCCGTTGCCCCAGAGTTGCATTGGGAATTGCGGTAGGGTCATTCTCAGTCCCTTTGCCTTCAGGTTTGGGGCGTTAGATCTAAGGCCTGTTCAGGAGGGCAACTGGTTGACTACAAAGGAGTCTTCTGGTATGCGCAGCTGGGGCTGGAAGAGGACCAGCCTCAGCCTGGTGGCTGGGTGGAAGAAGGTAACAATCTGACAACTTCAGGGGAACATCCAAGCCATAGCTGCACTGGGTCACTGGCAAGTGTCAAGTGTGCTGGTAAAACCAGAAACATTGATCAATACCCAAGTTCTAAAAAATAAAAAAAAAAAGAATAAATAAAGCAAAATCCCACTTCAAAGTCCATGGCACCCTCGCTCACACGGGACTCAGCAAGTTTCGGAGCTGTGTGCACAAGGAACAAAACCCCAGACAGGGTCCAGGCAGCCGTGACTGTGACCAAAGCTCACTTCTGATCTGTTCTGTCCTGACATAAACACTCTGAGGAGCTGCAGGCTTGGGGTCACAGCTGGGATAAGGGACACTCTGAGGGACTCGGGTGGGGGAGCAGGGAGTAAACAAAAGGGACAGGTGCACTACACACGGAAACCTGAGACACAAAGACAGTGGGATCTGGAGGGGAGAGCCTGAAATGGTGGAGCAACTGGCCTGCTGACAGTCTCAGTCTGACATGCCCTAGCAGCAGCAGAAAGGAACAACGTTGACCTTTAGGGAGAGTGACAGGAGGAGAGCCAAGTGCCCCCACCCTCCACTGCTGGCTGCTCTTGCTGCCTCCAGGTGCTGAGGAGGGGAGAGGCGAGGGATGCTGAGCAAGGTGGAGGCTTGTCTTTTGTAGAGTATGACTGGGGGCTCCTGCAGGCGGTGCCTCAGTTTCTCCCTTTGTTTCATTGTTTCAAGCTTTGCAGGTAAAGTTAGAGCTAGCTGCCCTGGAAGATTACCTGTCCTGATTTGAGGGATGCGTATGTGAGGGAGAGCCGGTGAGCCAAGCGTGCTTGAGCAGGGGAGGAACTGGGCCATGCCCCAGGACTTGAGCCATCTCTGGCACAAAAGGAGTTAATGGCAGGGACCGCGCCCCCCCGTGTCCGGGCACGCGCAGCGCGCCCCCTCGGTGCGCGGGCACAGCAGCCAGGCTGCCGGAGAACAGATCTCGGGAATTCAGGTGCGGAGCCCTTGGCCTGGAGGCGATATGGGTAGTCCGCGGACCGGTTCAGTCGCTCGCAACAGCCTGGGGAACAGGTGAGGCCGCTTGCCCCGGTCTCTCATCCTCTAGCTGCCCATACCTTGCCCCGATCCTATCCCCTCCCAATCCCTGGCTCCTCCGCTCCCCAACCAATGCTCCCCATCCTTCTCAACCCCATGTTCTCCTTAGACACCCCTGACCCTCAATATCCCCCCGCCCCCGCCGCTTAGCTTCTCCTCTCCACCTCCTCCCTGAATCCCGCATCCCTATCATCCTCCCACCCATGGTCCCTCTATTTCCACAGCCTGGCTGCATGCTCATCAAAATGTCCCTACTAAGGGGCCCTGGCCCTATTCCTGTGTTGCACATTGCCAGTCCCCCCTCCCCCGCAGTGCAGCCCCATCCCTCTTCCATCATAGCATCTCCCAGCCAGGCTCCCTCCCCCACTCTCTGCAGCCCCCCTCCCCCCAGGCTTTTATTCTATCCTCCCCCATTCCAATGCAGCTCTGTCCCCCAATACCATTCAGACCCGCATGGCCCCCAGTACTGCAGTTCTCGATACCAGTCCATTCCTGCACAATGCCCCTTGCCCAATACTGCTCCAGCCCCCAAAGTACCTCAGATGCCACTCTAATCCCCGACATTGGCACTTCCCCTTGTCTTCTCCCAAATTGCAAGTTGGACCAGGATGGAGATCTTGGCCTTAGGGGCTCATAGTGGGTCCTAGGGTACAGAGGGCGTTTGGGGGTCGGCCGATTTGTCTAGGTGTTCAGGGGGGAGGGGCTGCAGGGAATGGACTCAAAGGGGACTGGCATTTGGCACTGAAGGGTTACTGGGAAAGGAGGCAACCCGAAGGGGTTAATGGAATTTGTGGAGAGGGGAGGCACTGAGGGGGTTAATGGTGTGGGGGGGTTGCTGGCGGGGAAGCCGTGTGAATGAGCGGTCTGTGCCCCAGAGTTGCCATGGAGACGGTGAATGGGGGGATTGTGTGAACTCAGCTGCGGACTATCCCCCCCCCCCATACACACACACACCCACTCCCTCCTGCCCCACCTCCCTACTCCTACCCCTTCCTTCCCTTTACCCTCCCCCTCCCAACCCCGGGTGCATTCTGGGCAGTGTCTGGGATCCAACCCCCAACCCCGTACTTTGCTCCCCATTTCCTCTGAGCCCCCACCCCTTTAGTCGCTTTGCACGCTCTCCCTCTTCCTTCTCTCTTCCTTCTTCCCTCCCTCTCTTTCTCCTTTTCTCTCTCCAGCTCTCTATCTCTCTCACCCTCCCTCTGCATCCTTTTCCTTCCCTCTCCCTCCCTCTCTCTTCCTCTCTCTCTCTCTCTCTCTCTCTCTCTCTCACTCTCACACACATTCTCATTCCCCTCTCGTGGTGGCCCATTGCCGGGCGTTCCCAATCTCCCTCCCCCACCCCTTCAGCCAGTTCTTAAAGGAGCAGGCCGGCAATCTTGGAAGGCGGGAGAAATAGGGAAAACTAAATTGTGCGTGCGTGTGTGTGTGTGTACGCGTGTGCTTGCGAGCGTGTGTGTCTGTCCATGCAGCAGGGTCTGTGTGCGCCTGTATGTGTTGGCTGTCTGTGTGTCAGAAAGCCTGTGTGTCTTGAGTGTGCTGCTATTTCTGTTTCTGTCTCCACCTATGTGTCACCATTATGCAGCATGTTTCTCTGGATATTTACCTATGTGGTGTGTGTGGGATTATATTCCAGTAAGTCTCTGCATGCGTCTCTGAATGTCTTTCTCTGTGATTCTCTGGCTCCGTGAGGCTCTCGGTCTCAGAATGTGGGACTATATGAGGGATCTCCATGGGTCTGGAATATCCGTCTCTGTGATCGCAGTGTCTGTTGTGAGCCAGGCTTGGTCTCTCTTGCTCCCTTTTTTGAGTCTTTGAGACTTTCCCTCTCCAAGGGTCTCTGAGTGCGGTGTCTCTCACACTCCGTTGTGTATTTTACACTGACTGAACCCCAATGCCTGGGGTTCTAGGCAAAGTGGTCTCTGTCTCAGTTTTGGTACTTGGTGTGAATTACAGAGAGCCCACAGAAAGGACCAAGGCTTCCGAATTCGGGAGTGGTGAGGGCTGAGGAGAAATGTACAGGAGGGGCACGGGAGGCTCTGGGGACTCTGGTGAGTGGCCATTCTGCCCTCCCTGCCCCCCAACCCTGGTTGATTGGTCAGGGGGGTCTCCATGTGGGCCTTTGTGCCTATCTGCTGCTTTTCCTGCTGATGCCTTGGAACCCCAGAGTGAGGTTAACAACCCTACCCTCTCCTGGTGTGGGAAGTCTTCCTGTGGGGTTAGCAGGTCCCGGGGTCTAGAGAGTCCACTATTCGTGTCCAGCCCAGTGTGCTCAGGGACCTGAGGTCCATAGGTTCCAGTGTTCCCCACCCCCTGTGACCACATGCTGCTCGGGCCCCTGGCTGAGCCCCCATGAGCTCCACTGGCAGAGGAGTTGGAGTTGGGGACTGGAAACTTGGAGTGGCAGCAACTGTCCCTGGGTCAGTCCCCTAGGATTTCCCAGCCTTGGCCAGGCACACAGCCAGGGTCTGAGAAGCTGGTCCCCAGAACCCCAGGCACTGGAGACCTCTCCTACCTGTAGGAGAATCAGCCAGCCCCCAACTGGGGCCCCCAAAGACACCCCCTTCCCTGACTCGGGAGCCCTCCCCTAACCATCTTAGATGACGCCTACTTCCCTCTTTCCACAGGCCTGTCTGGCCCTGAGGGAGTCCCCTTTCTGAAGCTGTGGTGCTTGGACGACCTCTCTACGTTGCCGGGCACCTGTAGGTGTCCCTCGAGAGCTCAGTCTTGAGGTTCAAGTCAGTGTGGCCATGAAGGGGCTGCCTGTCGGGCTGATGCTGTGACCCTGGAGTCTGCCTTTCCTGCCAGTCCCCCTGCCCGGAACATGTGGCTGCGGCTTGGCCCGCCCTCGCTGTCCCTGAGCCCCACGTCCACGATTGGCTGGAGCCTGTGCCTCACCCTGTGGTTCCTCAGCTTGGTGCTGAGGGCCAGTACCCAGGCCCCAGCGCCCACAGTCAATACTCACTTTGGGAAGCTAAGGGGTGCCCGGGTGCCACTACCCAGTGAGATCCTGGGGCCTGTGGACCAGTACCTGGGGGTGCCCTATGCAGCTCCCCCCATCGGCGAAAAACGTTTCCTGCCCCCTGAGCCACCCCCATCCTGGTCGGGCATCCGGAACGCCACACACTTTCCCCCAGTGTGCCCCCAGAACATCCACACGGCTGTGCCCGAAGTCATGCTGCCCGTCTGGTTCACTGCCAACTTGGATATTGTCGCTACTTACATCCAGGAGCCCAACGAAGACTGCCTCTACCTGAATGTCTATGTGCCCACAGAGGATGGTGAGTGCTATGGCCAGGCGCTGTGCCCTCCCTGCCCCCCCCCCCCCCCCATGGTGTTCATGGCTTGCATGTCATTGTGTGCCCTGCAGCATGCCTCTGTCTGTCTGTGAAGATGCTTCTAACCATCACTCTGCTTGGCCTCCTCCCCATCTTCCTCCTCCCTGTTCTCCCTTCACCCAGCATTGTCTGAGCTCCCATGTGTGAGTGACACTGTTCCCAGGAGGGGGCCTGGCCAGGCCTGAGAGCTTTGACAGGTCTAGGGCCAGAGTGCTGGATGGGGGTTCCCTGGGGGAGTATGGGTCCCTGCTGGGCAACTGCCTGTGGGAGGATGCTGGCTCCACCAGGCCCCCCTGTTGCCATTCCGCCTGCTTTGAAAGGTAGTAGGTGTGTGTGGCCAAGGGAGCTGGGTGTGTGTGGGGTGGGGGCCAGCCTGGTGGGCATTGCTTAGGTGCCTCCTCTTGGGCTAGCCGCTGCCTCCTCCCGTGGGGCTCACACTAAGGTAAGTGACAGAAACAAAGAGATGGTGGGACAGGCTCTCTGCCATGTGCCACCTGCAGAGCAGCTCTTGGGGCCTGGGGAGGGGGTTGGGGGGTGCATGCCCCTGGGCAGAGGCCTCCTGTTATTTTTTAGTTTTTTATTCATTTTACAGTAAAGCGGATTTCCAAGGAATGCGCCCGAAAGCCCAACAAGAAAATTTGTAGGAAAGGAGGTAGGTAGCGAGCCGGCGGGGAGGGAGAGAGAGAGAGAGGGAGGGCTGCCTGCCCACCTACCCTTGCCCTTGAGGACCCAGCCTTCCTTCAAGTAGCCTAGGCTCAGGGGGCGGTCGGTGAGCAGGCCTAAGCTCCACCTTAGCCAAGGGCCCTGGCTGCTCTTCAGGGACGATTTGGTGGCCTAAGGCAGGTTCAGGGCAGAAGCTGCAGCAACCCTGTTTCTTCCCATCTTCCCAGCCCGGGATTCCACCGTAAGGCGTGTGCCAAAGACAGAGCCCATGGCTCTCTCTTGAGTCACCTCGCGCTGGGGGTGGGCGGATCTCCAGGCACCCAGGATGAAGCCAGAGGCTCTGCCCTCTTCCTGGCGCGGCAGCCCTGAGCTCACCCCTCCGTACTCTTTCCTGGGGTTGAAGTCTAGACTCAACTCTCCAACCCTGAAGTTTAGACCCAAGTCATCCTGCCAATCACCCCTGGCCCACCATACCCCAGCCAGAGCATAGCTGTGTGACCAGACCGCCCCCCCCTTCCCTGGGCTAGTCCCATGACAGACATTGGGGGAATCTAGGAACCATGGACTCGAAAAGGAGACACAACATCCTGAATTTTGCATTTACCCAGAAATGTACTTCCCTTGTAGAAATAATTCCTCCTGTTGTGGTCCTGTAAAGCACTTTCATACTTAGCTCATAAAATCCTCCCCACATCTCTGGGGTCTTGTAAGGCAGGAATCAGTTTCCCAATTTTACGGATGAGGAAACAGGCCAAAGGGAGTGACTTGCAGCTGCTCGAGGCCCTGTCGCTGGTCTGTGGCAGAGCTGGGACCCAAACCCGGGTCTCTTGACCCTCAGGGCCATGTTCTTTCCACTGTAGCACGAGAGGCAGCTCCCATCTGGTCATTCCTACCTTCATGGCTCTGAAAACAATGGTGAAACAGTGGATGGACTGGGTCTAATTGGAAAACAGTAACAGCTTAAGGAACAGGTGGAAAAATCACAGCCTGATCCCTACAACCTTTTGGCAAGCTTGGAGTTTGTTTTCCTTTGAAATCCTAGGGCAGGGTTGCCCCCCTCACAGTGAGTGGTGTTGTCAGGATTCCTGGGCCAGGATGTTCCCTGCTGAGCAGGAATCTCTAGGGGGCAGATTCTGGCGGAATCCACACGTTCAGTTTATGTGTGCTGAGTAACCCTGGAGCACGGAGTGGGGCCTGAGGCTCTGGACACAGCGTTCTGCCACATCTCCACAGCCAGCCCAGGACCTCACAGGCAGTAGGTGATCAGCACACACTTCCCCACACAAGTGAAGAAGCACTGTGGTGTTGCAGAAAGAGAGCAGGGCTGGGAACCCAAAGCCTAACTGAACCCCAGCTCTCCTGCTAGCTTGCAGTGAGACTTTAGGCAAGTCTTTTCCTGGAGGGGCCTTTGTTCCCACCTCTGAAGGTGATAAGGAGACCATTCAGGCCTTAACATTCTACTAGTGATAAGGAGACCATTCAGGCCTTAACATTCTACTAGAACAGGAAAGAGAGCTGGTGCCAGCTTACCCACATTCTACTAGTCTGTGAATGAATTCAGGAGAAGGGTCTCTTAAACCTCCTCCCGTGGGTTACTTGCTTGGGTGGGGGCTGGGGGGCAGGGAGAGAGGTTGACAGTGAACTTTAACCGTTTCCAGGAGGAATGATCTCCCCAGAGTGCCAGTGAGAGCCCAGGGCATTCCAGTCCCCAGAGTTTGGCTAGAGAGCCGATTGGAAGCTCGGGTCAAATGCAAACATTTAGCTCTCAGGATTGTTGACTGTGGTTAAGGCCATGAACTAGGCACTGTGGGGCCATGGAAGGCTAGGAGGCAGAGGCAAGATTTAGACCTAAACCATGGCTTCATCACCACTCTGACAAAGCTCCCATCCTAGGACTGAAACCTGGTGGGTTCAGCTAAGCCCCTCGGGCCAAGGTGTGAAGTGAGCCCCTGACAGTGTGGGGGAGGGCATTCGGTCATTTCACTGTTCAAATTAGTTCCGTATCCAGGGCCAGCTGGCCATTTGGAACGGAATTTACAGACCCCCGCTTCTTGGAGCAGAGACAGACACCGAGGTCATTAGGCTTGTGGTGTGTATAGGGTAGGCAGAACCAGCCCCGGCTGGGACCCTGCAGCAGCCCAGTGCTGGGACAGGGGATGGTTGGTGGAGCTGGCCTGTGTGATGGGCATGACAACAAGGAGTTGTTCCTTAAGCGCTCAGCTGAAGGAGAAAAGGCATCTATCTTGGTGGGTGGGGGGAGTGGGGAGCAATAGGGTCCCACCTTCTAAGTCCATGCCCATGCAAGTGAGGGATTTCCTGGGGGGGTGTGGGGGAGGAAGACCTGCCCCCTCCCCCCACTTCCACCTCCATCAGGTTGGAGGGAATGCATGTTTCCGGATGAGTAAGTCCCTTCTTCCACTTGGGGGGCTGTCCATCATGTGGGTGATGCTGTCCCGTGCCCCATAGGGTTTCTGAGCTCAGTCCTGGCAGGTGTTAAGACGGTAGGTGCCACTGGAAGTTCGGGAAGCTGGAGGTCATTTCTGCCCCTTGGGGGCGGGGGTGGGGAGGGGTGGGAGGCTCTTGCCCTAGTTGAAAAGCCATTTTGTAATATGAGGGTGGTTCCTGTTTTGATTAATAGCTGTGAGGGATTTCATTCACCAGAGCCCAGACCAGCTGCAAAAGAGGGCTATTTGCTGCCTGCAGGCTGAGAGTATCTGGTGTCATAGACCAGAGGGTAGGCCCTGGGGTGCTGGCAGAATGACCTTGGTCTCCGAACTCTGCCCAGCATCCAGGCAGTAGGCCCTCTGTCTCCACAGCCATGCTCAAGATGCACTTCTCACCTCCTTAGAACAGGAAAGAGAGCTGGTGCCAGCTTACCCACAGGTCCTTAAATGTCTCTCTTCTCTCCTCTGTTCCCTTCTTTTCTCTCCTTCCCTTCCCTCCCCTCTCTCCACCCTGCCCCCCATGCTCCACCTCTTTTCTTGCTGATTTTTTTCCTTCCCTCTCCCCAGTTCCCAGAAAGGTGGCATGGTGCAGTGGAAAGACCATGGGCTTTGGAGCAGACCTGGGTTTGAATCTTACCTCTAGCGCTTCCTAGCTGTGTGATCTTGAGCAAGTCACTTTACCTATCTGAACCTCAGTTTCCCCATCAGTGAAACAGGAGTAGAGAGTACCCACCTCACTGGGGTGTGAGGATCAAACAGTATGGCAGACATAGAGTGGCACACGGTAAACACTCGGTCTATGGTAGGAGCTGTTATCATTATTCCTCTGTTTCCCCCTCTCTCTCTGTCTCTCTCCATCTCTCTCATATCCCTTTCTCCTTCTCCTGTTCCTCCTTTCCCTCCCTCCCCCTCTGGCTCTCTCTCGATCTCAGAGCAGTGCTTGCTGCTCTTAGGCTGGGTTCCTGCTCACAGGAACCCCATTTGCCATCAGCCAGAGCAGGGGGCCCCAACGAGGAAGACCGGAGGGAAAGCTTCATCTCCCATTTCCTCCTCTGGGAATCAGGGTCAGCTGAGGCCCAGCTTGAGCCTTCCCACTGGGCCCAGGTAGCTCAGGGCCAGGGGGGGCCCCAGTTCCCGGCTCTGCCCTAATAGCTCGCATCCATATCCAACATTCTGGCAAGGCCACCTGTCACCCTCAGCGCCTGCCCTGGCTCTCCAGCTCAGCCTGCCTGTGTACACACGTGCAGCCCCTGCCACCCGGGAGAAATCCTTTCCCTGAGTGGGTCTCTGGCTCTCTGCCCTGGCCCATATGCTGCTCCCGCCTTCCCAACTGGAAAGGGAGTTGGCTGAGATGGGGGGGCGGGGCAGGGAGGCGCAAGGAAGCCAGTCCAGCAGGGGCCTGCAACACCATCATCGGCTAATGAAGGTCTGGGCCTCAGCCCACCCATTCCCTTGGTTCTTGCCATCCCTCCTGCCTGTCCTGGGCCCAAGCCCAGAGCTGGCTTGCTGGGCCACACTGCAGTCATGCTGTTTTTGAATTCTCTCTCTGTTTTGTTCTCTGTTCTGTGCTGTTGTGTCTCCCTGTGTCTGGTCCCCAGGATCCGGCGCTAAGAAACAGGGCGAGGACTTAGCGGATAATGACGGGGATGAAGATGAAGGTATTTGGGGGCTGCAGGGCGCGGCGGCTGGTGCATGGCACAGAGCCCCTCCTCTTCTCGATGGGGAGAAGCCCCGTCTGTCTGTCTGTCCGTCCGTTGGTGTGTTTCTGTTCCTATACAAGGCTGTTGGGCTGTTCATCCATCTTTGGCCTGGTGGGCCGCTGGGAGTTCCTTGGTGATGGACCCGGCTGGCTGGAGGGAGCAGGGGACCACCAGTAAAGCTGGGGGGGAGGGGGTGGCAGCCTCCTCGCCCCGGTCCCCTACCCTCGTCCTGAGTCCTACAGTAGAGAAGTGGGCACTGCCAGAAACAGCTTCCTCCCGCATCCTCCGTGGTTCAGCGGGCACCTGCCCCCACCGATCAGCAGGGAGAGTGGAGAGAAAGCAGGGCAGAGGGAGGGCGGGGAGAGAGGTACAAAGGAGACCGGATGGTGAGGACGTACCTGGGTTTCACTGCGGAGACACATGTGTTTCGTGGGAATGCAGGCTCTTGGGAGAGGGGCCTGGCAGGCCGTTGAGCTGAGGAGTGAGGCCTTGACAACCAAAAGGGCTGGAGATTAGCAACACCTAAATCACTACTGTCCACCCCCCCACCCCCTGGCCTCCTCCCAGGAAAAGAGATATGGCCTCAGGGCCACGGACTGCAGTGGTTGGCTCGGGACAGGACCAGGAAGGCTGTGGGCTAAAGTGCCAGGCTGAGGCCAGGACGCCCAGCCCAGTCAGTAGATGGCATAAGATACTTAGGTGATGGTGGAACCAGTCTGCCTTTCTCCTTGGGAAAACAGGTTGTGTTTGCTAAGCAGCACAGAGCATTTCCTTCTACCTTCCTTGCCCTGGCCCTGCCCCTCCAGCCCTGGAGGAGCCAAACAGCTGTGGGGGCGGGGGGGTGTTCCGCTGGTGGTTGGTAGGGCCGCACTGGTGTGGCGGAGTGTTGGTCCAGCTCACACACTGAGAGGCTGCAAGTCAAGGTGATCAGGTCAGGAGCCTTCAGCCTTCTCTTGACTACCCAGACCCAAGGCCACCGCTGTGCTCACTGGGCTTGGGAGTGGCCGCTTGAAGGTTTCTCACTGAATGGCCTTTGGGGAGGCTCCATCTTCATCCTAATGCTGATGGGAGGGGAGGGACTGCAGAGTGGGGTGGAGGGGTCTCTCTCATTCTTAGTTCTGCCCCTCTCCTCTCCCCATCCCCAGTGCTTCCAGTTAAGTCTGCCTGACGCCCCCGGGGGACAATGGGGTAAATGAGCACATGGCTGAGAGACCATGTCACTAAGGTTCCCTCTACCCCATCACTGCCCTTCACTCCCTTTTACCCACATCCTTCCTTGTTCTCTCCCTGTGCCACCCCCTTCTTCCCACTCCTCTTGTCTCTGTCTGCACTGGGGGGGCCGGCTGCTGCCAATGGCCTTACTTCCATGTAACTTGGTCTAGTCTTGGGGGTTTCAAGGCTCCCCAGCCCCTGCTCTCCTAAGCGTGTCAGGTCCCAGGACTCCGGGTGCCCCGGGGGCAGGGACTCTCTTGAGCCAGCTAAGAGACCAGCCCTGCCTCTTCTTCCTGCTCCCCTGTCCCCAGGGCCTAGCCTGTCGCCTATCTAGGCCTGGCTGACTGCCTTCAGCTGGGAGGCTGAAACCTGAGTCTTTAAAACCAATGCTGAAGTCCACCTCCGGCTAAGTCTCTGGCCAATGCTCAAGCTCCGGGCCCAGCAGTCCCGTGAGTCCTGCCCCCAGAGCTGGCGGTGGTGTCCTGGCACCTGGGATAGCTTTGCTGCCCACACCCCCACCAGGGCTGGCGGGGGTGAGGGAGGAAGGGCATCCTACCCAGCCTGTGTCTCACCCCTTCTCCTTGCAGACATCCGGGACAGTGGCGCTAAGCCTGTCATGGTCTACATCCATGGAGGTTCGTACATGGAAGGGACAGGCAACATGATTGACGGCAGCGTCCTCGCCAGCTATGGCAATGTCATCGTAATCACCCTCAACTATCGGGTTGGGGTGCTAGGTATGGTTCTCTGCTAGCTTCCTTGAAGGAGGCCCAGGTTCTCAAGGAAGGAGGAAAGAATGCTGGGGATTTAATGCTGGCCTCCGTTCTCTAATGGGTACCAGTGACCAAAGTCAAGTGATATCACATGGTCCCTAACCAAGTGCTGGGTGCTTGCCCATGTTCCCAGGCTCTTTCCTGGAGTGTTTAGCTGCCACTGGAATTTCAATTCAACCTCCACACCTTCTCTTAAAGGTCACAAGCCAGGTCGCTGCTTTCAGACCATTGCTTGGCTGAGTTTCACAGGGTCTGGAACTTTCTAGTGTCCGTCCCCTGTCCCTACCCACCCAGACCCACTTCCTCAAAGCCCCACACATATACAGATAGTCCTTCTAGCCCATCACATATCCACTTTCTCATGTACCCTCACCTGACTGCACATCCACACTGCCCACCACACACCCCCTTGCATACTATTATTTCTCACACACCCCACAAATACACACATATACCTGTACACATAGAGACCCCCACATCCACATCTATAGGCCGCCTTTCTCACACACACATGCATGCTCCTCCACCACTCCATAAACACTCCACACATATGGTTTTCCCCACACATATCCACATGCCATATACCTCTTTCCACTCCACATCCATACCCCATATGTACACAGATCTCTCAGAAACCCCCACCAGCATTCCCGTCTATCTCTCCCTGTACATCTCTGTATCCACTTTTATACCTATAACACACTACACGTACCCACACTCACACTTCCTTCTACCCCACGCAGACACTCTACACAAAGACTCACACCGTACACATCCACGCTACACATAAACCCCACATGCCTATACCTTGAATGTACATAAATATTCCCTCCACATTTACACACACACACTCACACCCCACCGTGCTTCCCAGTTCCACCTCCACTCGGACACCCACACGCGCGCATATGTCCCTCAGCTTCCCTACCTAAACGCAAACCAATTTTCCCCCTCCCTACGCACATACACCCACACCCGCCCATCCACACCTCCTCACGCTGCACATCCACAAATCCTACACACACACCCCCTCACAAATCCTACACACAAACCCTTCCATGTCTCCATGCCCATCCCAGGCACTATACTTACATAGCTCTCTGCTGTGTACACACACCCATAGACCTCCTACATGAATACCCACATCCCCACGTAGATACATACACACATGTATACACATACACGCACATAGACACTCCTCCCCTACGTACCCTGCGTATATATGTGCAGTACACACACATACATTTTCCCCGCCCCTACCCTGCCTGACAAACACATACACACTCGTGTACACCTGCTTGGCCTCCAGATCCACACACCTCGCCTCACCCCCGTGCGTGTGAGTACCCCACACTTGCGTAGCACATATAGACACACGTACGCATTTCTACTACTCTCTCTGTGTCTACATCCCCATATACTCCCACCCCATCACACAAACACACTCTCACACGTACAGGCTTCCTTCCCAAATGCCTCCTCTTATGCACCCCTGAGTCTTTCCCCCCACATCCTCTGCCAGCCACTGGCTGGGCTTGGTGATGTAGGCTGCCCCTCTGGGCTGTGTCTTCCTTGCTGACTGTTACTGCCTATCTGCGGCCAGGTTCCTGAGGTACACAAGTACCTTAGAGAGGGTGACACAGTGTACAGGGTCTTGCTCCCTCTCAGACGCTCACCCAGGCCTCCGAGGGCACGTGCAGCCATGTAACCCTGTAATATCATGAGAAAGACAACTGACCTGAAGGGCTGGTGTCTTCCAGGTTGCAGTGGGGGTCTAGGCTGTGCATCAGATCCAGAGGCCTGCGTGCTGGACCAGCTGTGGCATGACTTCTTCCCTGGCCCCTTGGCTGACAGGACCTTATCTTAATTTGCCTCTGAGTGTATTGTTCTTGCTAGTTCTAACCCCAGAGGGCCTGGTGTTCCATGCCACTTCTGGTACAGTTCACAAGCCCAGAAAGACAATCTTTTCTTGACTTACCATTGACACTCGGTGGGCTAGCAAGACGCCTTTTTTGGGGTCCAGACTGGAGAAAGGATGTTCCCCGAAAACAGTGAGCCTATGTCCCTTCGAGTGGCCTCTGGATCCTGGGGGATGAAGCATGCAAGGCATCTCC
Organism: Mustela nigripes; assembly: GCF_022355385.1. Classification (NCBI taxonomy): domain Eukaryota; kingdom Metazoa; phylum Chordata; class Mammalia; order Carnivora; family Mustelidae; genus Mustela; species Mustela nigripes. Next base: position 68,164,377 of record NC_081575.1, on the reverse strand, counting down.
CTGGTCTCTAGGTGATCTGGTGGGCTTGGATTTCATGGTTTGGCTGCTGCTCCTCTGTCTCCCCGAGTTGCCCCAGACATCCTGGTGAGGCTCTCTTAAGTGATCTGTCCTGTTGAGGAAGGGGATCTGAGTCTCTGACAGCAAAGGGGAAGAGAAGGTGGCCATAAAGCTACATGCAAGGGCTGCATGGTTCCCGAAGAGTCAGGAATTTCCAGAAGCAAGGTCACACAGATATCCAGCCATGCGCCTACGGTAGCTGAAGGCCAGAAGGAGCCCTGCCACCTTATTTTCTTAGTGAGACTGATAGAAAATGTTCAACTCGGCTGCTTTTAAAAATCAGAAACACAGAGCTCCATTCTGTTGGTTTTATTGGAAAGCACAGAGAGTACGAAGAATGTGCCTCGGTTCCGTATGATCGGAACAGCTTAGGGAGGCAGAAAAAGAAAGAGTGGAGGAACGGGGAGGAATGTGGGGGGCTGGGAATTGAGGAAGAGAAGGAAAAGACAGAGGGGAGAGAAAAGAGGACAAGATCACACCGAGCAAAGAGACAGGAAAGAGAGATTCAGGATCTGAAGTGTCTCTTCGCAGCTGTGGGCTGTACAGGGCCTGTTGTCGGTGAGTGTTCTCTATGGTACCCAGTGTGCTGGTTCCTGGACAACCCTCCCACTTCCCCAATCTTGAAGCTTATACATCAGAAGTTCCTAACTTTTGGGGGAGCCTTAGACCCCTCTGAGATTCTAATGAAAGCTATGGACCCTACCCGCCCCCCCACCGGGTAAATGTGCACACACGTACACAAACCTATAGAAATGTTTCCATGGACATCACTGAAACTCATCCTAGAAACTCAGGTTAAGCACCTACACCCACCCCACCCGCTTTACAACCCCTTCTCATTTGGGTAACCAAAACAGCACATCTAGGGGCAAGAGTCGTATTCTTTGGGCTTCAGCTGTTAATGATCAACATAATATTATCCAAACCTTGGAAGGAGTCACAAACTGAGATTTGGTCCAAAGTTCCCCCCACCACTTCCTGTGTCTCCTTTAAAGCCTGCTCAGCAACCCAAATGTAGTCTATAAGCCACTGATTGGATCCTGGGTACCTACAAGATGTTTTTGTCTCTCGGTGCCAGACGTAGAACATAGATCTGTCCCTGGCACTTGGAGACTTTGCTGTGTAGCTGTGACTTGGTTGTTTTGGGTCTTTAAGCATCCCAGATTGGGTAGGCTGGATTGGGACCCCCCCAGCGGCATGCACACATTCACCCTCCCTTCAGCTTCTCTGGAAGCACTGAGCTCAGACATATGGTTTACTCTGAGGTGCTTCTTGGGCCATCTTGGGTGATTCATTTATATGGAGACTGTCACAGACCAGTCTATGGATCCCATTTTATTATTTGAGGAGTCCCCGCCATGGGGCTTGAGACCAACACAAGAGACACCGGCGGGATAGCAGACGTGGACACCCCCAGGGCCAGGGAGGTAGGGGCTTGCCAGGTTTTCATCTGGGTTCCAGAATTTGATGATACATCTCTGCTCAGGCAGCTTTTGGGGCAAACAGACAACCTAGTGAAAGTCAAGCCTCGAGGGATGGAGCTCTGTGGTTTGGGTGCAGTGTGCCTGATTCCCTCATCCTCTGTTGATGGGGGGCCCACCATGGACGACACAGTGCAAATCCAGGGCCAAGGGAGCCGGTCTCAGGTTTATTGTGACAGTTTCTGTGGAGGAGTATTTCAGCACTTCTCCTCCCATGGTTTCCGTGGACGGCTGAGTTACTGGGGCCCTAGCAGTGAGCGACTTGCTCTCCTGCACTGCCAGACTTTGTGCACTCTTGGTTGGTCACATTTGTGGGATCACCTGTCTCGGCCCAGTGGATAGAACACTTCACGCAGGACTCTTGTAGTAGAGATGGTTGACATGGCCTCATCTGCATGCTTCAGCGCCACTCATCCCGGGGCTTGGTGGAAGCCAAGGGAGTAGAAAGGGGTGGTTGGCTCCTCCACCCAGCCCCATCAGGCCTTTATTCCCAACCCAGGGAATCGAGACACGTTGGCGAAATCTACTTGACTACCTTGAAGCACCGGGGCTCCTCCCGCTGCTGGGACAGATGCATTGACACATTTCACGGCACACTCCCTCAGCCGGGGCTGAAGCCTGGTGTGCCGTGGCTTCAGTAAGAGGAAAGGGAAAGGAAATACAGAGGAAGGAGAAAGGCAGGGAGACAGGATGGGAGGGCTAAGAGAAGCAAAGAGTGGTTCTTGCAGGAGGGTCTAGGGCTTGGACAGCTGGGGTGGATCTTGGTCAGCAGACTTTTTTAAGACTTGCAGCAGCAGCTTCGGTGTATGAATGGGACAGGCAGAGGAGAAGCAGGCTCCCTTCTCTGGAGGAACAAGGGCCCCTCCGTTCATCCTCATTCAGGCTTTCTTTGATTCCTTCACAGTTCCTCTCCGGGAACCTGGGGGCTAAAGAGGGCTTGTGACTGGGTCTGAGAGGAATAACTAAGTACTTTATGGCCTTAATGGTACCAAATGTAAATTAATAGCACCCTTGAAGAGGGTGAAATGAGCTCTTTCACAGAAGCTAGAAACAGGAGGACCTGAGAAAGACAGGGATGAGGTCTTGCACCTGCTTGAGTCTATTTCAATTCAGCTTCCACCCATGGCCAGCCAGGATAGCCAGAGAACTCCCTGCGAGCTGAGGGGGCCTTTTCAAACATGACCTCCCACAAAGCTGATCCCAGGTGCTGTGAAGGTGCTTTCAAATAGGGAGTCCAAAACGAACCAATCCAGGTATGGGGTGTCCGACGCGTAGGAGCGCCACGACTACCCGCCTGGAAAGAACCCTTCCAGAAGCCTAGGGCAGGAGAAGACGGGAGCTTTCCAAGGAGCGCAGGGATCAAGGAAGAGAGGAAATGAGGCGGTGTGGTCATTCTGGAATGGATGCAGGGGGGGGGGGGGATATAGGACATCTCTGTGGGATAGCCAGCAGGTGGGCGGGAAGGTAGTCTCCATGGCAACAAGTCTCCACAGCAGCAAATCCCAGCAGGTGGGTGGGAAGGTAGTCTCCATGGTGACATGTCTCCTCAGCAGCAAATCCCAGTGGGTGGGCGGGCGGGAAGACCTGTTTCTGTGGTAACACACAGCGCTGACTTGCCCATTTCTCCACCAGATGAAAAAGATGGCCTCACCCAGTGGTTTTCTAACTTTAGCGGCCCCAGATCACCTGGAGAGCTGGTGAAAAATACAGATTGCGGGGCCTCCTCCCCCTAGTTTCTGAATCATTAGGTCTTGGGCAGAGGGCAAATGAGAATCAGCCCCGAGATGAGGGGAAGGAGCCACCCGAGGCCCTGGAACGAGGTGTGCAGGTGGACGAATCCAGACAGGATGGGCAGCAAGCAGGGCTTGGGGACCATTACCTCTTGGGAGCCTCACTTCCTTCAGAGAGAGGAGGAAGGGGAACAAGAAGTAATTACAGACTTAAAGAGTGTGGAGTGTGTTAGAGAGGCCTGTGTTCGATTTATCCTGGCAACAACCCTTTGAAGTATTTTTATCTCCATTTTACAGAAGAGGAAACTATAGCCCAGATATTTTAAATAACTTTCCCAAGGCTATATGGCCAGTAGGCAGTAGAGCTAGAACGCGAACTGAGGACCATCTGACTCCAGGGTGTCTGTTCTTTCCAAACTATCTCGCCGGGAAGCTAGGGTAATGTCTTAAAGAGTACCTCAGGGACCTGGCCATTTGCAATTCTTGCAGTTTAAGTCTCCCAGCTGAAGGCGTCCCCTCGAATAGTCTGGGGACCCCCCCCCTCCACACTGGAGAATGGGAGTGGGAGGCAAGGAACAGATCAATCCTTCCTATATGGATGGGGCTGGAACTTGCATACAGGAGCCATGGTACATGGTAGCTGGGTGGACAGAACACCACCGCATGCCCCTTCCTCTGTCCTCATGCCCTCCCACCCTCCCCGTCCCCATCTCCTGCCTGCCATTCTAACCCCAATCCCCCATCCCTCTGCCTTCACCGTCCTCATGCCCTATGTTGAATCCAGGTTTCCTGAGTACTGGCGATCAGGCTGCCAAGGGCAACTATGGGCTTCTTGACCAAATCCAGGCCCTCCGCTGGGTGAGCGAGAACATTGCCTTCTTTGGTGGCGATCCCCGCCGTATTACCGTCTTCGGCTCAGGCATTGGCGCGTCCTGTGTCAGCCTCCTCACGCTGTCACATCACTCTGAGGGTGAGTAGTGCTCGGGGCAGAACCTCAGCTAGCAATGGGCCAGCTGCCCACCCTGAGCCTTAGGCCTTCTGGGGTCCAGAGCACCCAGGGGAATCAGCTGGCCCTCCTCTACCAGCTTGGCATCCCTTAGGGAGAAGTGGAATGGAAATGTTCCTCTCAGGGAAGAAGTCCTTCTCCCAGTGCAGGAAAGGGAAAGAGAGAATCCTGTTTATATCTTGAGAGAGTAAGATCCTCCTTCGTGTGGGAGTCGAGTTTGGGTGAGTGGGAGTAGAATGTCTATCTGAAGGGACAGTGGGTTTTTTTTTTTTTTTTAATTGGGGGGCAAGGGAAATCTTTCAGTTTGGGAAGGACATGTGACTTCAGGATAGAGATCTAGAGTGGGAATTCATTTTTAGGTGTAAGAAACACTCATTTTCTGCCTTTCTCTCTGAAGAACAAGTCTGTACAGGAGGGGATCTGTCCTTAAGCGGGGAGATGGGTTTGAATAGTGAGGATCACTAACCTGTGGGGTGGGCTTTTTCTGAGAGGCTGGCAATCTGGTAGCTCACACCAGAGCTCCTCCTGAGCTGGGCAACCATAAGGGAGATTCATTCTTAGCCCAGAGGAGAGCATTTCTCCTTGCTTGGCTAGTGACTCATTAAGGAAGCCAAACAGGCCCTTTGTGGCTCAGCAGGGCAAGTTCCCTTCAACTCCGGGCTATAGAGCACATTCTGTCTCTGAGAGGCAAAGATGAGCTTCTCATGTAGAAGAGACCTTCCTGAAATAGGTTCCTTTCCTTCCTCTGAGGAAAGGAAATCTGGGAGAGAGGACAAGGTTTTTTTTTGTTGGAGTCCACCCTGTGAGTGTGTGATATTCTCACAGGAAGACTTTCAGTCCCTCTTTGAAAAAGGCCTATCCCTCTCAGAGAGAAAAATCACCTTCTCTGACCTCGACATCCTGCCTCTGTCCCTCCAGGGACTTCGCCAGTGAGGGAAGACCAGGGTGGGATCAGAATCACACCATAGTAGGGGGAACAGGGACCCCTTTCTCCACAAAGGAGGGTGAGATGACTGATTGTGAGGATGCCCCTGTCTGTAAAGAGGACTGGTGCCTCCTCAGATCGGGAACTTCCCTGGGAGGACAAGGCCTTTCTTGGGGGTAGTACTACATTCTGTCCCCTGAGGGGCCTGGCTCCCCTAAAGAGTTGTTCTCTCAGTCTTTCTGTGACTGATTCACAGAGAATCAGTGGAAAAGTAATCCTCACTTTGGAAAAGTGAGGCTCTCTCTTATGTAGTAATCTATATTTCTGTCCCTCTCTTTCTACCCATGCCAACTGCCTTTCTCTTAGTGCAAAGGAACAGGGTGTCTGAGGGCCAGATTATTCCTCACTTGGGAATGTTGGGACCAGGGACAGCATGATACCCCCTCTTTTTTTTCTTGGGCGGGGAGAAGAATCATCCACTTTTTGAGTTCGGAGGACTGGCTCCCTCTTGGCCAGGGGAAAAACTAGATCTGAGGCATCAGTAGCTTCAGGAAAAGGAAAGTCTCTGTGGAGACTCCACGCTGTGAGGGCATGCTCCCTGGAGACTTTGAGATCCCCAGGCCTTTGCCCTCAGGAATCTTTCCCCAAACTCCCAGAATGTGAGGCTCTCTCCTGCCTGCATTTCTCATCTCTCATGAAAAAGACCCCTTTGTGGTGGAAGCGCCAGCTCCCTGGTGGTGTGCTGGCACAGAACTGGGCCCAGCTGGGCAGGAAGCAAGGAGGGAAGACAAGGAGAGATAAAGAGAGGGAGCATAAGGAAGCTGATGTCTGGGACCCAAGGGGTTAATTCCCGCTGCCATTTCCTTAACCCCCAAGTTACCAACCCTCATTCCAGAACAAGGAAGCAAGGAGCAGGCAGGGGGTCAGTCCAGGTCATGCAGGGGCCCAGCAACATCTCCTCTGGTCCTAATCCATCATCCCCACTGAAAGGTCTCTTCTTCTTGAAAGGTCTCTTCTTCCTTTGTAGTTCATTGCACCCAGAGGGCAGCCTCAGTGACAGAGGAGTGAGGAGAGGTTTAATTTGTCCCTCAGGGAAAGGCAAGGGAGGCCTAGGCGCTGGGGGCCATGATGATCTGAGCTGGTGCTGCATGTCTTCTGCAGGGCTTTTCCAGAGGGCCATCATCCAAAGTGGTTCTGCCCTGTCCAGCTGGGCTGTGAACTACCAGCCGGTGAAGTACACCAGCCTGCTGGCGGACAAGGTAGGCTGTAATGTGCTAGACACGGTGGACATGGTGGACTGTCTTCGTCAAAAGAGTGCCAAGGAGCTGGTAGAGCAGGACATCCAGCCAGCCCGCTACCATGTGGCCTTTGGCCCTGTGATCGATGGCGACGTCATTCCTGATGACCCTGAGATTCTCATGGAGCAGGGCGAGTTCCTCAACTATGACATCATGCTAGGTGTCAACCAGGGCGAAGGGCTCAAGTTCGTGGAAGGGGTGGTGGACCCTGAGGATGGCGTCTCAGGCACTGATTTTGACTACTCAGTCTCTAACTTTGTGGACAATCTGTATGGCTATCCTGAGGGTAAGGACACCCTGAGGGAGACCATCAAGTTCATGTACACAGACTGGGCAGACCGTGACAATCCGGAGACCCGCCGCAAAACACTGGTGGCGCTCTTTACTGACCACCAGTGGGTGGAGCCCTCGGTGGTGACCGCTGATCTGCACGCCCGCTACGGGTCACCTACATACTTCTACGCCTTCTACCATCACTGCCAGAGCCTCATGAAGCCTGCTTGGTCAGATGCAGCTCATGGGGATGAAGTACCCTACGTTTTTGGTGTCCCTATGGTAGGCCCCACCGACCTCTTCCCCTGCAATTTCTCCAAGAATGACGTCATGCTCAGTGCTGTCGTCATGACCTACTGGACCAACTTTGCCAAGACCGGGTAAGGAGAAAGTGGGGGTTGCTCTTTGGGACCCCAGCATGCCTACCCCTCCACTCCTCTATGGTTAGACCTCTTCCTTTGTCTCCTTTTTAAAAGACCTTCCCCCGAATCTTGCTTGGCCCCCTCTTCGTTCCCTTCCTCCTTTTGAGTCTTTCGTGCCATTTCTTCCTTCCAACATGTTGTCGAGGCTTGGAACTCAGCTAGCATTAGGACTGAGCCACAGGGAGAGTTAATGAGAACCACAGGATTCAAGGTTAGATGGTCAGAGGCTGAGTGAAGAGGGGAAAAAAGTGCCTTTATGAAGAGCCTTTCAAGGGTTCTTGGAATAACTGGGCAGCTGAAAAGATTGGCTGATGTTTGGAAGCATGTGAGAAGAAAAGGCATCTATAGCATGACCTTACAGGATGGGCACAGGGAAGGATGAACCAGTTTCCATGATACAGTGGGCAATAGGAATTCAAGGCCCCAGGGAGGAGGAGGGGTGTGGACAGAGGGAGGGACCCTGAAAAAAATGGAAATGTGGGTGTGAGAGAAAGAATTCTGGGCCCTTTCTCACCTAGGTAGAGTGGTGACCCCAGATTTCCATGTGGTATTTCAGGGATCCCAACAAGCCGGTCCCCCAGGACACCAAGTTCATTCACACCAAGGCCAACCGCTTTGAGGAAGTGGCCTGGTCCAAATACAATCCCCGAGACCAGCTCTACCTTCACATCGGGCTAAAACCAAGGGTCCGCGATCATTACCGAGCCACCAAGGTGGCCTTCTGGAAACACCTGGTGCCCCACCTATACAACCTGCATGACATGTTCCACTATACGTCCACAACCACCAAAGTGCCGCCCCCGGATACCACCCACAGCTCCCACATCACCCGCAGGCCCAACGGCAAGACCTGGAGCACCAAGCGGCCAGCCATCTCCCCTGCCTACAGCAATGAGAATGCCCAAGGCTCCTGGAATGGGGACCAGGATGCAGGGCCGCTCCTGGTGGAGAACCCTCGTGACTACTCCACTGAGTTAAGTGTCACCATCGCTGTGGGGGCCTCCCTCCTGTTCCTTAACGTTCTGGCCTTCGCTGCCCTCTACTACCGCAAGGACAAACGGCGTCAGGAGCCCCTGCGGCAGCCCAGCCCTCAGAGGGGTGCCGGGGCCCCTGAATTGGGAGCTGCTCCTGAGGAGGAGCTGGCAGCTTTACAGCTGGGCCCTACCCACCACGAATGTGAGGCTGGTCCCCCCCACGACACACTGCGCCTCACTGCACTGCCTGACTACACACTGACCCTGCGCCGCTCTCCTGACGACATCCCACTCATGACACCCAACACCATCACTATGATTCCCAACTCCCTGGTAGGGCTGCAGACATTGCACCCCTACAACACCTTTGCCGCAGGGTTCAACAGTACTGGGCTGCCCCACTCACACTCCACTACCCGGGTATAGCTCCAGCCCAGAGCACAGCCTAACTCCTGGCTCCCTCCTGCCCAAATCCATGGACACACATGCACCCACAGACACGCAAAGACACACATGTACGCACGCATGCACACACACACACACACAGACACGTACACGCAGATATGTATACACACCCACCTACACCTGACAGCAGACCCACCTGCACAAACATAGACAGATGTGGACATGCACTCGCATGCACAAAAACACAAATAAGGAAGTAAACCTGAACAAACCCTTCAAATGGGGACGCAAGTGAGTCCTTGGGAAACTGAGGACCTGTGGAACAGCAGCTGAAGCCAGCTCCCTGAGCCTGATCACAGACACTCCTGGGGGCCCGAAAGCACCAGCTGGACACCCCCTTGGTGCTCGCCTTCCACCTCTTTTGGAACTGCACCACCCACCAACTCCAGACTTGGGAGTTTTAAAGAGCAGAGTAGCTCTTTCTCCCCCCAGACTTGGTCTTTTTTCTGGGTCTTGTTTTTGTTGATTTTTAAAATAATTTTGGAACACATGCTTCTCCAACCCATGAGTGCAAAGAGGCTCTGGAAGGGAGGCTCCAGGCCCATGTCTGTGTGGCTCTGGCACCCCCAGGGCTCACACAATCCGGCCGAGGAACATGACCACCCCAAGAAAGAAACAGATTTGAGCAAGACCATGGAGTGGAAGGAGAAAGGGGCTACCGCTGGATGGGGTTGGAGGGCCACAAGGGAGAACTCTTCAGCCATCTATCTCTGTGTCCCTGTGGAGGGCTCTAGAGACTGCAGGGTGACCTGCTTTCCCCCAAAGGCCAGGAACACTGGCCTGGCTAGACCAGGGGACCCTAGATTTGGTGAATGAGGTTCTGGTGGAGGTCATTGCTATGGGGCCCCTGGGTGTAATCTGGGTTCTGCCTCTGCCTTTGGGGTAATGGTATCAGAAACTCACCCCATTTTCTTTACCAAGTCTCTTTTGTGTCTGTCATTTCTCTTTCAAAAAGGCGGTGTTTTTTTGTTGTTGTTGGCTTTTTTTTTTTTTTTTTTTTTTTAAAGAAAAGTTCTTAAAACACTAACGGAAACCCATGGAGTTTGTCCTTTGTAAAAATTTTAAACACAGTGTCTTGATATAAAAATAAAAAAATCCAGTTAGCACTCCCAACCTGCCTCCCTTGCACAGGCCTTGCCCCAACAGACCTCCCAGCAGGGTGCCCCTGTGGGCTAGGAATCAAGCCTGTCTCTGTGTCCTGTGCCTTTAAACTGAGACAAGTCTGGGCTACACTCCCCCGCGCCCCCCCCCATGCAGGCCTGTCCAGTCTTAAGCAGGTTGCCCTACCCTTACCCCCCTGCACTGCCCCCCAACGCTCTGGGTTCCTGCTGCTGAAGCCTTCTCTCAGCACCATGGGCCTCCTAATGAAAGGGCAAAAAATAATACTTCCCCCTCCTCTTCTTCCCCCTCCTCCTCTTCTTCCTCCTCCGCCCCCACCCCCACCCCACCGCAGCCAGCCACTGCCACCGGGCCACCACCACCTGCTGCTGCCACTGCCACCATCACCACCATCCAGCCCCCATCCTGGACTGGGGGCTGGGAGGAGGTATGACCTCTCACAGGCTGAAATTCTTTCTCACATTGAAATCCAGTTGGGCATCAGATAGGTGGACCCCCTGGTCTTGGGGGCCTGACAGAGCAAAAGCCCTCTCCTCCCCAGGGATACTTTTTTCTGGTTCTGTGAATTATAACTAGAGAACTTACTGAAGCCCTGGCAGTGATTTCTCTCCAGGATTGCAATCAGGGGCTCCTAGGGGTTTACCCTGCCCCCTCAACTCCTTGGGGGGGAAAGGGGGAGGGGGCATTCAGTGGGCTCTCCACAGGTTTAGCATTATGGTGGTTCACTTTCTTCTCAGCGACTCGAGGGACCGAACCTGGGAGTCTGCTCCTCAAGTGTGACAGTTGGGCAGGGTTGCTGACACCTCGGAAACCAGGAATAGAATTCTTCAAAGTGACCCTGACAAAGTGAGGGAGATAAACCAACACAACAGAATGATGTTCAGATGGGATGAACGCAAGATAGTGCAAAGACCAAAATTGAGAACTAATATACTAATACGGTACGTGGGGTCAAGAGAGTTGGCGATGACTGGTTGGACACAGTTTGGTCAAAAAAGAAAAAAAGAAGTAGGGGGAGGGAGACGGGGTGGGTCACAAGTTGAATGAGTCCATAGTGTAGAGATGGCATTCACCCTCCTCCCTTCCCTTCCTCCCTCCTCCTTCTCTCTCTCCTTCTTCCCTCCCTCCCTTTCTTCTTTTCAAAACTAATGTGAATACTAGCATATAATAACAAAAATATAGGACGGAACTGCTGGGAAGTAATCTTGAGTCCGAGTTTTAGAACGAGAAGTAACCTCAGGGGCATGTAGTCTGATGCACTTATTTTTATATCTGGGGAAATGGGCCCAGAAAAGCCCAGCATTTTCTAACCCTCAGTTACTGTTAGAAGCAGACCCAGGATGCTGTCCCATCGTATATGACATTTTCCGTGGTCCTTTTCTTTTTATTTTTTTAAAAGATTTTATTTATTTATTTGAGAGAGAGAATGGGAGAGCACAGTGGAGGGGAGGAGCAGAGGGAGAGGGAGAAGCAGGCTCCCTGCTGAGCAGGAAGCCTGATACAGGGATCAATCCCAGGACCCTAGGTTCGTGAGTTGAGCCGAAGGCAGACACTTAACCAACTGAGCCACCCAAGCGCCCTGGTTCTTTTCCTTTTAGGCCTTTTCAAACACTCATGGGTCTACCTTTGGTCAACACATTTTCAGCATATGTGGAAAAGCTGGAGAGGTTCTGGAGCCGAGCAAAAGCAATGTCCCAAAGGGACTAGGTCTTTTAAAATTACTACTATTATTATTATTATTTAGGAAAGAGGAAGCTGATGAGGTAACATTCAATAGCTGTGGAGACCTACTGTGTGCCAAGTGTGCTCTATCATCCTCAAAAATTTACCTCCTAAGTAAGGGCAGAGATGATGATCTATTGTCCATTTCTTCTGAAAATGACAGAAGGGGAAAGACTAAATCAGACACAGGGAAAGATTTCGCTACATACTCAGGAAGTCCTCAGTGACAGTTGCCAAATTGAATAACTGGCTAGTAAGGAAAGCCTTGCTATTCATCTTCCTGCAAACAGACCGCTGGATTGCATGAGCTTTTCAGGTCAATTCAAGGTCTTCGTTGTTATGACCTGTGATTGTTTCATCTCAGATATTCCCAAACGGCCTCATCTTCTGGGTGTGTGTGTGTGTGTGTCTATACTCCTCTGAATTAGGAGGCTCTCTGTTTGCAGAGGATTTAGACATCGCCTCTCCTCTAAGAACTCAAGGTGCTGTAGCCAACCCAGATCCAATCTTATTTGGGACCCATCAACGGGAGACTACAGTCAGTCTTTCACACATTTGAAAGGCCTAGGTAGAAAGGTAGCTTGCAAGACAGGCAACCTTCCCATCTAATGGACAGTCAGTCCTGTGCCCAGCTAGCTTGAGGGGTCTCCACCCCATTACTGCCTCGAAGCTCTGAGCCCCAGCTGGAAAGTCCAGCTCCTTGTTCGAAGAGGAGTGGAGGAGAGAGACCCTTGGATTTTATTTCACATTGCAAAAATCATTCATGCCTATACTGGGTCCAGTCGGTATCCCTAGATTTATCTGGTTTCTATAGTAGTCCTTTGGGAAGCTGGACACAGCTATCTTGGGATCTTTTGGTGTGTGTGAAGGGCCAGAGGTTGGACATTGCAGAATTCTCCACTGGAAGTATGATGATCAGGACTGTCAGCCTGGCCCTATGCTAGTTTATATACCATGAGGGATAGAATACAGCCTCTTTGGGGTGCACACTGTCAGGAATACAAAACTGAACTATAATAAAATGAACAAAGTGCAGAATCCAGCATGTGACTTCAAGCGTATGGTAAAGGTTAAAGGAGCTGGAGACGTCCCAAGAAAGGCCACAGTGGGATTTGAGGGGTTGGCTGGAAGAATGGGCATTTCAAAATGGGAGACAAGCTTCGGGATGACTGTGGCGAGGAGGTCTTGGCATGCTCGAGGAGCAGCAAGGGGACTGACTTGACCGAAGAAGAGGGTTCAAGTTAAAGGGCCGGAGATCAAGATCAAGATTAAAGGGCAGGTTGTGGAGTTCTTCATGACAGACTTGGAGTGTCACCGCACGTGTGATAGGACCACCCTGCCCTTTCCTTTTGCTAAATGCCTTGAGAGTGAGAAAATAAGAACATCTCCACCCAGATCCTCTTTTGTTCCTTCTCTTCTGCAAGCAGAAGGATATTCAGAGTAGAAAGGACAAAACGAGCACCAGGGAGAGACTCCTAAAGACAGTCCAGACCAAGAGAGCCTTCAGGGGCTCTGGGTAACTCCATCTCAGAGTCTGGGTCAATAACAAGCCCAGGGGAATTGCAAGGACTTGTGGCTCAAGTCTGAAAACCCCATGGAGAGTGAAGAAGCTGCACACTGCAGCTTAGAGACAGACAAACGTGACTCACACTCTTAGAAATGGGAAGCGATGTTACAGATCAATACGTTTGATATTGATTGAGGGCAAGATTCTAGGACAGATGATTAAAAGGATAGCTGGTGAGCCCTTAGAAAAGGAAGCAAAGACCTCTCAGCCCCTGCATGGTGTCAGGATAAACAAGTAGCTCCCCGGCTCAGCTCATTTCCTTTGCTAAGGTGCCTACCTGTATGGGCAGAGGTGGAGAATGCTATACAGAAGACGTTCCTGGAGTTCATCGAAACATCCTCTCATGATACTCTTGGGACAACACGGAAAAATGTGGGGTGGGTAAAGATAAACCTAGGCGGGTTATTAACCCATTGCCCGATGACACATGACAGGATTCTGTTTTCATGTCACCAGATCAAACTCGAAAATTACATACAGCTGGGAGAGAGAGCCAAAAGGTGAGATGACAGGATCCAGAGAGACGTCAAGAGGCTGGTGTGATGAAAAAAAAAAAAAAATAGAGGCTGGTGTGATGGACTCATTATAAGAAAACAGAAGTTCATAGGGACAAAGACAAGGTCACTTATTTGAAGTCCTGCATTTAACATTGCAAATGTAGGATGTGAAAGATGTGGCTTGAAAGGTTTTAAAGTAAATGAAAGCTCATAATGAACCACTAGTGAAAAGCATGGTTTGGTTGCTACAGAAAGTATTGTGACCTTGGGCTGTATTAATAAAGGTATAGTGTCCAGAATGAAGGAGGTAATCATCGGGTGCTACTCTGCACCGGTCAGACCACACTTGAAGACCTCTCTGTTCAGCGCAGGCATCGAACTCCAAGGGAGATGTCAATGAAAGTACACGCAGAGAAAAAGTGGTGAGAACAGCAAGGCAACTGGCAAATCCCGAGAGATGTGTTCACTGTCAGCAAATCATGACCGGGCTCATGGGGAAGAGGAAGCTGTAGATATGTTCTGTGCATGACTCCAAGGGCTCCGAGATCTAATGGGCAAAAGTGAGAGGAAAGCAGATTTGGGTTCAACATAAAGAAGATGCTTTTTTTTTCTTTTTTTTTATAATGAAAAAATGATAATAAAACTTTCAGCTTATGACTCCAGCCTCTTGAAGTCCTTGTAGAATTTTTTTTATTATTTATTATTTATTATTTATTATTTATTTGACGGAGAGAGAGAGTACAAGCAGGGGGAGTGACAGGCAGATGGAGAAGAAGGCTCCCTGCTGAGGAAGGAGCCCAGCCCCGAGGTGGAGCTCCATCCCGGGACCCTGAGATCAGGACCTGAGCCCTTAGGCACCTAAGGCAGACACTTAACCAACTGAGCCACACAGGCACCCCCTGCCCCTTGTAGAATTTATTACCAACAGTTTTAAAAACAGAGGAGAAAAGAGATCCTAAGCTCAGCATCCCAATATAAGCACATTGCTGTTTTTAGTAAGAATTTTTTAATGATTAGTAGTACTCCCTGGAATTGGAATGGGCTATCCCAAAAGGTAGGCAGCTCCAGAGATAATCAAGCAGCCCCTGGACAACCACTCCATATGGATGGTGCAAAGGCAATGAAAGCATCTGATAAAGGTTCAAACCAGATGACCAGCGTTACTGAGATTTTATGATGCTTGAGCGGGTGGGTCTCATGGAAAGGTATTTAGGAAAATATTTCTGGAGCCCAGGTGCAGGGCAGGCTGGAGGAGGAGAGACTAGAAACAGAGATAAGAACAGGTTAAGAGGTATCTACTCTGAAGGCTGAGACTATTTTCACTTCCAGCACCCACCCCCCAACCTCAAAATTACAGTGTCAAAGGCAGCCTTAATGGTTGCCTAATTCCCCTCCCTTATGATCTAGTGCTTGATTCCCTGCTGCAGTCTCCTTGACAAATAGTTATCTTGCCTCTGCTTAAATACCTCCAGTGATGTGAAAACCTTGTTCTTTCAAAGCAGACCATTGCACAATATTTGGGCATCTTAAACCTTTATAAAGTTCTTCCTTGGGGTGAGTTCAAATATGTTTTTCCATAACACTCGCCCTTCCCTCTTAACAGCATCCTTCTTACAAAACAAAACAGGGCAAATCCCTCTTCTGTGTCACAAACTTTCCAATATTTGAAAACTGGTTCCTGAACCACCGCCATCATCCTGGGGATCCCTTCTCCAGGCTAAATGGCTCCGGTAGTTCCCGTGTGATGATTTTCCATCCTCCCACCCTCCTGGTGTCCGTCTGTCTGTTTCTCGTGCATGCTCCAGGCTGCTAATGCCCCTGGTCATGTGTAGCGTCTGGGGCGGAAGACAGTCTTCTACTGTGGTCTGATGAGTGGCGGAGAAAGCCCAGCTGTGAGCTCTGGCATCCCAGCCACTGAGGCCTATAAGCACGTGGGGCAGCTAGCGTCAAACATCATGAGCTTAACAGGCACCGCCGACTCCTGAAACCTTTTCACACAGATTATTCTTAAGGCGTGGCTCTCCTACCTTATCCTCAAGTATTCAGTTGTGACAAACTAGACTGTGAAACTTCACATTCCATTTTCCTGACTCATTATGGCCTCCTGGGATCTTCCAGAATCCTGCTTCCTGTCATTTACAAATTTGATCAGCAGGCCATTGATGTCCTGATCCAAGTTGTTAATTAAATTATCGGACAGACCAGGGACCTCCCTCCAGGCTGACAAAGATGCATTAGTCGCCAGCTGCAAATACACCTCACTGTCCTGTCTTCACCCCACATTTTCCACAAGGACATCTCACGCCAGGACATCCTCAAACAAAATAAGACTGAATTCTAAAATCTTCTTTGGAAACAATGGAGTGAGGAGAGAAGGGAGCAGAAAGGAAACAAGAGGAGTCTGACCTTTAGATCTCCTATTTCCCCAGTCCCCACGATGAGCCCTGTGGCTTCAATCTCAATTGAATTGGAAACAATTTCCAGCCCTCAGCTCAGCTATATATAGAAAGTTGAAGACTGAATTTAGGGTCAGAAAACGTGCATTCGGAGATGCTTGGATGGTCTGTCTGTCATACGGCTGCCTTTGGCTCAGGTCATGATCTCAGGGTCCTGGGATCAAGCCCCGCATCCTCACTGGGCTCTCTGCTCAGCGGGGAGCCTGCTTCTCCCTCAGCCTGCCGCTCCCCCTGCTGGTGCTCACTATCTCTCTCTGACAAATAAATCAATAAAATCTGAAAAAAAGAAAAGAAAACGTGCATTCAGACCCATCTCTGCCTCTGCCTAGCTGTGTGACTTTGGGAAAGTTGTTTAACTTCCCTGAGTCTGCTTGCTCATCTGTAATATAGGAATGGTAGCACCTACCTCACAGGGCCCTTGTGAAGATTAATGGGAAAACGGATGTAAATGTGCTTCGTAAACTGTAAGCACCATACGGATGTACGAAACTATTATTATTATTATTTACTGAGTGCCTACCATGTTCATCAGTACAGGATTTTAAAAAAAAGACAAGATATAGCCCTTGTTCTTGGGGAGCTCATGATTTTGTACGGGAGATATGTTCACAGATATCTATAATATAAAAGAGAAGAATAGGGCAAATGGCCCAAGTCATTACAGCAGCTTAGCAGAGCGGGAGGTCTCTTCAGACTGGAGGAAATCTAGGAAGGCTTCATGGAGGTCTCTCTGCACCTCCACAAGTGGGACAGAGCCGACCAACAGGAATGGCTTCGGGAGGACAGCATTTTAGGTGGAAGAGCCTAGGAGTGGGAATTTATGGAGTGTGTCTGAGGCGCCAAAAGCAGTCCTGTTTGCCCGCTGAGAGGCAATGAGGCTGGTCTGGTCAGCAACATGGTAACTTCAACAGACATGGTCATTCCCACGACAGAACATGTAGCCCTCAGGCGCGGGGTGGGGGGGGGGGGGCCGAGCAGCATTTGAGCAGAGCCTTCTAGGTCTCACGTCTGTTATTCTTCAGCTAACTTCCTTGGGGGAAAAAACAGCTCTTGGGCAGAAGGGTGGAGGCGTCTGGAAAGATTCCAGGAAAATCACCTTTTGCCTTATCTGCAGTTGAGACATAGGTTTCCAGGAAGGGCAGAGACCAAGGCCACATCTAAATTCTAGGAATCTTTACCTGGCAGTGGCTCTTGCTTAGGGAAGCAAGTGTTTTCACTAAAGCAGAGCTAGCTACGGTATCCAAAAGCCTTCTTCAATTCCATGTGGGAAGCAGAGAGGGAGAGGAAAATAGTTCAAGGGCTCTCAAGGTCCATTTCCCGACGGTTTCTTCGGAGTTATAATTTGGTGCCACCTGGTGTCAGAGACAGAATATAGCACACAGTGTAGCAGCTTCCTTCCAAAGTTGAGGGCACTGTGCAGCACCTTGGCATTCTAGGGATGGGGTTAGCTTCCTTCCCTTAGGGTAGACCCAACCATTCAGGGGCACTTGGGGGTCTGGGTAAGGGAAAAGAGGGAGGAAGGGAAACCGCTACTCTGGGCCTCATGGCCATCCTTTCCTCTGCCACCAAAGTTGCTCTTGTCCTCAGAGTACTCCTGGGAATGTATATTTTGCCATGTCCCCACTCCCTCCACCCACAGCCCACTCACACACGCTCTCAGGATGGCTTCCATATCCGCAACAGATGCTAGAAGCTCTCTTTCAGACCTGACCGCGAGAAACTGTTATGTGTCCCTAGGGTGGTCAAGGAAGTCCTAGTAAAAGGGTCAGGTTCCTCCACGCGCTCAGGTTTGCCTGTCCGTTCCCCCCGAGTAGGCTCTACCGTTCTAGAATGACTGAGTCCAAGCTCCTCCAAAAGAATTCCACTCTCTGAGGCTACACTTAGGCTTCCTACAGCCCTTCTGAAAGAGGAAGGAAGGGAGAACCAGGGCCTCAGACAACAGGAGAGATGGTGGCTCCTTTTCCCTCAAACCCCATTCTTGAATAGACTCAAAGCTATCAATAAAACTGAAACCGGATTGGTTTGATGATGCCTCATCGATGGGACAACAGCAGAGGGTAAACCGAGGGGGTGGCTTGAACTGGGATGGCCAGAACTGGGCAAGGACAAGACCGAGCCAGTGAAAAGGCCAGCCCATTCTCAGATCCCCCCGAGGTCTGATTTTCTGTTGTGTGCTACCCTCTCTGGGCATTGACTTTTCAGGCCCTTCTGAGTGCTGATGAATCCTGGGCCAGCTCTCAGTTTGGAGTTTGGATTGTGGGTGGGAGCGTGAAGGATTGTGGGCCTAAGCGCAAAGGGAAAGAATCTGTTAGACTGGAATGATCCCACGCTTGGGTCACTCCTTTTATATGCCCCAGTTCTTCCCGGGTCTCTACAATACAGGGGGACAGGATGGGTGCCCCCTATTCGGACAGGCCCAGAAGTTAACAAATCCCTTTTTATCCTGTCCTGTAGCTGCAACAGGGTTGCAAATGTTTGCAAAGTAACAGCTGCTAGGAGACTAAGGGAGAAGGATACTAACAAAACACCACACAAACAGATGAATTTATGGGTTAACTTGCATTTCTTATCCTATCCTGGATCAGCTAAAGCCAAACTGCAGGTGAACTTCTTTGGTGTAATGTTCAAGGCAACCTTTCAAAAAAAAAAAACAGGTGAGAAGTCAGAGGTTAGCCCAAGCAGCTCAGCCTTTAGCCTAAAAGATAACTGGTGAGATTGGCCGTCCCTGGGGAGAGCGTAGGTGATGCCTTCTGGTTCTGCAGTCTACCCCCGCCTCGGGCTCCCCAACCGCTTCATTCTCCTAGAGACAGGAGAGCGTCCGGGAAGCCCCCCCCCCCCACCCATCTTGTTTTGATGTTGTATTTTAGGACACGTGTTCTGACAAACAGAAGCGTGCTTCGGAGTCCACTAGGGGAAAAATCTGGGTCCTTCAGGGGCCGTTGCCTATTATTCTCAGATTGGTATTTCCTTTAGTCCCCTAAGGTGGCCATGTGACCTTGACAGCAAACGCCATGTTTCCAAGAAGCCGGCCTGTGCCGGATCAGACTCCTCTGACGGCCGCCGGCGCTCGGTCTTTTCCGATTTCAAAGCCGTTAGAGCCCCCAACGAGACCCGAATTCCGGTCTGGGAGGGGAGGGCCCCCCCAAGGCTTTCATGGCATTTGCGGGGCGGGTGTGATTGACAGCGAGTGCGGCTAATGAATGTCCGGCTCCTTCCCAGCTAGCATGACTACTTCCGCTCTCTTGCCCAGTTTATTTTTGATGACTCATCCCTCAAATTCTTCGTTCAGTTCCCTTCCTGGTCCCCGCCCCGCCCATACTTTTTCCCTTGGCTCCTAGCTGGCCCCCACCCGTGGGGGACAGATTTTGGCGAATCCTGGCAGGGACCGTTTTCTGCAGTGTACTTTAAAACATAGAGGAGCCCCAAACGACTGCTGTATAGGAGGAGAGAGGAGGTTCACTTGCTTATAAGGAGCTTAACCCGTCACTGTTCTTCCAGCTCTTCCTTTCAGATGATGGGGGTGGGTGAAGGAGAGACGCCAGCAGGGGTTCTGCCTCTGTTTCCATTCAATTTCCAAACGTCAGGCAGCTCTGAGTAGGCTGCATGTCTCCCAAGAGGCGGCCTCACCGAGGGAGCAGTCCGGGGAGGCAAAATTAGGATGGGGAGTTTTCAGGTATTTCTGTGAGGTCTTGAGCATCTGGTCTGGGCACCTGTGGCAGCTTTGCTGGGGACCGAAGCCCTAAAGAGGAAATAGACTAGGAGCCTTTAATGAGTGGGGAGAGGGAAGGGGGGGAGCTGAGACTGAGCTAAGGAGCTGTCCTGGACCCAATCCACTTAAATAGGTGAATGAATGGACTTTCACCTGGGCAAGGGCCCCTAGCCATGCTGTGCCCGTGCCCGTCTTCACAGCATGCTTTCCTGGATAAGGTCAAGTCAAGCCAGTTGATCTCTAGCAGGAAGTTGGCAAGGAACTGGCTGAATTTGTTGCCTTTGGGCACTTGTAGGCTCAATTGCTCTTTCATGCTCACACAATCATCACCACTTCTCTGCTGTGTCTCTTATGCCACAGCCAGAGCCTGTGATTGAAAGCTTCCAGTTCCGCTTAGATTTTACACCGCCTTGTGCAGGGCTTTGTGCATAGTGGGTGCCCAGCAAATTCGCCGGGGCCCAAGTCTCATACCAAAGGCTAGACACTCAGGGACCACCAAGTCTGCAAAGTGCTCTGAGACTCGGGCATCTATTCCCATCTATTCCGGAGGGAGCTTTTGCACTTTGGTATTGTGTCTCCAGGAGAAAAGAGGGGCTTGCCGCTTGAGGAAACAAAGAAGGTGCTGAGAAATACGTAAGCACCTTCCTTTTCTAGTCCCTCCTAGCCAGCCCCCCTGCTCTCCCTTTGGAGGCCCCTTGGCTAAGTCCCATCCACAGCTCCTTTGCATTGTCCAGGCTTGCCTCTCTGGCCTCTGAGAGGAATGCGGCCAACCAGCAGGAAAGAGGTGACACGCTTTCTGCCCCTGCTGGGGTGAAAAGTAAGTGAATAACACAAATCCCATCCCCTCCCCAGCTTGTGCTCCCACCTTCTCTTTCTCATCACGAAACGATTCTGAAGCATTTCTCTGTGCAAGGTTCTGGCTGTTCTCTTCCGTTTACACGCAGTCTTCGTCCTGACAATCAGAGGCAACGAGGGCTGACTGACATGGGGGAGTGCAGAAAGCACATTCACATGGGAGAGGCAGGCGACGTGGGCTAAGATGTAGTATAATGTGTAGTTCAGAGATGTTCATGCCCATGATCCACCTTGGGGTCAGGCATCAGGATAAACACAGGTAAGTGCAGTGAAAAGTGGGAGTTGGCATTTGTGAGAGTTTTAGAGCAAGGCGGGTGGGGACGCACTTTGTTGTTGGCTCACCACTGCAAAGGTTCCTGGAGAAGGGGGGACTTCAGAACTAGCTGAGTGACAGAACCCAATGGCTGTAATGTATTTACATCGTGAGGTGGGGGTGGAATGGCAGACTTTGATCAGGAAACCTTGAAGAGCCAGTGATTGTTATTCTATCTCCTCCTTCCCTCTCCACACACGTTGATTGAGTGCCAGCTCTGTCCCAGATACTGGAAACATACAAATAATAATGATAGCAAATAGTCATTGAGTATTTACTATGTGCCAGGTGCCACGTTAAGGACATCATTCTATTTAAATCTCATATGGACCTGGGGTGCCTGGGGGGGGTGTAATCGGTTGAAGGGTCTGAGTCTTGGTTTTGGCTTGGGTTGTGATCTCACAATTGGTCCTGGGATTGAGCCCCGTGTGGCACACACTCAGCATAGAGTCTGCTTCAGATTCTCTCTCTCCCTCGCTCTCTCTCTCAAATAAAATATTTTCAAAAACAATCTCACAGTGACCTTGTAATATAGCTATCATTATCATGCCCACTTTGCAGGTGAGCCCACTGTGGTTCAAGGAGATGAAGTGACTTGCCCTGAGATGACGCAGTTGGCTGTAAGTGGAAGAGGTGAGATTTGAATCTAGGCAGTTAGAGTCTGGAGCCCATGAATTTAATCAGCCTGCTTTACCTAATCTTCTGGTTGGACAGTGGAAAAAAGGGGGGGGCTCCATTTTTAGGCAGGGGAAGCGAGAACAGAGATGGTCAAAGAATTGAAGGCAGATCAGGGAAAAGCAGAAGATCTCAGGAGCAGCAGCGGCAGAGGCCCCAGCCAGCTGTTTCAACGGGTGGGTGGAGCAAGCACCTGGAATGCAGCAGATGTTAGGAGGAAGCCCCAGGCAGCCAGGTGGTTGGCAGCCAGTGATGGAGGCTTTGTGGTGCCTGGGCTTCCAGAGCGGGATGCCATACATCAAAAGTTTTGGCAAGAGCTGGATAAAGCAGGACACTTGTGAAGACCAGGGTGTCACAAAAGGCACCAAGGTAAGAACAAGAAGCTGGGAGCACTAGAGTAGGGCCTTAAGGTTGGGGCCTTTTTTGTTTTTGTTTTTGTTTTTTAAGGTTTACTTATTTGACTTATTTGAGAGGGAACACAAGTTGGGGGCGTGG
This sequence comes from Mustela nigripes, assembly GCF_022355385.1. Lineage (NCBI taxonomy): Eukaryota > Metazoa > Chordata > Mammalia > Carnivora > Mustelidae > Mustela > Mustela nigripes. The sequence continues at coordinate 68,142,338 of NC_081575.1, read as the reverse complement.
GAGAGGGAGAAGCAGGTTCCCCGATGAGCAGGGAGCCGGATATGGGACTCCATCCCAGAACCCTGGGATCATGACCTGAGCTGAAGGCAGACACTGAGCCCCCCAGGTGCCCCAGGTTGGGGCTTTTATATAACAAATCAGGAAACAGCCCAGTTCTTAGGGCTAGGAATCAACTCCATTCATTCACCTTCCCATCTATTCTTCAACAATTTTGATGTTCTCACTGTATTGCAAGTGCTGTGCGAGTCCCGGGGGCGAAGACACAATATAGTGAGGGGGCCAGACCTTTAAAACAGGTATCGACAACACTGTGCGATTAGTTCTCTATTAGAGGCACAAAGAGACTGTGTGTGTGGTGGGGGCAGAAGACTGGCTTTTCTTGGGAGAATTCACCAAACATATTAACTCTGAGCCAGATCTTTTTAAAATTTTTAAAAATTTATTATTTATTTGACAAAGAGAGAGAGAGAGTGCGAGCATACAAGCAGGGGAAGGACAGGCAGAGGGAGAAGGTGAAGCAGTCTCTCCACTCAGCAGGGAGCCCAACGTGGGGCTCCATCCCAGGACCCTGGGATCATGACCTGAGCTGAATGCAGAAGCTTAAACCACTGAGCCACCCAGGTGTCCTTCTGAGCTGGATCTTTAAAAAAGAGGAGAAATTTCCCAGGCTCTGAATGGTGCAGAGGATTTCAGACAGAAGGAATAACATAGGCCAAAACATAAAGTGTTGAAGGAGTAGGCCACACTAGGGGAACAAGAAGCAGTTCATACTGGACCGTGGGGTATATCATAGCGGTATATCATGGGGTATATCGATTGTGAGTCTGAAGATGACTCGTGGCCACATTATGCAGGCTTCTGTGGGCAATGCTGAAGATCCCAGACATTCTCCCACAGGCAAGGGGGAGCCACCTGTAGTCTCTATGATGGCAAGTGACTGGATTGCACTGGGGTTTTAGGGAGATTATATGGGAATTAGTGTCCAGATGCACTGGGGGTAAGCAGATCCCTCAAGAGGTTATTGCAGTTGTGGAGGCAAGAGATGACGGGAGTGTGAGCTGAGATACTGACAGAGAGGATTAGCACAGGAAAACGTTCCTGAGGGAGAGTTGACAAGACTCAGTGACTGGGGAGAAAGGAGCCATGGACAACTCTAGAGATTTCTTATTTGACACCTGGGTCTATGGTGACATTATTCGCATAGAGAATGAGAATTTAGAATGAGAAGCAGATTTTATGGGAGGAGATAGGGAGCTCAGTCTGGGATAAACTGAGTTGGAAGTGCCTGGTGGTGTTCTGGTAACTGTTTATCTACCAGGTCTGGGTGGTGAAGGGAGACTTTACTTGCTAATTCCTGTGGTGTAGATATGCCCCTCTGCCCCCCAGCCATGTGATAGCCACCCACTTGCAAAATTTCTCAAAGACCTGTGGAAAGTACTGTCCCAGGTAGTCTGGGATACAGGCTTCTGATAGCATTGCTTAAATGATTTTGGGAACACACCACTGGATTGAGTCAAGATTTTCAGAACTTGGGGCATCAGCCTGGGTCAGTAGATGAAGCATGTGACTCTTGATCACAGGGTTGTAAGTTTGGGTATAGAGATTACTTTAAAAACGAAAAAAGATTTTCAGAACTCCGGTGAAGAAGCAAATGGGTTCATAGAACTGCCAGTCAGAGATCAAGCAGATCAAGAATGAATTCCATGGGACTGAGTGAACTGAAGGATAATTACGACTTCTGTTCGGAATATTGCTGCTGGATTTAAGGAACACTTTTCTTCTAAATTATCTATACTTGCAACAACTGGTAGATCATCCTTTTGTAAACAGAAAGGAAACATTAATCTTTTCTCCCTAACTCATCTCTCCAGAATTTGAAAACTCTGAGTATTTTTATTTCCGTGGCAATATAACTGTTTGCATAAGTTCAATAAGAATCTGTCCTCTTCCTAATAGGACATAATTGGAAGCATTGCCTATATAACCAAAACTTCAGTCAGAATGTCATATTTGAGAATGATGTGCACAGAATCAGATATGACCAGTTTTAAGGAACTAAGGTTGACTTTATGGAACCAATGCTTGCAAAGCCCTCTTGAGAAAACTGTCTGATACCTAGATTCCAGGGTTCCTAGCCTTACAGGTGAATAAGGAGGGTCACTTCCAGGCAGGACCAGGAATCTTAGGCTGTTCAGGGAGGAGGGGGAATCTTGAGAAGAGAGGACTTCACCCAAATCTATAGGTATTGCAGATGAAATCTTGTGGCAAGTTCTTGGCTGGACTCCAGAACGCTTTTAAAGGTCTAATGTGAGATTCCTATGAGAAGTTCCAGCTGGGACAGCTGGGTGGCTCAGTCGGTTAAGCATCTGTCTCTGGATCTCCGCTCAGTTCATGATCTCAGGGGTATGAGATCAAGCCCCAAGTTGGGCTCTGCTTCTGGCTGTATGCTGAGTATGGAGCCTGCTCCCTCAGCCCCTCACCCACCAAAAAAAGTTCCAGCAAAACAGACTTTAAAAGGCTTATATGGTCACTTACCATTCTTGCCATATTTATGTTAATAATCAGGCCAAATCTAATGAGATCAGACTTATTTTTTAAGCAAGAATCAAAAAGGTGAGAGTGACTATAGAGAGAAATTTTATGTCTCAATCAAAAACCATAGCATGCCTTTGTGGCTTATTAGATTCTCCTCCCATTCATTGTCTTTGAGCTGTTTTTCAACCCTTGGTAAACTCATTTTACTCACTACCTTGCTATCTCTCTGTAAATTAGACTGGATCTTGTTATCCTACACATTATGTCAGTCCTTACTAATTCTTAATTCCTTTCATCTCCTCTGATATCTGGCTACAACTCTCTAACTTGGCATTTCCAACTTTCCCCCCACTCTCCTGACTTGGTACCACTGAGAACTAAAACCTGACTGCCGAGAACCTTATTGGGACTCCAGGTTGTCTTGTAGCTGACATTTCCCCCAGAATCGAAAGAAGCCCTATAAGCTGAAGCTGGGCAACTTAATGTGAACGTGAGAGGAGTCATCCCCATGGCAGAACACATATGGGCAACCCGTGCCTGCTGTTGTGTGGACGACGTAAGATTTTCACTGGGAGACTTGCACCTTCCATGCCCTCCCTCAGGAAATAACCATGCAAACTGCCAATCAGGAAGTCTGTAGGGTTGCCGCTATTGTTCTCATTCCACCACTGAAAGATGCTCTGAGCCCAGTGTACGGACACTTCCTGACTAGCTGCCCTTCGGGCTCAGGAGCTGTATTTATAACTTTCTCTAACCATTAATCTTTGTTTTTTCTTTTGTTTTCATAGACATTCCCTTTACTGAATGCCTGATGGCTCACACCACCCAACAAATATCTTCTACTACCAAATCTCAACAACTGGTTCTTTTTTTTTTTTTAAGATTTTATTTATTTATTTGTCAGAGAGAGGGAGAGAGAGAGAGTGAGCACAGGCAGACAGAGTGGAAGGCAGAGTCAGAGGGAGAAGCAGGCTCCCCGCAGAGCAAGGAGCCCAATGCGGGACTCGATCCCAGGACGCTGGGATCATGACCTGAGCCGAAGGCAGCTGCTTAACCAACTGAGCCACCCAGGCGTCCCTCAACAACTGGTTCTTAATGAGCAAAAGAGTGATGAGACAATAAATGGACTTTAATAGTTTAGAAGAAAGAAGGAAGTCTCTTCTTTCTTTGAACAGGAGGGGAGATTGACAAAGACTCTCCCCTTGACCACATTTTAGTCTTCTGTGAGTCCTCTTTTCAGTAGGCCTCAACTGTGGCCCTCACTCTGTCTTTGGCCTGCCATCCCAGTCTTAGCAAAGACTCCTGCTAAATTATCCTCCCACTGTTGGTATCTGATCAAGTTCTCCAGTCCCCACATTTGATGTCTATGTCTTTGGCCTGCCTCTAGCAGGACTGTTAGGTCAGTTTAACAAGAATCCTCCATCCTTGACATCTCCTCTTGGTAATTTTTCACCCACTGATGCCCTCCTTCTTCTCACTGGCTATAAATCCCTACTTGCCTTTTTTTGTATTCAGAGTTAAGCCTGATCTCTCTTCCCCATCTTGAAAACATCTTCCTTATCATTATGTGAGGCAAAATTTGATAATACTTCAAGGAGAAATAGATAAAGCCACTATTACAACTGGAGACTTCAACACCCCTCTGTCAGAAATGAACAGATCCAGTAGGCAGAAAATCAGTTAAGAACATCGTTGAACTCCCCAGCACCATCAATTAACTGGATACAGTCAACATCTATAGACTACTTTGTTCAACAACAGTGGAACACATATTCTTCTCAAGCTCATATGGAACATTCACCAGGAGAGATTATGTTTTGGACCAACCCCACCCCCCCACATTTTGACAAATTCAAAAACAGAAATCATACAATGTCTGTTCTCAGACCACAGAATTAAAATAGGAATCAATAACAGAAGAATAACTGAAAAATCACAAAATACATGGAGATTAAGCACAGTTCTGAATAACACAGAGGTCAAAGAAGAAACCTCAAGAGAAATTTTTAAATATTTAGAACTGAGGGGCACCTGGGTGGCTCAGTGAGTTAAGGCCTCTGCCTTCGGCTCGGGTCATGATCCCAGGGTCCTGGGATCGAGCCCCGAATCCGGCTCTCTGCTCAGCAGGGAGCCTGCTTCCTCCTCTCTCTCTGCCTGCCTCTCCGCGTACTTGTGATCTCTGCCTGTCAAATAAATAAATAAAATCTTTTAAAAAAATATTTAGAACTGAAAGAAAAACTAAATATAAAAATTTATCAAAATGTGTGGGATGCAACAAAAACAGTGCTTAGAGAAAAATGTATAGCATTAAATGCCTGTATTAGAAAAGAATAAAAGGTATAAAATCAGACATCTTAAGTTTCCACCTTAGGAAACTAGGAAAAAAAGAGCAAATCAAATCCAAAGTTAACAGAAGAAAAAAAAAAGAGGAAGAATTAGAGCAGAAATCAAAGAAATTGCAAACAGGAAATCAATGGAGAAAAATCAATGAAACAGAAGCTGAGTCTTTGAAAAGATCAATAAAATTGATAAGCATCTACCCAGGCTTACAGAAAAAAAAAGAAGACACAAATTACTAATATCATAAATTAAAAGAGGGGTAATCACTATAGATCCATGAACATTAAGAGGATAATAATGGAATACTACAGACAACTCTATGCTCACAAATTTGATAACCTAGATGAAATGGACCAACTCTTTGAAACATTCAAGTAGCTGAAAGAAGAAATAGAAAATCCGAATAGGCCTATATCTATTAATGAAGTTGAATCAATAACCTTTCCAAAACAGAAACCGCTGGACCTAGAGGGATGCACTGGTGAACTCTACCAAAAATTTAAGGAAGGAATTACATCAGTTCTCTATGATTTTCATAGAAGCGAAAGGAATACTTTCTAACCCATTCTGTGAGGCCAGCATTACCCTAAAATACCCAAACCAGACAAAGACATTACAAGAAAACCAAGGCCAATATTTCTCATGAACATAGATCCAAAAATCCTCAATAAAATATTAGCAAATCAACTCCAACAATGTATAAAAAGAATTATATGCTTTGACCAAGTGGGGTTTATTCCAGATATGCATGGCTGGTACAACATTCAAAAATAAATTAATGTAATCGATCACATCAATAGGCTAACAAAGAAAAATCACACAATCATATCAATGGATATAGAAAAAGCATTTGATAAAAATCTAACACCCATTCATGAAAAAAAAAAAACTCTCAGTAATCTAGGAATAGAGGGAAATTTCCTCTACTTGACAAATAATCTCTAAAACAAACAAACCAACTACAGCTGACATCGTGTTTAATGGTGACAAACTCAAAGCTTTCCCATTAAGATCAGGAGCAAGGCAAAGATGCCCTCTTCAAGGGCTCCTGGGTGGCTCAGTGGGTTAAGCCTCTGCCTTCCGCTGAGGTCATGATCCCAGGGTCCTGTGATGGAGCCCCACATCAGGCTTTCTGCTCAGCAGGGAGCCTGCTTCCTCCTCTCTCTCTGCCTGCCTCTCTGCCTACTTGTGATCTCTGTCTGTCAAATAAATTTTTAAAATCTTAAAAAAAAAAAAAAAGATGTCCCCTTCACACCACTCCTTTCAACATTGTAGGGGAAGATCTAACTAATACAAATGAGATAAGAAAGGGAAAAAAGGTTATACAGATTGAGGAGGAATAAATAAAACTGCCTTTGTTTGCAAACGACATGATTGTCTATAAAATCTGAAAGAACTGACCATAAGTCTCCTGGAAATAATAAGCAATTATAACAAGGTTGCAGAAAATAAGGTTAATATATAAAAGTCAATTACTTTCCTCAATGCCAATAATGAACAAGTGAAATTTGAAACAAAAACACAATACTAATTTACGTTAGCACTCCCCCAAAATGAAATATTTGGGTATGAATCTACCAAAATATGTGCAAGATCTATATGAGGATAACAAAACCATAGAATTAGATAGATAGATACTCCATGTTCATGGACTGGAAGACTCAATATTGTCAAGGTGTCAGTTCTTCCCCACTTGACCTCGAGATTCAAAGCAACCCTACTCAAAAACCTTGCAAGTTATTTTGTAGATATCAGCAGACTGATTTTATGGAATTTAAATGGAGATGCAAAAGACCCAGAATAGCTAACACAATACTGAAGGAGAAGAACTAATTTGGAGGACTGTCAGTCCACCAAATGTCAAGACTTATTATGAAGCTACAGTAATCAAGACCAGTGGCATTGACAAAAGAACAGACAAAGAGATCAGTAGAACAGAAAAGGAAACCCAGAAATAGACCCACATAAATATAGTCAACTGACCTTTGACACAGGAACAAAGGCAATACAATGGAGCAGAGATAGTGTTTTCAACAAAAGATGCTGGAACAGGTGAACATCTATATGCAAAAAAAAATTTTTTTTAAGAATCTAGAAAGAGGGGCACCTGGGTGGCTCAGTGAGTTAGAGCCTCTGCCTTCGGCTCGGGTCATGATCCTGGGGTCCTGGGATCGAGCCCCACATTGGGCTCTCTGCTCAGCGGGGAGCCTGTCTCCTCCTCCCTCTCTCTCTGCCTACTTGTGATCTCTGTCAGATAAATAAAATCTTTAAAAAAAAAAAAGAATCTAGAAAGAGATATTACACCCTTCACAAAAATTAACTCATAATGGATCATAGAGCCAAATGTACAATACCAAACTATCAAACTCCTAGGAGATAGCGTAGAAGAAAACCTGGATGACCTTGGGTAAGTCAATGACTTTTTAGATTCAACAGCAAAAGCACAATCCATGAAAGAAAGAGTTGAAAAGCTAAAAATTAAAATGAAAAACTTGTTGACAGTGCCAAGAAAATGAGAACACAAACCACAGACTGGGAGAAAATATTTGCAAGAGACACATCTGATCAAAAACTATTATCCAAAGTATACAAAAACCCATAAAGCTCAATAATTATAAAACAAACAACCTGGAACGCCTGGGTAGCTCAGTCGGTTAAGTGTCTGCCTTCAGCTCAGATCATGATGTCAGGGTCCTGGGATCGAGTCCCACATCAGGCTCCTTGCTCAGCGGGGAGCCTGCTTCTCCCTCTGCCTGCCTCTCTCTCTCTCTGACAAATAAATGGATAAAATCTTTTAAAAAAAGAAAGAAAGAAAAGAAAACAAACAACCTGATTTAAAAGTGGGCCAAAGACCTTAACGGATACCTCATCAAAGAAGATATACAAATGGCAAAGAAGCACATGAAAATACACTCCACATTATATGCTATCAGGGAAATGCGAATCAAAACAGCAATGAGATACTCCCACACACTTGTTAGCTGTCCCAAGTCAGAGCACTGACAACACCAAATGGCAGGGAAAATATGGGGCAACAGGAACTGTCATTCATTGCTGACGGGCACACAAAATGGAAGACACTTTGGAAGACAGTCTGGTGATTATTTATAAAACTAAACATATTCTTGCCATACTCTCCAGAAATTGCACTCCTTTCAACCCAAAGGAATTGAAAACTATGTCCAAAAAAACTGCACAAATATGTTTGCAGTGACTTATTCAGAATTGCCAGAACTTGGAAGCAACCAAGATGTCCTTCAGTAGGTGAATGGATAAGCTGTGGTACATCCAAATGATGGGATAATATTTGTTGCTAAAAAGAAATGAGAAGTGCCTGGGTGGCTCAGATGATGAAGCGTCTGCCTTTGGCTCAGGTCAAGATCCCAGGATCCTGGATGGAGCCCTGCATCAGGCTCCCTGCTCAGTGGGGAGTCCGCTTCTCCCTCTCCCTTTGCTGTTCCCTCTGCTTGTGTGCTCTCGCTCACTCTCTCTCTCTCTGTCAAATACATAAATAAAATCCTTTTTGAAAATTAAAATATAAAAATAAATGAGCCATCAAGACAAGGAGGAAGCTTAAATGGTTATTATTCAGTGAAAGAAGCCGATCTGAAAAGGATATCTATTTTATGATTCTGACTATATAACATTCTGGGAAAGGCAAAACTATGGAGAGAGTAACAGTGATTGCCAACAGGAGTTGGGGCTTGAGAGAGGGATGAATAGGTAGAATATAGAGGATTTGGAGGACAACGAAAATACTCAGTATGACACTACAATGGTGAATATATGTCATTATACATTTGTCTAAACCCATAGACTGTACTACGCCAAGAGTGAATCCTGAGGTAAACTATGGATTTTGGGTGGTTATGGTGTGTCAATGTATGTTCATCAATGATAACAAATGTTCCACTCCAGTGGGCGATATCGAGAATGGAGTAGGGCAGAGTCCTGGGATCGAACCCTGTGTCAGACTCTCTGCTCAGCAAGGAGTCTGCTTCTCCCTCTGCCTCTGCTCCTTCTCCCGCTCATGCGTGTGCTCATTCTCTCTCTCTCTCTCTCTCTCTCTCTCTCTCTCTCTCTCTCTCTGTCTCTTGCACTCTTTGTCAAATAAATAAAATCTTAAAAAAAAAAAAAAGAAACAATAGTTTAGCTCATCCCACGCCCCACCCCCAAAACCTATGAAGAAGATGTCATGCTGGAGACCAACATATTTTCTGTCAAGAAATTCTACATAATCACGTTGTGACAGATAGCTATCTCATGAGTTGATTTCTTGATGAGTCATGGAAATGCAGTTAAGAATGATGTTGAAAAGGGTGCCTGGGTGGCTCAGTGGCAGTGGCTCAGCCTCTGCCTTCGGCTCAGGTCATAATCTCAGGGTCCTGGGATCGAGCCCTGCATCAGGCTCTCTGCTCAGCCGGGAACTTGCTTCCCCCTCTCTCTCTGCCTGCCTCTGCCTAGTTTTGGTCTCTCTCTCTCTCTGTCAAATAAATAAATAAAATCTTAAAAAAAAAAAAAAAGAATGATGTTGAAAAATCCATAAATTCGAGCTCCAGTAAGAGTCATGAGAGTCCCATGGGGGTGGGGATCAATTAGGAGAAAACATTAGATCCACATTTCCTATGTACCTCACTACAGGGCACTTTTTTTTTTTTAAGTAATCTCTACACCTAACGTGGGACTTGAACTCACAGCCCCGAGATCAAGCTCTATGGACTGATCCAACCTGGTGCCCAGAGGGTACATGTTTATTAATGGGGAATTGTTGAGTGGGGAGCAAAGGGGGGATCTGGACTGTTTAAATACTTTTTTTCTTGTCTCTATAAACCTTTAGTTGGATGTATTCACCTCAGCTTAATATGTTAATGATGGGCACTGTTATATCCACAAATGGTCACTGTCTAGGAACACAGAGGAGGGAACATAATTTCTATCACAAGAAAGGTTTGGGAATCTGAGAAGTCTTGACAGGAAATGACATTAGAGCCAGAATTTAAAAGACTAGTGGAAATGCTGGTGAAGGTAGGCTTACAGATTTAAATGTTTCTGTCATGTTTGTTGATGCCAAGGGGTTTGGTGCAGATAAAGTGCAGGGCTGGACTGTGAAGGGGATCTTTGGGCCATACTAACAAGTTTGGACTTTGTAGATAAGGGGAAGTCTTCTGAATTTCTTAAAGCTAGTCATGTGTCCAGAATTGGAAGGAGGAAAACTGCAAGTGCGGAGACCAGCTAAGAAAGTTCCATAATTGAGCATAAGGGGATAAGAACCCATGCTAAGGGAGAAGCATGATGTTGGAGGATAGTGAGGCGGAAATAGGGAAGTAAGGCAGCTGAGCTAATTTAGGAAATAAGGATGATGTCTTGATTTTAGCCTGATCATGGTGAAATTATTAAGCTCTTGAGCTCTGAAACCAGGAAGAATCTTGGTTCTGCAACATCCCAGCTGTGTGACCTTAGACACATTATTTAACACCTCCGAGCCTCAGCTTCTTCATCCACAAAGTGGGCTCAGAAAATACCTACCATATAGGAAGGACTAAGCGGAGTAAGCACTCACAAAATGTCAGCTATCATTTTTAGTATTACTGTTTATACAGCACGCTAAGTCTCAGTAACTGATAGAAATATCCAAGAGGCAGTTGGAAATGTGAACCAAAGTGCAAAAGGAAAATTAAACCAGAGGTTTCTGATTCACCTTGTGGAGATAATAGTGGATCTCAGAGAGTGACTGAGCCTCTGTGAAGGGCAGAGAATGGAATTTTGCAGAACTTTTGCATTGAGAAGTGATAAAAGAAAGGGGTCAGAAAATTAGAGGCACAAGAGGGAGGGAGAGGTCCTTACCGTAGAAAGGATCTGCAAATTGCCAGACCCAGCAGCTTCACCCAAGTCCTCAGTCCCTGACACCTCTGCAGCATTGGACGCAAGTGACCTCTTAAACCCTTCTTTTGGAAACTCTCTTGTTCAGTTTCCATGGCATTCTGTTCTCTTCTACCTTCTCTGATAACGGTTAGAAATTCTCCGCCGCAAGCCGTGTAGCTTACTGGTTCCAACCCCTTCATTGTACAAAGGAAGAGATTAAAGAGCCAGAAAATGGAAGTAGCTTATTCGAGGTTGTTCCTTCCTCAATTGTTCCTTCCTTGTCTGTTTTTTCCCCCTTTTTCTCACTTCCCACAGTCCTTTGCACTCTGCTCTCCTGTACTCACTTCCTCTTTCCTCTCATCTGTTTCCATAGCTTTCAGGTCTTAGGTTGCCAAACTGAACTCTCCTACCTTGCCTCTCTCCAGAGCTGCTCTCCCACCCTTCCAAGAGCTAGCTAGATGTTCCCTGAACACCTTGCACTCGGCTATATGAAACATAATCATTCCAGATAAGGAAGCTAGCTTCCTTCTTTGACTCCACCATCCTATTAATGGCACCTCCATTCTCCTAGCCAGCTAATCCCTTACCAGATATGACAGGTTAGTCCTATATAAATGTCCACGTAGTGCAGGGGTTAAGCACACTGCCATTAAGGGACAGAACTGCCTGGGACCAAATCCTGGCTCTGTGGCCTTGGGTAAGTGACTTAGTCTGAATCAGAGGCCATTAGAAACAGGAGAGACCTTAAAGATATATATTTCTGGGAATGCCTGGGTGGCTCTGTTGTTTAGGCATCGACTCGATTTTGACTCAGGTCATGATCCCAGGCTCACGAGATTGAGCCCCAAGTCAGGCTCTGTGCTCAACGTAAAGTCTGCTCGGGATTCTGTTTCTCCCTCTGCCTTTGCCCCTCCCCCTACTCTCTCCCCCCCCCGCCCTCTCTCTCAAATAAATAAATCAATAAAATCTTTTTCTAAAAGATAATCAATAAAAGATTTTATTTATTTTTTAAAGATTTTAAAAATAATCTTTTTAAATGGAGATGGAGAGAGAGAGCACAAGCTGGGGGCACAGCAGAGGGAGAGGGAGAAGCAGGCTCCCCGCTGAGCAAGAAGCCTGATTCGGGACTCGATCCCAAGTCCCTGGGATCATGACCTGAGCCAAAGGCAGATGCTTAACTGACTGAGCCACCTAGGTGCCCCAATAAATAAAATCTTTTTCAAAAATATACATACTTGGGGCACCTGGGTGGCTCAGTGGGTTAAAGCCTCTGCCTTCGGCTCGGGCATGACCCCGGGGTCCTGGGGTTGAGCCCCACGTTGGGCTGTCTGCTCAGCAGGGAGCCTGCTTCCACCTCTCTCTCTGCCTGCTTCTCTGCCTACTTGTGAGCTCTGTCTGTCAAATAAATAAATAAAATCTTTAAAGAAAAAAATATATATATATACATATTTCTTCAAATTTCACCTTTTTCAGAAAAGAAATGTGCATCCCTGAAAAGTAAATCCCTATAGCCTGCAAAAAGGGGTCAGGACTGCAATGTTCTACACCAGTATTGCCTCTCGCTACTCTATTGGATCTGTCACCACTGCCACCTCCCGAATAAGATATTTATCACCTTGTGCTTGGATTATTTACACAGTCCCCTCTACCTACTCTTGCAACCTCTCATCTACCCCATCCCCCATTCATCCTGCCAAGTTAATTGGCATCATTTCCATCTGGTCATTCTCCTCGCTGTAGAGCTTTTAGGGGTCCCTCGTTGCCTACTAGATAAAATCCAAATGTCCAAGCGAGGCATCATAACTCTTCCAAAATCTGGTGTCAGCCCACCTGTTCATGCTTCATTACCCACACTATCTTTTATACCCCAAGGCCCAGCCATGCCCAAACTCTGTGTTCCTTGAGCAGCTCATGTACCTTCATGCCCTGTTGCCTTTTTACATACTGTTCTCTGAACTTTGAGTGTCCTCACTTTGATTTTTCTCCTGTCAAATTCTTACTCAAGAGCCAACTCAAATATCCTAGGGCATGAAGACTTTTCAGGTCCCTAGTCCGAATGAACATCTATGGTAATATATGTGACAGGGGTTGCCATCATAGATTCGGCTTGTAGAAAACGTGAGTTCCCATCTCCCTCTTCCTTTTTTTCACTTGTGTTCTCACAACATACTGCTTATACCTCTGCTTACCTTATATTAGACCTGGTTATTTAAACAATAGTGAGACTCCTCTCATTCACCTTTGGGAATAGCCCCTAACAGAGCTCCTGGGACACAACAAATATTTAATGAAATGAAGCAAAAACCTTGGAGCCAAGTCTTGAACTGCCCCCTCATGAATAATTCAGCAAGACCAATTCCTGTTGCTCAACATGGAGAGACACATTGAGAGAAGAGAATTCTGGGAGAGCTTGTTGGTAAGTCTCCAACAGTGTGCTTTGAAACAGTCTCAGTAACTTTCAACTTGACAGGTAAGTTTCTTATCCCTACATTCTTTAAGGTGAGCTGAAGTTTGTGCAGGACCCTCACCCTCCCACCCCCCAGCCCGAGGCAGTGAGTGGATTACCATTAAGTGAAAAGCCTTGACCAGTGCTGAAGAGGTGAAAGCAGGAGCTCTTTGGAGCCATTTATAAAAGGGGGCTACCATCATCCATTCCCTGGAAAGGGAATCTTGACCGAGGTTGTCACATCATTCCCCTCGGAAGAATGGGTAACCATGATGGATGATGCAGGCCAAGTAGCCTGGCATGTGTGACAGGCCTTTATTGTCTCTCAGTGGTGGGATCTTCTCCAGGCCATTCTGGACACAGCTTTTAGCTAAGGCTGCTGTGCAGCTCATTCCATTTCTGGAAGTGATGCCTGGGGAATGGCCAAGATGAAAGATGGCTGCATTACATGAGAGGAGCTTCAAGACAGGCCTCAAGTTCACTCCCTTGTTGGCCACCTCCATTCATTCATTCAGTTGTCATTTATCAGACACCTACTGTGTGCCAGGAACATAGGTTTTGATACAGAGATGAATGGCCCCTGCCCTTAAACAAGTATTATTCTAATGGAGAAGACAGACAGGGAAATGGACAATATGGGGGACTCTTATAAGTGCCATCTCAGAGAAATACAGTGCAGAGGAGAAACAGGGGGATAGAGAAAGTGGAGGGAATAAAACCTAAACTCCTGAATGTAGCACAAAAACCTGCTAGCTACCTCTCACCACTCCTCAGTCTTTGTATGTGCAGAGATACACATACACATTGTATTAGCTATCTGAGCTAAGTTTCAGAGAATGAGGAAGAGTTTGTAAAGAAACAGGGAAAAGCTGGGCGCCTGGGTGGCTTAGTCGGTTGGTTAAGTGTCTGTCCATGGCTCAGGTCCTGATTCCAGGGTCCTGTGGTCGAGTTCCCCTTTGGGCTCCCTGCTCAGCGAGGAGTCTGCTTCTCTCTCTGCCTCCTGTTCTACCTGCCTATGCTCTCTCTCTGTAATAGATAAATGAAATGTTAAAGAAAAAAAGAGAGGAAGAAAGGGAGGGAGGGAGGGAGGAAAGAAGGAAGGAAAGGAGAAAGAAAGAAAGAAAGAAAGAAAGAAAGAAAGAAAGAAAAAAAAGG
>NC_081575.1:68077785-68123000 GCF_022355385.1 Mustela nigripes | reverse complement strand
TGCTAGAACTTATACAGGAATTCAGTAAAGTGTCAGGATATAAAATCAATGCACAGAAATCAGTTGCATTTCTCTACACCAACAGCAAGACAGAAGAAAGGGAAATTAAGGAGTCAATCCCATTTACAATTGCACCCAAAACCAATGAAGGGTTTTAAACAGGGAAGTGACATGATTAGGTATCTATTTCAGAAAGACCACTCACTCTGAAGAATGTTTGGAGAATGGATTGGAAGAGGCCACGAATGGAGGTCGGGAGACAGAAAATTGGTTTGCCAATCAGATTGTAACATTATCCCAGAGTCTGTACTAGGGTAATGGAAGTGAAATAAAAAGGAAGAGAAGAAGTCAAAAGATATGAGGAGGTAAAACCTACAAGGTTTAGTTATTTATTGAATATGGAGTATAGGAGAGTGAACAGGAAGGGGACACTCACCTTCTCCCCAGATGCTTGGCTTGGGCAGGGAGTGGATACAACAGGATTCAATGGGATAAGGAAACACTAGAGGAGCAGCAGGTTTGAAAGCAGGAGAGGTGAGATTGACATTCAGTATACATGTATTTGGAGACCAGAAATGAGGTGTGGCCTGAAGATACAGATTTGCAATTGTTAGTAACTGAAGCCATGGGAGTGGATGAGACTGCTCAGGGAAAGGTTCAAGAGTGATGAGAACAGAGACAAGAACCCTGAGGACTAGCCCAACATTTAAGGAGGGGAATAATGGGCACTTGCTGGCTCAGTTGGTAGAGAATGTGGCTCTTGATCTTGGGGTTGTAAGTTCAAGCTCTACTTTGGGTTGACTTAAAAAACATTTTGGTGGAGGGTGCCTGGATGGCTCAGTTGGTTTAGCATCTGCCTTCAGCTCAGGTCATGATCATGGGGTCCTGGGTTCGAGCCCTGTGTCAGGCTCCTTGTTCAGCGGGCAGTCTGCTTCTTCTTCTCCCTCTGCCGCTCCCTGCCTTATTCTCTCTCTCTCTCTCTCAAGTAAATAAATCTTTAAAAAAATTTTTTATGGAGTGGAGTAAGAACAAAGCATGAAGCAGTCAGAGGTAGGAGAGAGATCAATAAAGTGTGACAAAAGTCAAAGGGCATTATGTGGCCATAAACCAGGTTTTAGAGAAATATTTAATGGCATTTTTATTTTTATTTTTTAAAAGAATGTATTTTTAGGTTATATCTACACCTACGTGGTACTTGAACTCACAACCCTGAGGTCAAGAGTAGCACGCTCCACTGACTGAGCCAGCAAGGCATCCCTTTAATGACATTTTTATTTTATTTATTTTGTCTTTTAAGGGTTTTTTTTTAAGATTTTATTTATTTATTTGAGAGAGAGAGAGTGAGAGAGAGCATGAGCGAGGGGAAGGTCAGAGGGAGAAGCAGACTCCCCATGGAGCTGGGAGCCTGATGCGGGACTCGATCCTGGGACTCCGGGATCATGACCTGAGCCGAAGGTGGTCGTCCAACCACCTGAGCCACCCAGGCATCCTAAGGTGTGTGTGTGTTTTTTTAAAGATTTTATTTATTTATTTATTTGACAGAAGGAGATCACAAGTAGGCAGAGAGGCAAGCAGAGAGAGAGAGAGGAGGAAGCAGGCTCCCTGTCGAGCAGAGCCCAAAGCGGGACTCGATCCCAGGACCTTGAGATCATGACCTGAGCTGAAGGCAGAGGCTTAACCCACTGAGCCACCCAGGGCCCCCTAAGGTGTTTTTATTAAGACATGGGGACAGGACACATGGGCAGAAAGAGCTACCTTTAATGACATTTTTATTTTTTATTCTTTTAAAGATTTTATTTATTTATTTGATAGACAGAGATTACAAGTAGTCAGAGAGGCAGGCCCAGAGAGAGGAGGAAGCAGGCTCCCCACCAAGCAGAAAGCCCAATGCGGGGTTCGATCCCAGGACCCTGAGATCATGATCTGAGCCAAAGGCAGAGGCTTTAACCCACTGAGCCACCCAGGCGCCCCTTTAATGACATTTTTAAATGGTCATGTTGTAATGGCAAATGAGAGAGAATATAAATAATATGTGTTGCAAAAAAGAGACTGGTGGTTGCCAGAGGTGAAGAGATGGAGGGTGGATGAAATGGGTGGAGGGGATTGTAAAATAAAATAAAATAAGTCATGGAGATGTAATGTACAACATAGTAACTGTAGCCAATTACATATCTGAAAGTTGCTACAAGAGCAGATTTTAAGGGTGGCTCAGTCAGTTAAGCATCTGCCTTTGGCTCTGGTCATGATCTCAGGGTTGGGGGATCGTGCCCTGCATCAGGCTCTCTGCTCAGTGGGGAGCCTGCTTCTCCCTCTTCCTCTGCCTGCTGCTCTGCCTACTTGTGCTCTCTCTCTCTCTCTCCCCCTCTCTCTGTCAAATAAATAAAATCTTTAAAAAATAATAGAGTAGATATTAAAATTTCTCATCACAAGAAAAATGTTTTTCGGGCACCTGGGTGGCTCAGTGGGTTGAGCCGCTGCCTTCGGCTCAGGTCATGATCTCAGGGTCCTGGGATCGAGTCACGCATCGGGCTCTCTGCTCGGCAGGGAGCCTGCTTCCCTCTCTCTCTCTCTCTGGCTGCCTCTCCATCTACTTGTGATTTCTCTCTGTCAAATTAATAAATAAAATCTTTAAAAATAAATAAATAAATAAATAAATAAATAAAAGAAAAATGTTTTTCTAACTATCTATGGTGACAGATGTTAACTAGACTTATCATGGTGATCACTTCTCAGTATACACAAATATCAAATCATTATCTCATACACCTGAAACTAATATAATGTTATATGTCAATTATATCTCAATAAAAATATGTATCATCTGATGACAATTGCATTTTAAGAGTACATGTAAGGGGGGGGCGCCTGGATGGCTCAGTGGGTTAAGCTGCCGCCTTCGGCTCAGGTTGTGATCTCAGGGTCCTGGGATCGAGCCCCGCATCAGGCTCTCTGCTCAGCAGGGAGCCTGCTTCCCTCTCTCTCTCCCTCTCTGCCTGCCTCTCTGCCTACTTGTGATCTCTCTCTGTCAAATAAATAAATAAAATCTTAAAAAAAAAAAAAAGAGAGAGAGTACATGTAAGGGGGCACCTGGTGGCTCAGTGGGTTTAGCATCTGCCTTCGGCTCAGGTCATGATCCCAGGGTCCTGAGATTGAGTCCCACATAGGCTCTCTGCTCAGCAGGGAGTCTGCTCCTTCCTCTCCCTCTGCCCCTTTGCCAGCTTGTGCTCTCTCTTGCTTTCTCTCTCTCTCTGAAAAAAATAAAATTAAATTAAATCCTTTAAAAAAAGAAAAAAGAAAGAAAATGACTCTAAGGTTTCACACCTGTTGGTGAAGGTTGTTATCTCTGGTGATTGTTACAGACTATTGTAATTTTCATCCTTGCGATTTTTTTTCCAGTTTTTCCATACAGGACATGTGTTCCATGTGTAATTGGCAAAGATAAAAATATAAAAAGGGAAAAAACTCAAAGGAGAAGAAAATGTCAAGGTGGGAGTGGTCAACTGAATCAAACACATCAGAGGCAGTAAGACTTGTTCTGAGGGCGGGCCATTGGATTTAGCCACAAAGTGCCCGTGGTGAAGACTGTTTCAGTGGAGTAGGGAGTGGGGACAGAAGCCAAATGGGAGTGGAACCGAACCACAAATGGTAAGTGAAGTGTAGACAGCAAGTACAGAAGCGTCTTTCAAAAGACTTGGTAAAGAAGGAAAAGAGATAGGGCAAGAGCCCAGTTGAAGGTACCATCCAGTTTGAGAATCCCACACCGTTTGGTGGCTTTAAGCGCCCTGAAGAGAGGTAGGTTGCGAAGGTCTTCTGACATTCAGATTTCCAGTGGGGCGGGAGGGTGGATAACTGAGAGTGGAATTGGAAGCAGCAGCCCCTCAGGGAATCAACATCAGAAATTGCTCTTAATGGCTGAGAGGCAAACTTTTTGTCACTTCAACTGAGCAGAACTCTCCAGGGAGACTTATGTGGCTAGGTAATTGAGAATGTGAGTTGATTTCCGCCTCCGCAAAAACACCTTGGGATGAGTATGAAATAATCGTGGGAAGTTCTCGTGACCCATGTGTTAAGAGCCAGGGCTTCAAGGGATGGGGTACCTGGGTGGCTCAGTGGGTTAAGCCTCTGCCTTTGGCTCAGGTCATGATCCCAGAGTCCTGTAATCAAGTCCTGCGTCGGGCTTTCTGCTTGGCAGGGAGCCTGCTGCCCCCCCAACTCCACCTGCCTCTCTGCCTACTTGTGATCTCTCTCTCTCTCTCTCTCTCTCTCTCTCTCTCTCTGTAAAAAAAATAAATAAATTTCTTCTTCAAAAAAAAAAAAGTGTCAGGGCTTCTTCAGCAAGGTGTGGAGCTCGGTTCTGTAGACAATATTGTTCTGTAGGAATAATGTCAGACCTCAGCGCATTCTAGGGCTCGATCTAGCCCCGGATCTGTGAGATGAGATGTCAGCAGTGAGAAAGAGCAGTTGGTGTTTATTGTAAAGCACTAGCTCAGATTCAGAAATCAATAACTGCTTGACATTCTGAAAAGCACCCTTATACTAGCAAATCCAGTGCCACTGAGCACTGATTTCCTAGGAGACAACGAAGTCGCTCAATCATCCTTCTCTTCTGTAGGAAGAAAACAGCCAAAATAGAGGCCTAGGCAGAGGATCCGAACCTCTGGCTCTACATCTGAAGCAGATACCCCACAGATTATAGAATCTCGACTCTGGATTGTTCTGCTTCTGAAGCCAAGGGAGGAGAATCCTAGGGACATCCAACTAGAAGAGGGTTTCGCTCAAGGAGGCGCTGGCAGCGATGTCTTGGAGGAGAACCATAAGCCCTGAACGAAAGGCAAGGAGGGATTGGAAATCGAAGTAGGACAAAAATCTTGGCTTGGGAGCCTTGGGAGTGGGATGGTTCTGTTCAGGTGCAACGAACAGATAAAGGATAGTAGGTGAGTTAGAACAGAGCATGTTCAAGATGAAAATGTATTAGAGCTTACTGTTTTATATGGTTCTCTTAAAGCAAGTGTACAGGACTAGATCCTATCTTCCCCCTTGAGATGTCCCCCCACCACCACCCTGCCCTGAATTGGCTGAGGCTGGAGCTGAGTTGGCTCCTTGTGAGACACAAAGCATTATGGGAGTCAGCCTTGGACTCAAGCTCTTATGGATGCCCCTCGGGCTCACAGTTTTCTCCCTGAACCAGGTGCTAGAATCCACACTGGTGGAGAGCGGTCCAAGAATCCCTCTAACACATACTATGGCTCCCTATCCCCCACAGGAATGTTGGATGTCTGTGGCCAAGGAGGTGGGGGACTTCAGGCCAAAGGCAAGGGATTTCAGAGATCTGGATGTATCTAGGAGTCAGTCCTCTAATTTGTAGCAGGGTCAGTGTGGGCGGGTGGAGTAGGAACAAGACCACTTGGATTTTCCCACCTGGCCAGCACACCACCCCTTCTATGAGCAGCGCTTCTCAGCAGAAGCCTGGGCGTCTAGGGTGTCGTCCGCAGCCTGGCACTTCCCTAGGTATTGACTGCGAGGTGCTGGGTGGTTCAGGGAAGTAGCAGGGATCGTGGTTGTGATGGCTGAGGCAGGGGGATTCTGGATGAGGTAGGCATTCGTGGTGTTACTGTTGGAAAACTTGGCTGAGGTCCAAGGAGGGACGGGCAGAGGAGTCCAAAGAGTAAGCATAAATGGTGAACACCAGGGCTTCTATTTGGGGCTAGGTTTACATGTTTTATTAGATCATCATTTTGAGGCTATGGGTGAGAGATCAGTAGATTCCTGTTCAGAAGACCTGGGAATGGTTCCTATAAAAAAGCAAGATCTCCTGTATATACAATATGATTTCAATGATGGGCATGTGTGTATATAAAGAAAGAAAACTGGAAGGAAAGGACTAAGCCACTAACCACTTAATGGGCAGGGCCATCGGCTCATGAGGTTGACTGCCCAAACTTGGATAATTAGCAGAGGGAGCTAAATTCTTCTGCGACCTTTCCACTTCTCCCTTCAAAGTTGACACTTGGCCCTATGTTTCTGGCTGGGACCTGGACTTCTCTCTGATTCTTCACCCCTACCACATTACCTCTAGTCTCCTTGGGTCAAAATCCAAGACAGGATTCAACCTGGGAACTTTCTACTCCTCCAGAACTCCCTGAGTCCTGAAGTTCACACTCTCCCCCCAAGAGCAGAAGGATAAAGAAACGGATATCAAGAGGCACCTGGGTGGCTCAGCGGGTTAAAGCCTCTGCCTTCGGCTCAGGTCATGATCTCAGGGTCCTGGGATCGAGTCCCGCATCAGGCTCTCTGCTCAGTGGGATCCTGCTTGCCCCTCTCTCTCTGTCTGCCTCTCTGCCTACTTGTGATCTCTGTCTGCTAAATAAATAAATAAAATATTAACAAAAAAAAAGAAAGAAAGAAATAGACATCAAGTTGTAGTGGCTGAAACAAGCAACATAAGCACAGGAGGCCCAAAGTTCCAACTTTCTGTTTCAGTTTCTTCACTTGGCTACCTGGTCTGGTGAAAGGACATGGAACTTTCTGGAATCTTTTGCAAGCATACCTTCTGTTGGTGCACTGATCAGACATCAATGAGCCAAGTACCATCCCTCAAACCCCAGGAATTAGGGTCTTCATAAAACACAAAAAGATGAATTCCAAATTGCAGGGAGTAGATATGGTGTTGGTTCAGGCTCCGTTCCCAGGAAATCTATGAGCTCCAAGAAGAACCCTCTCACCTTCAGGCCTTACTCTTGGTAGAATGAGTGTGCCATCCTATGTGGAGCTGGTTGTAGGAGATTTCATACAATTAGGTCTTTTTTTGGTGGGGGGGGTGTGAAACAATTTTGCTTTTCTCCACACTCTAAACTGTCTTTAGAGCTGAACGTATACACCTGTCAAGTGAATTGATGCCCTATGTGGGTATAGTTCTTCAGAAACCCCCTCGAGAAAATATGGATAACTCCGCCGAGTTGACCTCCTTTTTTATTTCTTTAAAATTTTTATTTATTTATTTATTTATTTATTTATTTATTTGAGAAAGAGAGAGAGCATGAGCAGTGGAAGAAGCAGACTCCCCACTGAGCAGGGAGCCCAATGCGGGGCTCGATCCCAGGACCCCGAGACTAGGACCTGAGCCAAAGGCAGACACTTAACCAACTGGCCGAGTCATCTGGGAGCTCCAGGTTGACCTCTTTTAGAATATGAATCCTGGGGGGAATACAGACTCATACACATAATTATGTGTCTTTTTAAAAAAGGATTTGTGAAAACCAACACCAATTAGGAATACAGGACCACTTGCATCTTTCCCTAGCATCCCTTACTGGAAAGAGTTTGCATAAGCCTTCCCCAGATTGAGCCGTGGGGTGGGGACTTTGGAAATGGTCTTCAGATTTTCAGGGTTAGCTGTTTCCTCAATCCTATGGACCCATTTGGGAAGGGTTTTGACCTGTGTGTCTTAAGCAACATTTGTGTTGGAAGCTGGTCCCTTTGATTTCCGAGCCATACAGCAATGCTGTCTCATTGATCAAAGCCATACAAAATGCCACATTTTGTTCGGTAATGAGGCCCAAGGATGGGCTGGCTGATGGACTCCACATGTGAGGCAATGGAGGAAGTCTCAGGATTCCCACTCCGAGGCAAGAAGCCCCACTCCATGATGGAATGATCAGAGCCTCCCCAAGCCCGCAATTCTGTCGATGGGGTCTGAAGCTCTGAACTTAGACGATGTGGCTGGTGAGAAGTACTCCTAGATAATGGGGATTGGTTCCCTCTGTTGTCTGTCCTGGCCCTGGCGGGAACAGGAATGGGGAAAGCCCTCTTTTGGGCTGATGTTTGAGCCATCCCAGAGACAGCATGTTTTGAGACCTAAAGAAGCTCTCCCTGAGTGAATCTGAGGAAATAAGCAGGCAGCTGTAAAATTTTAAAACATTCTCCCCCAAACACCCATTGTAGGAAGAAAGTGTGCTTAGGATTCAAGGCAGAAGCTGATTTTAGCTGCTTCCCAGGAGCAAATGGATTTACATTGCTCACTGTAGTACAGTTTTCCTCCTGCCCACCTCCCACCCATGCTCTCCCTTCTTGCCCCTCGCTTTTCCTCTCTCTTTTTCTCTCTGGCAGCGGCAGGACCCCATCCAGAAGACATGCGTAAGTCACAGTAAATAGGAAGAGGACAAGTCGGTCCTAGCAAGCATTTTTACAATACAGCTATAGACTATTCAAATAGACTTCCTGTAGCCTAGAACTACACACAGAACAAGACTCACCCTAGAGAAATCCTGCCAGAACTCCAAGGAACAGTGAGTACACACTGATATTGACCCACAGTTTCCCTTCCTAGGAGCTCTGCTAAAGGTGCTCTCTCTTCTGGTCAAACAGGTCTGCCCACCATTCCCTAAACACATCTCACTGCTTGCTGTCCCCTGGAATGCTTGGACTCTCCATCTCCTTTATGACCCAAGTTCAACTCTGCCTCTTCCACTAAACCTTACCCTCTTCTCCTACCTTGAAATGCCTTCTGGCACCTCATATCTACATATGGCATTTAGGACATACTCCATTGTCATAGGTACCTCTCTCCTGCTAGCCAAAAACCTTCTAGAATCAGGAACCAGTCCTCACTCTGATTCACAGTGGGACCGGTAGAGCTAGCTCCTCGAACTGCAATGTAGTGGCTAAACGAACACGTTCCAGAGACAGACTACCTGGGTTTAAATCCAGCCTTGTTGATAGCTCATATGACCTCAGTTATGTCACCTAACATCTGTGTACCTCAAGCCCCTGAAACGTGGGAATATTAATAATGCCTGGCCCATGGGATTACTTTGAGAATCAAAGTAATACTTGCAAAGCACTTTGCATGTTGCCTTTCACGCATGGCGTACTCAGGAAGTGCTACTCTTTATCCACTCGGCACAACTGTATACTCAGCAGGAATCTTCGGGTGCCAAGGATGGCAGGCAGCCTCAAACCACCCACCCTGGTGTCAAGCTCAGTTTCGCCTTATTCCAAGTTTACCAGGCGCTCCCGAAAGGAATTCCCTACCTGGCTTTAACTGTCCTTCCTACTTCCTACTCCAATCCCTCAGCTGACCCATGGCATCTTCCACGGCCCTGCCCCCGTTCTGTTCCCAGACACACCCTTGCCCATTCCTACCACTGTGCCTTTGCTCACAATCTTCCTCCTCCCTGCAGTGCTGGGCCTGCCCTTCCCCTTTCAGACTCCCACCCGGCCTTTCTCGCTCCACTCAAGCCTCACCTCTTCGAGAAAGCTTCCCCAGTAACATCAGTTGACGTTCCTCGTCCCCCTGCTTCCAAAATTCCTTGGCAGCAAACGTCAGAACCACATAACCGAACATACATGGAGAGTTTTCAGGGTGACTTCTTGTGTCTTGGTTTTGTCTCCTCGGGAAGTTGATGACTTATTTAAAACCAGGTGGGAGGTTTTCCCCCTCTTCTGCCACCAACCTTACCTTTCTCGTCCTGGGTATCCAGTGGGTGTCCAGTAAGACTTACTGGCCAATGCCTCCGTGTACCCTGGGCTGGCCAAGGGAAGCCAAGGCCCCAGCGCTCTTCCCAGCAGTGAACTTGGGCTGCGGTGAAG
This sequence comes from Mustela nigripes, assembly GCF_022355385.1. Taxonomy (NCBI): domain Eukaryota; kingdom Metazoa; phylum Chordata; class Mammalia; order Carnivora; family Mustelidae; genus Mustela; species Mustela nigripes. The sequence goes on along the minus strand of NC_081575.1, from coordinate 68,113,412 downwards.
GGCAGAAGCCAGGGGACCAGTTTCTATTGACTTCACTTCTTTTTCCATGGCCACTCAGGCCACAGAATTCGCAGGGTCTTCAGGTAAACCCTCCTTCAAACTGGACTGACCCTTCAGTTAATGGTTGACACTCTCTGTTTACCTTAATGATTGCCAAGAACTATTGCCACACCTCATATGCTTTGTGGCTCAACTGCCTTGGCCCTAAGGGTAGAAGGCAATGGGTGGTGGCATAGGGTTGGAAATGCATTGTTCCATCCCCAGCTACTCGGGACACAGAGCATCGTGGTCCTGCCGTCTGGGGGAAGCAGTCCCTTCCCCTTCGCCTTGACTCCAAGGTGCCAAGAGGCACCGTCCACGTCTTCTTCTCTCTCCATAGTCGTTATCGTTCTAGAGGCTGGAACCTGGAAGGGATGGCACCCAGGGCAGCAGCCCTCTCTGCAACTTGCCCACACACTGGATCTACCTGTAGCCAGGGAATGGGGGAAGCCTGAGGGTTGTTAAGGAGCCCAGGTCCAGGTTAGCATCCCAGATGGCCTGAACGTGGCCACGTGGGTGACAGTGATGCCTCTGGGATGGGGCAGTAATTCCAGTCTCTGTGATCTGCCTCGAGAAATGCATTGGGAGTTCAGGGGATCAATCCTATTTAATGATTGTGTGTGGGAGGAAGGCGGGGCTGGTTAATGTTTGTCTGGTTCCTCTTGGGCTGTGGGCCATATCTGGCTCGGGCCCTGGGCTCTTTGTCCCTCCCCTGGACTGGGCTGACAGTACCTAGTGGCACAGTGCAGACACGCCTGCAGACATTCCCCGGGAAAGGGCAGCGGCAGCCAGGTGAGGAAGCTGGGGACAGGGGGAGGGAGGCTGGGGAGGGGGAGCTGGTGTGGCATGGGGGGTGCGCAGGGGGCAGAAATGAGGGCTGGGGAGAGCCTGGGTTTTGCCTTCCCTTGGCCTCAGCATTAAGCCACTTAGGTCCCTTCTGCACTTCCCTCTGGGTAGAGTGAGACCCCTCCTCCCGAGTGCCAGGCTTACTCAGCCTCTCTCTGGAGCCTTCAACTGTTACTCTCTTTCTGAGCTCAGAGTGGCTTCTCTTCTCCCCGCCCTTTTTCCCCCAGCTGTGGATTTCCTTCATCCTCACAGGGCTGAATTCCCAGGAAGACTTGAGCCCCCCTCCCCCCAGACCCAGGGTGGCCAAGATCATCTCTTTAAGACGCTTCCTGCCAGAGATGGTTAGGGTTCGGTGGACCGTTGGGCACTGCCAGGTGCTGTGCTCCTTCCCTGACTGGAAGGTAAACCAGGCACGCAACCAGCCTGGGGTTGTGGACGGTGAACACAACGCACTCAGCAGGGGCAGAGGGAAGGCTGATGGGGCTGGGATTTGGGAGCGTGGCTTTCCATTTTCTTGAGGGAGGTAGGCAGACTCAAGCTAAGCCATGAGTAACGAGTGATCTGGAGATCTAAAGGAAGGGAGGCCTCACAGCTGTTTGGAAGTTGTTCCAGCTGTTGGGGACAGCATGGCAGAGCACACAGACTTAGAAAAGGTGGTGGGAAGAGGAGGCTTTAGACAAGAAGGGTTCAGATGGAGAGACTTCCATTTGAAGACACAGCAGAGCAATGGGCAAGGGACCCACGCATTGGCAGGGAGCCCCTAAGTTGGGCTCCAGGACTTGCTGGCCAGCTGTGTCATAAGTTACTCTGAGCCTCCATGGCCCCATCTGGGAACTGGAGACAACAAGGCATAGCTCACAGGCTTGTTGTGAGGATGGGAGTTAATGAACATCCAGCTCCTGGAACACTATGGGCATTCCACAAATGGTGGCTGTTAGGTTATAATAAAGCCCAAGTAGGGAGCAACAGGAAGTCAGATAGTTGAGGAGGAACAAGAGGGTGTAGTCTGCAGTAAGAGAGCTTGTCAGTTACCAGTTCCTAGGAAAAGACCATGCCCAAGGGAGGGAAAGAGAAAAGTGGAAAAAGTGGAAAAAGAGCTAGAGTGACCCTGACCCTAGCCTGGTTACAGTATATGTGGCAGGGCAGAGAGGACGAACAAAGTGCCTGAGGTGTCCTGGGCCCACAGGGTGGAGGCAAGGTGGGGGAAGAGGGGGAGGGCTGGAGAAGTTTGGCCTTGGCCACACCAAACTGATGAGGAAGGCAGCCTGAAATTCCAGAAGGAATCCCAAAGAAAGCCCTTTGTCCTTTCCTGGCCAGAGCCTGCTTGTGAAGCCAGGGGGAGGAAGCGTAGAATGCGAGGCTGAACAGAACCTCATCCAGTCCAACTAGGGCCTTCCTCCCAAACCCAAAAAAACACCAGGATTTCCTGTAGTTGGAAGGAGGGACAGGGAAGAGGTGGGGGCAGAAAGAGAGAGAGCGAGCGAGCTGATGAATGGGTATGGGCACACATCTTCTTGTGTGTGCGTGTGTGTGCACATGCCCACGCATGTGAGCATACATGGAAAGGGGTCGAAGGTCTAAGCTCTAGGCCAGGTCTCGGTGAGAATGCAGACTAAAGGAGGCTGTCCAAGGTGGTGCGAGGTACAAAGGCTTTGAGGTGAGAAGAAAAGAAATCGGAAACCTGACTCTACCATTTCGCAGAGTTGCCATTGAATCAAGTTATTTAACGCCTCTGAGCCTCAACTTCCTTGTCTGAAAAATGGGGATACCATTACAGGATGGTTGTGTGGACTAGGTGCGATCTCCAGATCTTGAGCTATCCTTGGGTGCCTGGGCAATTCAGAATCCAAGGACGAGGTCAGTGCCTGACAGAGCCAGGGGAGTCTTGTCTAATTAAACATGAGAGCATGAGAGCAAAAACAGGTCTGGAGCAATGCAGAGCATACCAATACTTGGACTTTAACCCAAAGTCACAAAGGCGGTTTGGATTTCAAAATCAGGTCCCTCCCCCTGGATGTTTTTAGAATGAAACCCTTGAGGTGCTGATGTTGACATAGGGATAAACTCTCCATCCCAAGGAGAGAGCAAAAACCGAGATCCCAGTGCCCACACGAGGGTGCTTAGGGACCCCAAAGGGAGCTTACTGGTTACGTCCCAGAGGGCGCAAAATGGGAGTGAAGAGCTCCAAGATTTTAGAAATTTAGCAGTGGCCAGGCCAAACGAGGAGCACCCCTGCGCTGCAGAGAGAACAGCTCGAGTGTGCTCTGGAGTCTGAGGAAGCTGCTGCAGAAAGGTAAGGCAGGGAAATCGGAACAGATCAGGAGGCAGTGGAAAGCCCTGGGAGGGAAGAAGAGGAAGAGTTACCAGTCCACAGGAAAGAGGAGAAGGGGCTAGAAGAGAATACAAGCCAGACCAGTTTTGAATCTCTTTGTTTCTAAAAAATACTCACAGATGGGCGACTGGGTAGCTCAGCTGGTGAAGCGCCGAACTCGGTTTCGGCTCAGGTCATGATCTCGGGGTTGTGAGATCAAGTCCCACGTCAGGCTTTGTGCTGGGGGTGGAGCCTGCTTCAGATTCTCTCTCTCTCCCTCTCCCTCTGTCTAGCATGCCACCCTCTGGCCCACTCTCTCTCTCTCAAAAAACGGATAAAAAAATACAAACACTCATAGAAAGAAAGATTATAATTCTAGCCAAGGTGGTCAAGCTTATGGGCAAAAGCATGGGCTCTGGAGTCAGTTTGGCCCGACTCCAGTCCCACCTCCATCACACACTAACTGCATTGATCCGTGTGACCCTTGGACGAGTCCCTTCACCTTTCTTTACCTCAGTTTCCTCTTGGGTGACGCAAGGATTAAAAGCAACACCCACCTCATGGGGTTGTTCTGAGCTTCACAGGAGGTCATGCACGTGCAAGGCCTGGCCTCACAGGTGCTCAGTAAATGGTTACTCTTCATAATGTTCCTTGAACACTGGTTTGTGAATCCAACGTGTGTCACCAGATGAGGCATTTCTTTACCGTCAACCACTGGGCCTCCTGCAGCAGCCCTGCCTTCAGAACCCGGGGCTGAGCAGAAAGGGCACCCATGTTCCTACCTCTCCATGCTGGTTTAGGCCCCAGCATGAAGTCAGTGAGGTTTTTAAAAAAAAATTATTATTTTAAGTTAAATGAGAAAAGAAGACCTTGTTCAGAAAAGTACTCTGTGTCCCGTGGACCATCGCTTCATCCCCCGGGTTCTGAAGGCAGGTTCTTTCATCCCATTCCCCAACTTTTCCATGGCTAATATCACCCCCTACAACAGAGAGAAGCACCCCAGTCTTGATGCAGGGCTTCTGCCACCCCACTGCCCCTGTACGGGGCCAGGAAATGCCCCACATTTCCCTTAGGTCCAGGCCTGTGTGCTCTCCTCACACCCAGTTCCCTGCTTCCAGCATCATCTACTCGGCTCAACTTAGTGGCAGAAGCGGTAGAAGGTGGGGGACAGGAGGAGGCCTTCTTTACCTGTGCTGCTTGGAGGGGAGTTTCTTCCCTAGAGCTACTGGCAGGCTCAGGAAACCAGGAGGTTACAATGTACATTTGATGGGGGGGCGGGGCAGGGCGGAACAGCCTGTTCTACCTCTGGACAGATGCCTACGTCAAGGGCAGCACTGGGAAACAAAAAGTGGGACATTGGGTTTGGCAGACCACCCAGTCCCCCGAAACAACATGTTTTCTCTTCCTGATTAGGTGCTTATCTCCCTTGATCATCATCTATGAAACTGGAGCTGAGTTGGGAACTTGTTGCAGGGGGCTTCACTAAGCTCATAATGACCCTGGGTATTAAAGATTATTTATTTATTTATTTGACAGAGAGAGAGAAAGACAGCAAGAGAAGGAACACAAACAGGGTGAATGGGAGAGGGAGAAGCAGTCTCCCTGTTGAGCAGGAAGCCCAATGCAGGGCTCAATCCCAGGACTCCGGGATCATGGCCTGAGCCGAAGGCAGACGCTTAACCACTGAGCCACCCAGGCGCCCCTAACCCTGGGTATTAACAACCCATTTATAGATGAGGGAGCAGGCTCAGAGGAGGGCAGGAGCTAGCCCGCGGTCGTGTTAGGCGAACAACCCAGATTCAAACCCAAAAGCATATGACTCTCCCCTGTCCCATCTCCCAACCTTCTGTTTGCTTGCTAACTTTTGCTTTCTCACTCTGGTTTGTCCTCATCGTGTGCCCACCTGCCACCTGAAGCTCAAGGAGAGATGGTGAGGGTTTGCTCCGTGACACTGGAGCTGGAAAGTACTCAGGGGTCTGCAGCTGCCATGTTTCTTGTGCTCTCGTGGGGAGCATTAACCCTTGCTCTTGTTGTTGTCGTTCTTTTTTTTTTTTTTTTTTTATGTTATGTTAGTCACCGTACATCATGTAGTGATGTAGTGTTCCATGATTCGTTGTTCTCGTATAATATCCAGTTGTCTTTGCTCCTAACGGCTGGCTTGGGTGACACTGGCTGCGAAAAGGATGAAGGGCTAGCCAGGGAAAGAGCCTAAACCTCGGCTTCAGATGCTTGTCTGTTTCATCCTCCTCTAATACTTCTTAGCTTTGTGACCTTGAGTAAGTTACTTAATGTATCTGAGCTTTGGCCTCCTCAGCTGGAAAGACTGGGGTAAAGTCCTTGGAGGCTTGCTGAGTGGGTCCAAAGGAAGAATGTATGAGAAAAAGCTTAACACAGTTTCTGGCTTGAGACATATGAGTGAGCTCACCCATACACACTGTGCAAGGGATTTCAACCAAGGAAAAATCCCGCTGACCCTATGTTTCTAGTAGAGTCATGGGCGACGGCCTCGGCCCAGAGCCTCCTGGTCCCCTTGTGTCCCCTCTTACACGCACCTGTCTTTGTTCCATCTCGCCCCCACCCCCCACCGTGGCCATTCTTCTGGTGGGGCTGTGGGGCGGGTGCGGCGATGGACCGGGCGGGCACAGAACAGGTGGGTGCAGGCTGGGTGTCCGGCGCTGGGACACAAGTGCTCTGTGTGTAGGGTGGGCGGAAGTCAGGGCGTTTGATCTGAATTCTAAAGGGCGTTGTTCAGAGCCCCACAAAGGTCCCATTGTGCAGACACTGGGTATAAAGCAGCATATGACTCCCCAGCACCGGGCGGCGATGAATTGGAACGCAGGCGCGGATGCAGGGACCACTCCCGCTGCACAGACATGAGACCATAGGGGACCTGTCTGGGTGGCCTCAGGGATAGGCGCTCCCCAAGGTAATGGGCTTTGTTGGGCTCGCCCCAGGTCCGGAGCTAAGGAGCTGGGGGATAGGGAGCTAAAGAAACTGGCCAAGGGCGAACAAAATGGACCTGGTAAAGAAAGGGGCTCTGGAGAGGAAAGAATGTTGGACGAAAGCAAAGAAGGGAGATGGGCTTCAGGGAGGTCAAGTCAAGTGAGGAGGAGGAGGAAGAAGAGGAAGAGGAGGAAGAGGAAGAGGAGAGGCTGGCAAGGGATGTGGGGTGATGAGGAAAGCACTGACCATCCTTCTTCCCTTCCTGTCACTGGCTCTTGGAAGGGGTGACAGGGGTGGCGGGGGTGGGTCTGTGTGTCAAGCCATGTCACGCTGCCCAGCTTTATTCCCCAGATTTCTGCCAGCTCGCTTTGTGGCTCATCTTTTGCAGGTGTGAATGAGGCAGGATGAACTGGACCGGTTTGTACACATTGCTCAGTGGCGTGAACCGGCATTCTACTGCCATTGGTCGCGTATGGCTGTCGGTCATCTTCATCTTCAGGATCATGGTGCTGGTGGTGGCCGCCGAGAGCGTGTGGGGTGACGAGAAGTCCTCCTTCATCTGCAACACCCTGCAGCCCGGCTGCAACAGCGTCTGCTACGACCACTTCTTCCCCATTTCCCACGTGCGCCTGTGGTCCCTGCAGCTGATCTTGGTGTCCACCCCAGCTCTCCTCGTGGCGATGCACGTAGCTCACCAGCAGCACATAGAAAAGAAGATGCTGCGACTTGAGGGTCACGCGGACCCCCTGCACCTGGAGGAGGTCAAGAGGCACAAGGTCCACATCTCAGGGACGCTGTGGTGGACCTATGTCATCAGCGTGGTCTTCCGGCTGCTGTTTGAGGCCGCCTTCATGTATGTCTTCTACCTGCTCTACCCCGGCTATGCCATGGTGCGGCTGGTCAAGTGTGAGGCCTACCCCTGCCCCAACACGGTGGACTGCTTCGTGTCCCGGCCCACCGAGAAAACCGTCTTCACGGTCTTCATGCTGGCCGCCTCGGGCATCTGCATCATCCTCAACGTGGCCGAGGTGGTGTACCTCATCATCCGGGCCTGTGCCCGCCGAGCCCAGCGCCGCTCCAATCCGCCCTCTCGCAAGGGCTCGGGCTTCGGCCACCGCCTCTCACCTGAGTACAAGCAGAATGAGATCAACAAGCTGCTGAGCGAGCAGGATGGCTCCCTGAAAGACATACTGCGCCGCAGCCCGGGCAGTGGGGCTGGGCTGGCTGAGAAGAGCGACCGCTGCTCTGCCTGCTGATGCCGCACACAAGGCAACCTCCCCTCCTGCACCCCTCCCCCGTCCCCCATCCCCCTGCCCCTGGCCCTGCCCTCCTTCTCCCCTGCAGGGTGCAGGCCTCTGCCTGCTAGGGACTGCAGACCAAGATCAATGGAAATCTCCCTTTTTTCCCTGGTTTCCCTTCCTCCCCCCCCACCCCCACCCCTGCCTTCTGTCTTGGGGGGCCAGAGGGGTGGGGAGCCCAAGGCTGGCCAGGCCAGTGCTCAAGGGTGGGGTGAGGGGGCAGGGGGCGGCTCTTCTTGTCTGTACTCCCTTTCTGCTTCCCTCTCCCTCTTCCTGGGGCCACTGGGGGACAAGAGATATGATGCTCTGACAGCATCTCCAATTATGAAACTAATCTTAACCCCGTGTTGTCAGATACCCTATTTCTGGAGTCACATCAGCAGGGAGGGACGTGGGCAAGTAGAATGGAAGGAGGGTTCTCTGGACATGTGGGTGGAGAAGGGAGGGTAGTCAAGGCGAGAAAAGGAGGAACAGCACTTTGCTGGCCACAAGGAGGAGGAGGACATGTCTTGGATGGAGGAATTAGGGAGGGAGGAGCAGGCAGATAAATTGGAGTGGGGGTTGGTTAGGACCGCCTTTGCCTCTCGTTCCCAAGGCCTCTCTGTGCCTGAAATGTTACACATTAAACAGGATTTTACAGTAAACGAAGAGGTGGCTTGTGTGTTTGTCAAGTTCTTTCTCCTGCAACCTCTGACCTCTCCCTGGATGAGCTGGCCTTGGATTTTTGCTGATCTAGAAAGCAATGGGCAACAGAAGTAGTGAGACCCTGAGCTGTTCTTGCCTCTTTTTTTTTTTTTGCTGGGGGTTGGGGGTTTGGTTTGGTTTGGGTTTGGCTTTTGGTTTGTGGGGGGCTTAATTTTTTTTTACTCACAGCTTTATGGGGACCAGGTGCCCTGACCCCCTTCCTTTTCTCTTATTTTTTTTTCATTCATTCTAAGTATAGTTTATGGAGTGTTCATAAGTGCGTGCAGTTTTGTAAACACGGCCGCAATATATTATAAAACATTTACATCACCTCAAGAGGTTTCCTTGGGCCCCTTCCTATGATTTGAAAAACATTAAAATGGCAACTCCATCTGGACAGACAGGAAATGATAGAGAGATTTTGGAAGTCGGAGAAGGTAGCATGTGTTCCCTGGGTGAGGGCCCCTCTCCGGAGCTCTTGGGAGAAATAGCCCTCTTCCTCCCTTGAAACTCAGGTGCTCACTGCCGCCATAAACCACCTGCTGGACTGCACTGGGACTCTGACCCCTCTACCTGGATTGGACACGGCCCCCAATTCTACTCTCGTCCCCAGTTGCCTTCCCTCAGGTATCAATGCCTCCCATCCCAGAGATGTCTCCAAACGCAGGTCAGACCTTTCATGATGGGGGGGCATCTCTCCTCACTCCCAAGTAGCAGGTAGCCTCCCCACCCTCTGGCAGCTATAATGGGAAAAGCCCCAAGCTGGGACTTGACCAAGCTGGGTTCAAGTCCTAGTTCCATCACTTAGGAGTAAGACATTCGCTTTCCCAAGCCTCAGTTTCCCTGTGAGCAAAAAAAGGCAGGCCCATTACTCCGTTGAGTTCCCTTTAGCACTCTGGGCTTCTGGGATTCCTAAGAGGCTTCCCCAGACTCACAGGGGTTTCCCCATCTCAGAGTCATTGCCCTCACCAGGGAGCCATCAGAGTAAAAGATTCCCCACCCCCACCTCCAGCAAGTTTCTTGCCTCAGTTCCCCTGCCTTTTAACAGAAAAAAAATGGTTTGCCACTCCCTGTCAGAGTACCATGACTCTATGCGACAAGTACAGCAGAAAGGAAGAGAGAATCGGGCATTTTCTCTTATCAGAATCGTTCTCCTCTAGAAACAGTCTTTCCCCTTCAGACAGAAAGCAGGGAATGTTTCCTGATTTGAGGAGGTTTCTCCTTTAGTAAAGAAAGGAGAGAGTAAGCCTTTCCCCCCACCCTCAGCAATTCCTGAGAGACAGCTTCCCCTTTTCTTAAGAGAGATTGCTTTTCTGAAAAAGAAAAAAAAATCCTTTCTCTTTAGAAAGCGACACCATATCCTGTGAGAAGAGAGGTTCCCCACCCCCAGGTCTCCCATGGTGGGAGAGATTCCTTTTCTTATCAAAATCCTACACCCCGCCCCACTCACACCAGAGCACAAGGAACACAGAGCATCTCTTCTCTGTCCAGAAGGCCACCAGGAAAAAGATTTTCTCTTTAAAAATGTCCTGCTGATTCCACACAAGAGCCTCCTGCCCTCCCCACGTGGAGAACCAGGCAATCCATCACCACCTCAACTACCTAGTTTCTCTTCAAATGATTCTGTGAGAACCTCCCTTTGGAAAGAGGCTCCAACTCCAGATCAAGGCTTTCCTCTCAAGGGGGCAGTGGTGGGACAATAAAGCCACCAGCCGGCTCTACAGCCAAAGAGAGGACACTTACCCTTGTGTCCTGGGAACCAGATGGGAGCAAGCCAAAGGACCCTGGGGGAGCTGGAGTGCACAGTGTTGCAGGGAGGGAGGAGGGTCTGTCTGGCTAACCCAGGACTGGTTCTTTGATCTGAGGCTTGTCACAAGAGTGTAGTTTATAAGGGAGAAGCAGGAGGCAAACGCACATAGGGCTTGCCACCCAGACAGTCCAACTATGGAATGACCTTGGTGGTGGTGGCCAAGAAGGCTTTGCGATACAAAGACCGGGGTTGCCCTTGATGACCTCTATCCCCCTGGGACACATGATAACCTACCTACCCCGAGTCTCGGTTTCTTCATCTGCAGTATAAGGTGGTTAATGCCCTCTCTCTACCTCTCCTTTCCCAGAGCTTTTGTGAGAAGCAACTCAGATGCATTCCAAAGCTGGTTAGAAACTGCAAAGTAAGGTAAGACATCCTCAGAAGCACAGAGGCCACAGCCTGAAGGCCTGCTAGAACTCTCAGTGAGCCAGAAAGGAGTGAGGCTGGTGCCTTGAGACAGAGGCACGTGGGGCTGAACTTGGGGATAATAGGGTTGGTTGCCCCGGGGAGCAGACAGCAGCCCAAAGAGCAAGGTCAGAGAGATGTTGCATATTCAAGGGATTTGATGGGGGCCCGGAAAGGCTGAGTAACAGGAGCTTCTTATGCACTCTATCTCTGGGTCCTGGTGCTTTTAGGGACATTTGTGGTCTTTTAGAGGCATCTGTGTGCAGAGATACTAGGAGCTGGGGGCAAGGAGAAGAGGCAGCTCTTGGGTGAGGGGAGTGGCTCCCTTGAATAGTCAAGGCCCCGAAACCGAAACCGGATTGGGATTTCAGTGCAGGCAGCAGCCTCCACAGAGAATTGGCATGGCAACCGCGAACTGATTCAGATGCCCAATCAGATTGCCTGGGTGCACGCGGTTGTGTCTAGAAGGGAGTGCTTGCTCCCTTTCCTGAGTTCACAATATGCAAACGTCAGACATGACCTATGGTACACAAGGGGCCATAAAGGCCCACCACTGTGGACCCCCTTTGTTTCCTGGATGAAGCCAGGCCGAACCCGTCAGGTGGGGGAAAGGATCGTGGCTTTCTAGGCAGGGGGGAATAAGGTGGGCACAGGACACACAGGTAGGATAGCTGAAAGGGTGAGATGCTGTCTTGAGTGAGACAGTGAGACGGATAATTTACTGTGGAGGGCTGGAGGAGTGGAACGGCTAGAGGGGAGATGGGAAAGAGAAACTATGAGCAGCTTGTGACGGGCTTTGGGTCTCCCTGTAAAAGGCTGAGACTCCTACCAGAGGTGGAAAGCACTAAGGGTTTTGAGTAGAAGAGTGCTGGCTTCAGATTTGTGGCTTGGGAGCTGACTCTGGCAGCCAGACGGAGAGCCGACTGGGGATGGGAAAGACGAGAGGCAGAATGGCCAGTTACGGAGCTGTTGCAATGGCCCAAATGGGGCCTGTGCGACTAGGACAGTGGCAGAAGGAATGAGAGGAGACAGACGTGAGACACACTTTGGGCGCAGAATCTACATATGACTTAATGTCTGAGCGTGGGAAGATGGAGGAACAGAGATGACTTGGAGGTTTCCTTCTCCTTCCTTGACTGCCAGACTCCTAATCATTCAAGACTCAGCTCCAGTGTCATCTCCTGTATGAAGGCTTCATCTCTCTTCTCCCCTTCCAGTGTCCCCCACCGAATCCCCTAGAGGGAGTAAGACCTCCCCTCATTCTGAATTCCTGGCGTATGTTGCATTGCATATTGATAAGAGTATTTCTCGGATTGTATGAAAATTGCTTATGTAACCTTAACACGTAGTAGTTGCTTAGCCTGTTGAATTAAGGGCAGTAGGGAAGTGGAGACAGGCATGAGCAAATGTTTGGAGTCTAGAAAAAGTAGGGTGTGTTCAGTGTGACTAGAGCAGAGAATACATGGGATGCGGTGGGGGGGTCGTAGCAGGAGGTGAGACTGGCAAAGTAGGTTGGGGCCAGCCCATGAGGGCTAGCATGTTCACGCCTAGAAGTGTGCACAGGTGTTTAGACTCTGTGCTATCACATGTTGGAACCTTAACTTAGGTTCCTTAACTTCGACTGACTGGCAATTTGGTACTCATGTAGACAGACTATGAGGATATCGAGGAGATCCAGGTCAGGGCAGCCCTTGGCACAAATAGACGCCTTAAGGGCAATGATGACCTATGGAAGAAAGAGCAGAATGATCAGACTATGGACCTCATGGAGAAAGGGTAATTTACACAGGATGGTTCTCCACTTCTTTTTTTTTTTTTTAAGTTTATTTTAAGTAGTCTCTGCACCCAACATGAGGATTGAACCCACCACCCCAAGAATAAGAGTCACGTGCTCCTCCAACTGAACCAGCCAGATGCTCCAGCATGGCCCACCATCTCAACCATCAGTGTAGTACAGTATAAAGTGAGTATAGCACAGTGACTGAAAAGCATGCTCCACTCCTTACATGTGTAACTTTAACCAAGTTACTTGGCCTCTCTGTAGCTAGGTTTCCTCACTGATAAAACAGTAATAGTAATAGTACCTGTATCAAAGGGCTGGAGTGGGAATTAGATGTAATAATTGTATGTGAAGCACTTAGAACAGCGCCTAGTTGATAGTAAGTTCTTTTTTGAAAAAAAAAAAGAATGTATTTATTTGAGTAAGAGAGAAAGAGAGACAGAGGTGAGTATGAGTAGGGGAAGAAAGGAGGGAGAGGGACAAGCAGGCTCCACGCTGAATGCACAACACTACATGGGGCTCGATCCCACAACCCTGAGATCATGACCTGAGGTGAAACCAAGAGTCGGACACTTAACCAACTGAGCCACCCAGGTGCCCAACTGTAAGTTCTATACAAGTGTGTAACATTGTTATTTCCTCTCACTACCTGTGCCATCCTTCAACTATACAGTTGACTCCTGAAGGACGCGAGTAGAGACACTGATCTCCTGCACAGTCGAACATCCATGTATAACTTTTGACTCCCCCAAAACTTAACTACTAATAGCCTACTGTGAACTGGAGACCTTACCATAACATAGTGGATTAACACATATTATATTATATACTGCATTATTTTTTAAGCTATATTTATTCTTTCTATTTTTCATTTGAAGTTTTCATTACATACATTCAATTGTTCAAATTTGACAGATCTTTTTTTTAAGATTTTACTTATTTGACAGAGAGATCACAAGTAGGCAGAGAGGTAGGCAGTGGGAGGGAAGCAGGCTCCCTGCTGAGCAGAGAGCCCGATGCGGGGCTCGATCCCAGGACCCTGGGATCATGATCTGAGCCAAAGGCAGACACTTAATCCACTGAGCCACCCAGGTGTCCCTATATACTGCATTCTTACAATAAAGTAAGCTAGAGAAAAGAGAATGTTGTTAAGAAAATCATGAGGAAGAGAAAATACATTATAGTACTATGCTGTATTTATTTTTTAAAATCCACATATAAGTAGACCCATGCATGCAGCTCAGACCTGTGCTGTTCAAGGGTCAAGTGTATTCACTCACACTCTCAGATACTGAGCTAAACTCTGTCTCACCAAAGTAACATGCTTCATTTTTTTTTACTTTTACATTCAACTTTATTATTTCCCCCCACTGGGGTGTGTGTGTGTGTGCCCGCGCACGTGTGTTTATTTGGGACACGTGGGGAGCTCAGTCAGGTTAAGCGTCTGCCTTCGGCTCAGGTCATGATCTCAGGATCCTGGGGTCGAGTCCCACATTGGGCTCCTTGCTCAGTGGGAAGCCTGCTTCTCCCTCTTCCCCTCCTCATGCATGTACTCTTTCTCAAATAAATAAATAGATAAATAAATAAATAAATCTTTTTTTTTTTTTAAAGATAATGTACTCTTAATCCCCTTTATCTGTTTCTACATCTGCCACCCTCCCACACACCTCTCTTCTGGCAACCACCAGTTTCTTCTCTATATTTGAGTCTATTTTTATGCTTGTTTCCTTTGTCTTTGTTTATTTGTTTTCTTTCTTAAATTCAACATGCAAGTGAAATCATAAGGTATTCATCTTTCTCTGACTGACATATAATTTCACATTATACCTTCTAGGTCTGTCTGTGCTGTCACAAATGCAAGATCTCAGGGTTTTCTTTATGGTTGAGTAATATTCTTGTGTGTGTGTGTGTGTGTGTGTGTGTGTGTGTGACGTCTTTATCCATTCATCTTTTGGTGGACATTTGGATTGCTTCTATATCTTGACTATTATAAATAATGCTGTAATAAGCATAGGAGTGCATATATCTTTTGGAAATGATATATCCAATAAGGGCTTAATATCTAAAATATATAAAGAACTTATAAAACCTCAAACCAGGAAAACTCCAAATAATCTGGGTAAAAATGGGCAGGGGACCGAAATGGACATCTTTCCAAAGAAGACATACAGATGGCCAACAGACACGTGAAAAGATGTTCAACATCACTGATCCTCAGGAAAATATATGGGCAAAATCAAAAACACAAGAAATAACACGTCTTGGGGGAGGATGTGGAGAAAAGGGAACCTTCATGCACTGTTGGTGGTAATATCAATTGGTACAGCCACTGTGAAAAACACTATGGAGGCTCCTAAAAAAATAAAAACAGAATTACCATATGATCCAGTAATTCCGCTACAGGTTATTTACTCAAAGAAAGCAAGAACATACTTTCTTGACTGGCTAGTTGTCAATAGCCATGTGCATGTGCTTCAGTAAGGAAATCTATATGTTTTCATACATATGTCACACTACACATGACCATATTTACATATATGTGTGAGGGTGGCTGTGAGGGGAGTGTCTCAATTCTTAATGTCGCTTCGATGAAAAGGATGTGTCTCATTCATAGTCTGACACTTTAAACTTTATTACCAGACTTAGAAGTAATGTAAGTAGGGGCACCTGGCTGGCTCAGCTGGTAGAGCATGTGATTCTTGATCTCGGGGTCATGAATTCAAGCCCCACACTGGGCATGTTGCCTACTTGGAAGGAAGAAAGGAAGGAGGGAGGGGAGGAAGGGAAAGCAAGCAAGCAGATTGGGGCACCTGGGTGGCTCAGTCGGTTAAGCGTCTGCCTTCAGCTCAGGTCATGATCCCAGGCTCCTGGGATGGAGCCTCCACATTGGGCTCCCTGCTCAGCGGGAAGCCTGCTTCTCCCTCCCCTGCTCCCTCCCCCTGCTCATGCTCTCTTTCTCTCTCTCTGTCAAATAAATAAATAAAATCTTTTAAAAAAAGAATGTAAGCAGTTCAAAAGGCTGTGTTTATGGAGCACCTAGGGAGGACCAGATTTGGAACTACATTAAGCATACATAATTTCAGTAACAGCAAGACAGCTACTGTGGTACCTCTCTCCTTGTACATATGAAATGGAGCCTCAGAGAGGGTAAGTCTAAAGGTTGTGCAAGTGAAAACTGCAAAACAAGAATGAAAAGGGGTCTATTCTGATCCAAAATCTGTTCTGTCTCCTCTGTAACAAAGTAACCCTTCTGTTTTGCCTTAGGAAGTGTTTCAGGATACAGGGGTGGGTGGGAGGACCTTAGTTTGATATAAAGGTAGCTCTAAATGTTAACCTGCTAGGAAATGAAATGTGCATTGGGGGATCCCTAAGGTTAGAAAGGGAAATGGTGAAGGCTGAGGAAGAGGCTGTCCTGTGCTCAGACAGGGAAGGGCAGTCTGGAGGGAGAGGGAGTTTTTTTCAGGGATCTCCGCCTAGAGCAGGGTTCAGAAATTGTCCATCAGCAGGAAGCAAGGTACTTTGAAGAGTGCAGGGAAGACGGCAAGAAACAGTTATTCAGAACCCCTACCTGAATAAAATAAAATAGAATAGGGGCACCTGGGCGGCTCAGTCCTTAAGTGTCTGTCTTCGGCTCAGGTCATGATCTTGGGGTCCTGGGATCGAACCCACATTGGGCTCCCTGCTCAGCAGGAAGCCTGCTCCTCCCTCTCCCACTCCCCCTGCTTGTGTTCCCTCTCTCGCTGTGTCTCTCTGTCCAATAAATAAATAAAATCTTTAAAAATAAATAAAATAAAATAGAATAGAATAAACAATTAAGGGGCACCTGGGTGACTCGGTCCTTAAGCATATGCTTTCGGCTCAGGTCATGATCTTAGGGTCTTGTGATTGAGTCCCTTGTCGGGCTCCCTGCTCAGCGGCAAGTCGGCTTCTCCCTCTGCCTCTGTGATCTCTTTCATTTCTGTTCTCTCTCAAATAAATGAATTTTTTAAAAAGTCTCTTAAAAAAAAACAGAATAACATTTAAAAAGGATCTCCTGGCTGGCTGGCTCAGTCAGTAGAGCATGTGACTTGATCTCGAGGTTGTGACTTCGAACCTCACATTGGACATAGGGACTGTTTTTAAAAAAGTAAAACAAACAAACAAACAAACCTACACTCCCAACCCTTAAATCAAGATCAACTTTTGAAACTGCCACCATTTCTCTGCCTTAACCTTAGGGATCTCAAAGGCACACTTTGTTTTCCAGCAGTGTCCTCCTGGCCCTTTCCATCTTCCCTCCAGCTTCCCTTCAAGAGACAAAGCCTTTCATTCTACAGTTAGAGTGAAAATGCAGATTCTCTGGAGAAATCATGCCAACTAAAAATCATTCACATGAAAATACAATCAGCCAACAAATAAGGTCTTGGAAATAACGTGTCCCAAATCTTTCTCAAGCCCCTCTCCTGTTCTCCTCAGCATTCCCATTGTGCTCTTGCCTTCCTTCGAGCCCTGTAGTGATCTCCTAACTGATCATTTGGACGATAAAAGCTAAAGCTTATATTTAGGGATGCCTGGGTGGTTCAGTCAGTTGAGTGTCTGCCTTCAGCTCAGGTCATGATTCCAGGGTCCTAGAATCGAGTCCCACATCGGGCTCCCTGCTCAGCGGGGAGCCTGCTTCTCCCTCTGCCTGCCACTACCCCTGCTTGTGCTCTGTATCTCTCTCTCCTTCTGACAAATAAATACAATCTTTAAAAAAAAAAAAAAAGCTAACATTTATTAGGGCACCTGGGTGGCTCAGTCGTTAAGCACCTGTCTTCAGCTGAGGTCATTATCCCAGGCTCTTGGGATCAATCCCCCCATTGGGCTCCTTGCTCAGCAGGGAGCCTGACGCTCCCCCTGCTTGTGTTCTCTCTCTCTCTCTCTGACAAATAAAATCTTTATTTAAAAAAAGCGCTGACATTTATTAAGTGTTTCCTGTGTGCTGGGCTCAGCAGGATCTTCTTGAATCTCAATGCTCAGCATTATCTCCTTGAATCCTCATCACATGCTACATTAATGCCATTATTGTCCTCATTTTACAGATAAGAAAACTGAGGTCTGCATAGGTTAAGTAACTTGCCCAGGCCCCACTGCTCGAAAGGAGGGGTTGCACTGGGAACTAGAACTCCTGTCTGCCAGATGCCAAAAGCAAAGCGCTTAGCCATTTCTGTACCACTGCCTCCCTGTAACTGGGCTCTCAGGCTTCCTCAGACTCAGTCCTCCTCCACCTCATCCAGACATGCGAGGGTTCCCTTAAAGCATGAATCTTGCTGATTCTGTGTGAAAATCCGCCAATGGCTTTCTACTGCTTCAAGGATACAATATGACTGGTCTGCTTTGCCAGAACGGAGGGGTTTTCTGGGATGCTGGCTTTTCATTACTAAAACTGGCAGAGTCCTGGAGGTGCCTGGCTGGCTCAGTGGGTAGAGCATTTGTCTCTTGATCTTGGGGTCCTGAGTTCAAGCCCCACAATGAGCTTAGAGATTAATTCTAAAGAATTTTTTGAAAAAAAGAAAAGAAAGAAACTGGGAATTTCCCAGGCAAAATAAGACAGTTGGTCACCCTAGCAGGGCGTAGTATGGCATTCGATACCTTTCACACTCTGATCCCCATTTTCCCAGCAACACCTGCCCCCACTGCTCACCCTTTTCACTGTGCCCTCTCTACCTTTCCTGCAGCCCAATCACCCATCCCTAGACACTGTGTGTTCTCTTACACCTCCACACCTTTTTTTTTTTTAAGATTATTTATTTATTTTGAGAGAGAGCGAGCAGGAGGGAGGGGCAGAGGGAGAGAGAGAGAGAAAGTCTGAAGCAGACTCTGAGCTAAGCATGGAGCCAGATGCAGGGCTCGATCTCATGAGCCTGGACATCATGACCTGAGCCGAAACCAAAAATCCAACACTTAACAGATTGCACCACCCAGGTACAGCAATTCCTCTATACCTTTTGGGCACACTGATCCCCACATCTCCCCTCTGCCTGACAAACTATGCTCACTCTTCATGGAAACCCAGCTCCCAGGTCACCTCTATGGGCTTTCTTGATTTCCTTGGAGAGAAGGAGCAACAGTTACATTGTAAGCCTGGTTGTTTTCTTTTCTTTTTTTTTTTTTTTAAGATTTTATTTATTTATTTGACAGAGAGAAATCACAAGTAGATGGAAAGACAGGCAGAGAGAGAGAGGGAAGCAGGCTCCCTGCTGAGCAGAGAGCCTGATGCGGGGCTCGATCCCAGGACCCTGAGATCATGACCTGAGCCGAAGGCAGCGGCTTAACCCACTGAGCCACCCAGGAGCCCCAATAAGCCTGGTTGTTTTCTTAATACATGAAACTTCTCCAGGGTTGCGACTAAGCTAAGCCAGTGCAGGCAGCTAGAGTGCAAAATTGTTTTGTTTTTTTTTTTTAAGATTTTATTTATTTATTTATTTGAGGGAGAAAGAGAGCATGAGAGGGGAGAAGGTCAGAGGAGGAAGCAGACTCCCCACAGAGCTGGGAACCCAATTCGAGGCTCAATCCCAGGACTCCAGGATCATGACCTGAGCCAAATGCAGTATGGCTCAGCCAACTGAACCACCCAGGCAACCGTAGAGTACAAAGTTTAGGTAGGTGTTTTGCAGACACCTACCCTGTACTTGCATGACCCTGACAGTGAGGGCCCCCTTGTATTTTGCCCCCTAGATACCTTGATTGCCTCACCCTAGTCCCAGGCCTGGTCCTCCTGCCCTATCAGACTAAGGGATTTTTCAAGACAGACCCCAAGTTTTTACTCAGCTTTATAACCATAATGACTAGTCCAAAGCTAGGCACAGAGTAGAAATCTAGTTGAACCGATGACATTGGACTCTTCTCTGTTCCAGTAGGGGAAGGAAGGAAGGGAGCCAGACAGCTCTAGGCCCCGGTGAGGATGAGAGTAGAAGGCAAATTTGACGGACCTCTTGTTGGCCTGGGGATGAGGACAGTTTTGGCCTCTGGCAGATTGGGGGTCCTCCTGTTTCTCTGGTCATTCCCTCTCTGTTCCTTACACTGGGTATTTGGAGATACTCTCCAAGGTACCTTTTTTGGGGGGGGACTTATTCTCTCTTAATTCAATTTCTCCTCTAATGATCTTGTCCAATCCTGGAGCTTCAGCTAGCTAGTTGTTTGTAGATCACTTCTAAATTGACATCTCACGCATGACGCTAAGTAACAGAAGTCAGAGATAAAGGCAAATACTGTATGATCCCACTTAGATGTAGAATCTTAAAAAGCTGAACTCAAAAGAAACAAAGAGTGAAACTGTGGTTTCCAGGGACTGGCGGTGGGGGAAACGAGGAGCCATTGGTCAAAGCCTCTAAATTTCCAATTATAAGATGAATAAGTTCTTGGGGATCCAATGTACACCATGGTGACTATAGTTAACAACATCATATTATGCACTTGAAAGTTGCAGAAACACCTGGGTGGCTCAGTCATTAAGCATGTGCCTTCGGCTCAGGTCACGATCCCAGGGTCCTGGGATCTAGCCTGGCATTGGGCTCCCTGCTTGGCAGGAGGCCTGCTTCTCCCTCTTCCACCCACCCCCACCCCCACTTGTGTTCCCTCTCTTGCTGTGTATCTCTGACAAATAAATAAAATCTTTAAAAAAAAGAAAGGAAGTTGCTAAGAGAGTAGATCTTAAATGTTCCCACCCCAAAAAAAGGGATGGTAATTTGTGATGGGGTGGAGATATTAGCAATATATAAATATATAAATGTATCAAATCAGCATAGCCATAAGCCCTAAACCTATACCATATGTCAAGTGTACCTCAATAAAACAAAACAAAAATAAACACCTCTCTTCTAAGCCTTAGACCCATATTTCCAACTGCCTAGTGTGTATGGTAGTATCTAGCATCCATATTGCTCTTTTTTGCAGGGGGGATGGGCAGAGGGAGAGAATCTGAAGCAGGCTCCATGCCCAGTGTGGAGCCCAACATCTATCTCATGTCCCCGAGATCGTGACCTGAGCCGAAATCGAGTGGGATTCTTCACCAACTGAGCCACCCAGGCCCTGATACTGTTATTTCGGGTCCATTTTCCTGTGTGGCCTTTGCAATGGTTCTCTGAGAAAGCTGTGGCAAGGATATGATTTTTAAGGTGAGGCTCAAAAAGGCAGGACTGTCTAGGTCTGAGTGGTGGAGCTTTGAGTAGAAAGTCAAGTTTGGGTGTCCTCCAGCACAGAGGTGTCTCAGGAGAGTCTCAAACCCAACATAACCAAAACCTCCAGTTGTTACCAACCCCGTCCTATTCCTACTCTCTGGCAAAGAAACAAAAACAGAACCACCACTCTCCAAGCAGCAAGGCTAGAAACCTAGGATTCACGCTCACTTCCTCCCTCTCCCTCAGATCCTGCAGATTTAACTTTGAAATATCTGAATCCAGCCTCTCTTCCTACTTTATACCCATTGCATGCATGAAGGCCCACAGACTCTACCAGCTCCCATTCTTACCTGCCCCCACCTCCCATCCTTTATAGTGTTGTCGGGGTGGTCTCCTCCCTAAAGCAACAGATTGGATCCTGTCTCTCCCTGACTCCCTGACTTGAAAACCTCAGTCCCGCACTTCCCTTCCCTGTGGCTTTGATTGGGTGGGGCCCCCAACCCCTCCCACTTACCGAGGCCCAGGTCAAATGCCATCACCCTCAGTGAACTTACCGCACACACCTCCCCATAAACTGGAAACAGTTCCTCTGTTCTCCCACAGTACTGGATGTATTTATTTCACTCTGCCAGTCTTAGAACTGTGCACAGGTTCCCTTGAAGCCTGGGAGCTTGCTGGGGATAGGATCTGGGTCTAATTAATCTTTGTCTTCTCTGAAACATGTAATCTGAGGTCCTTGACATAGTAGGTCCTTAACGGAGAGCCGCTGAATTGATTTTTCCCCCCCATAAGTATCTGGAAACCCGTAATAAAGAGGACCGTATTCCTAGTGGATTCCTTCAGCAAGGCAAGCAAAAATGATTCCTAGACTGGGGCAGGACACCCCTACTTCTTCACCCCTTAAGAGCTTTGAAGCTGTCTGGCACTGGTCCCCTATATCCCTCGCTGCACCAGACGCTGCTCTCCCTCCCCCAGAGAAGGCAAAAGACAATTTTAACTCTTTATTTGAAACAAACAATTCCAGAGACAGAAGGTTAGTCGTGACAACAGCTTCTCACTACAACACAAGGGTGGTCATGGCTCACGAAGGGACAGGCCAGGCGCCTCAGAACAATATATACAATTTAAACAGTGGCTAAACTGGTGACAGTTATAAAAACACAAAAAGGAGGCTGGGGAACAGCAAAGCCAACAGGGAAAGAACTGGGCACCCCCTTTGCTGGACACTAAAAGTTTTCTGGAACTACAAAGGCAAGGTGGGGAAGAGAGCTGTCGGCCGTGGGGGCGGGACCCCTGCCCACAGCTCCTCGCCTGTCCTTTGACCACAGATCCCATCCTGCACGACCTGGGGCCCCTACAGGCTTGGCCTGGCTCTTAGGATGGGGCAAGAACAAAGGCGGGGAACCCAGCCCCAGTCCCAGTCAGAAGGTAGTTTTTTGCCTTGGGAAACTCTGTCCATTGAACTAGAGGGAGGCAGTTCCAGAAGGGGGCTAAGCGTGTTGACACCGTGGCTCATGCCAACCTAAGACGGCAGAGAGAGACAAACACATAGACCAAGGGGACAGGAGTCGGCTCCCCATAGTTAGAGTCATTCTCTGCCTTTGAGGGAAAGAAAGCATTTGGAGGGTTTCAAACGTGCAGCACCAGGGGTCGGTGCTTGCAGGGGTGGGAATGGGGGATACAGTGGCAAGGGGGTTCCAACCACCAGTTATCTCACGGGAGGGGAAGAGCATCTAAGTTCCACGTCATAGGTAGGGGGTCCCCTCATTACTTTCAGATCTTTCATAGAAGACCCTCCAGCATGGTGCTGGGGAAGAAGAGAGAAGGGAGTGAGCACAGGGCAGAGAAGGCAGCTGGGTTTCTTTCCCTGGCCGAACCTAGGAACGGGGAGCTTTACCTACGCGGGATGGGTCAGGAAACCCAAAGCCAACAGGATCACCAGAGCTATCAACACTCCATCCAGAGTCTGGCCCCAGGAGAACAGGGTTTACTGTGAAGCGTAAAGACAGTGGCCTCGCTGGGTTTTGCCCATCACTGGGAGCCCAGCCCCTGGGGAGAAAGGACTGGGACCCTGGGGCTGTCAAGTGGTAATGGAAGGAGGTAAAAGCCAGGGGTTCCTAGGGAAGGCAGGGGACGGAGGAGGGCAGTCAAGGGCCCTTTCAAATGAGTAGCATTGGTTCCCGGGCCAGGCGCCCTGCGGGACACGACCCCAGGCCAGGTGTCGGTGTGAGAGACAGACACAGCTAGCACGCAGGCTCAGTCCAGGTCTTCCTCCCCAGGACGACCCAGCTCCTCATAAATCTCGCGCACAGCCAGAATACGATTGAGCATACTCTCCAACATGCTGCGGTCCATGGGGATGACGGAATACCAGAGAGGGGACTCCGCGATGCAGGACCGCTCGGGTTGCAGGTAGAAGACATCGTTGCGAGTCCGGAGGCTTTCGGGACTGCAATGATGGGGAAGGGGAGTGGGAGGGGGGAAGGTGGCGGGGGGGCGGCGGGGGGGGGGGGGGGAGGACAGAGATCAATGTGGGGCAAAGAAGACCCCTGGGGTCCCCATGCTAACGTCATTCCTGCATAGCCTCCAACTCACCATTTGGAGAGATAGAATTCGTAGAACTTGACCGGGCAGCGGAGGGGATTCATGCGGTTTTCACGCTGCTCTAAGATAGGGGCTTCGTCTTCTCTCTTCCGTTTCCCAGGCCCCGTGTCTGTGGAAGAGGCAAATGGCCCAGAGTGGTTAAAAGCACAGTGCTCATGAACCACCTTCCAAAAGCGCAGTCCAGGGCACAGAAGGCCTCAGGATGCCAAGTGTAGTCTCAGAGGGAAATAAAGGCAGAAGGAGAGCTGGTGACAAGCAAATGTCCTGTGTGCATGTGTGTGTGGGGGTGTCGCTCTGCAGGCCTCCCTGGTTCTCACCGCCAAAACCTCTTTTTATGATCTCCCCCAAACATATTTCCTAAAGAAGTAATCTCAGAAGTGATGTGCACATGCTCCAAAACAGGCCTGACTCTGCAAGGCTGGGCTGGCCTTCCAGGACAGAGAAATGGCCACAGTCCCGGCCCCTGGGACATGAATCCAGGGGGAGGCTTGGGCCCAGGGCAGTGACCTCAGCAACTGCACGCAGAGGGGCCAGGACTCCAGGACCTAGAGCGGAAAGCAAGGTGTGGTTTCTGTCATGCCCACGAGCAAGGAGCCAGGGAGAGTCTCCCTTCCACAGGCATCAACTCTCCCCCACAGCCAAGCACACCCAATGGCTTCCTACCTGTCCGCCACCCCCTAAAAAAAGGAAACTGCCTGGAAATGAGATGAGTTAGGACACAGGCAGCGGGATGACCTCCCACGGATGCGAGAGCCACTGGCCAGATGTCCACACCTGCTTTGCCAGCACGGGCATGGGGGGGGTGGGGAAGCAGAGGAGAGGGCCGGGCCGGTGGTGAGGCAAGCAGAGGGGGTAAAGATAAGAGTGGGGGGCAGCCTCGTACCTCGCCCTTTTCTCTGGCGGACTGGGGCATAGTAGCGGATGCTCACCACCTTGGTGGTGCCCCGAGGGGTGGTACACTTGCGGGACTGCCGCACCACATTGGTGAAGGAGAGCTGCATGTGCTCCTCGGCTGTCTGTAGCCCAAAAAACTTCGTGTTGAAGAACATGAGAGTATTGAGGAGGACGAAGGGCGAGTAGACCCCCAGCTGCTTACACTCCCAGAGGTGCTCTTCCTCCACCCGGGAGAATACCGTATCTGCAACGGTTGGGAAGAAGATGCCAGTCAGAGGGGATCGCCCGCCCACACCCGACCACCTCTGATCCCCGGATGTCCTGCTCACAAGCATGTCTGGCACCGTCCCCGTTCAGGGAAGCACCCACCACAGATGAAGCCCTGGCGCTCTGCCAGAGTAGACGGTGGGGCTGGGTTGGGTTTGGTTTTTAAGTAGGCTGTGCACCCAGCGTGGAGCCTAGCGTGGGGGGCTTGAACTCAAGACCCTGAGATAGGACCTGAGCTGAGATGAAGAGTCAGACAGTAGGGGGAGGTGGCTGGGTGGCTCAGTCAGTTAAGAATCAGATCACAATCCTGGGATCCTGGGAGCAGGGAGTCTGCTTCTCTGTCTCTCTCCCCTGCCCTTCTCCCCATTCTCTCCCCCTGCCCCCCCAAATAAACAAATAAAATCTTAAAAAAAAGTCAGACACCCAACCAACTGAGCCACCCAGGCACACCAAACCAGAATTTTTTTTTTATGGTTTCCACCTGCATTTGAAGCTTCTCTTGCCACCCTCAAGTTACAAGCAGGCAAATGTAAACCTCAGGGAGTCCCCCAGTGTCTTCTTTTCTTTCCGTACTTACCGACCAAACCCAGACCACCTTCCTCAGACCCAGAGACAGCTCGTCAGACCTAAGTCAGGTTCAAGGACGGGGACCCGGGACCCTAGCTCTGAACCATGAGGCCCCAGGTCTGTAACTCCTGCCCTCTGAGTCTTGGTGAAGAGCAGTAGACCAAAGTGCCCAGAACTCTTGGAATGGCGCATTGAAAGACTGGAGGAAAGGGCAGAGGGACTGCTAAGTCCCCGTCCCTTACTGTTGGGGAGGAGCGTGGGCTGCCAGGTACTCAGAGACTTGTTGAGTTCTTGAACGAAAGTCAGGTAGTAAAGGTCCGTGAAGATGTTCACCATTCGGTTATTTTCCAGCAAGTACTAAAGAAAGAAAACCAAACGCACATAAAAAAGCTAGACTCTGGGGCACCTGGGTGGCTCAGTCAGTGAAGCATCTGCCTTCACCTCAGATCATAATCCTAGGATCCTAGGATAGAACTCTGTATCGGGGGGTGGACAGGGGAATTCCCTGCTCAGTGGGGAGTCTGCTTCTCCCTCTCCCTCTGCTGCTCCCCTTGCTTGTGCTCTCTCTCCCTCTGTCAAATAAATAAATAAAATCTTTTTTAAAAAGTGCTATATTTTAGGCTCTAAAGGAAAGACATGATGCCAAAGGCCCCAGGCTTGTTGACCTTGGTAATGAGGAGGCAGTGGGAAACAGCTGCTGGGTTATGTGACCCCAGGTGCTCTTCCCCAGGGATGCCCACCACTCCGAGGTGCTGGGACCTTGCTAGAAGAGGAGGGCGTTTTGGAAGAGATGTGTCATAGCTGGCTCCTCACCAACCCAGCCCCCCTCATCACATGACACATGGCCGACCTCTCCCTGTGGGAACTAACCACCCCCAACACTCAAGGAACCCAGGTCCACCCACCCTTCCCGTCTTAGAAGGGTCTGAGAATTGCTGAGGGGACCTGCTCAGGGTAGGAGACAGGGTGGGGCACAGTGAGCAGGACAGGACCATTTCTGGTGGGACCCTGCCTGCTCTGCCGAGGGTGATGGCCAGTGAGACAGCGTGCAAGGGGTACCTGTTGGATGCCAAGACACAGATAGTAGATACTGTCGGGTTCGTATCGTTCACCGTTGGGTCGAGTGATTTCTCTCACAAACTGGGCCAGGCCGTAGTTGAGTTCGGCAGCAGAGCAAGCCAGAATATCCTCCTTGATGCGCATCGGTTTGGCTGCAGGGATGTGCAGTAGAGGTGGATGGGATTAAGAATACTCCATGCGGAGAATTTCATTTCACTCCATTGTTAATCCCTTCATCCCTCAGTCGCACAAACCCACCCATCACCAAAAAAAAAAAAAAAAAAAAGCCCCCCGCCTTGAAACCTAGGCAGCCCCTCCCCATCTTCACAGGATACACCTCGGTGATCACAGCCTTATCACTCCCAGACACCATCACATCCTTCACATCCTAAGCTAAATCACAGCCCTGGCCCTCTTCCTCCTCCTCTCCCTCTCCCTCTCCCCACTCTCCTCCTTAGAGGGTACCCTCCCTCCGTCCCAACCTACGGCCAAAACGCAGCTCATCCCCCTTGCTCGTTTCTCCATTGGCATATTTTGACTGCACCCAGCACTTCCAAGCATTGACACCATATGAATAGTTGAGCCCAGTACAGCTAGGCTGGCTGCTCATGGAGTCCCGGGAACAGCTCTCCGAAAGCACCAGCCGCTTTTGACCCTGGAAGGGGAGAGAAAGGAGAGGCATGGCTGGGGCAAGGCCAGGGGCACCACGGAAGCTAGGCGGGATAGTGCTGACTGCCGCAGAACCAGGGGACTGACATCAGAACACAGCAAGCGGCCAGAGCTCAGAGCCCCAGAAACAGCCCTGATGATCTCATGAACCCAGGACAGAGAAAGTTTGGTTGCGTCTCAGGACTCACCATGGGAGAGACAGGAGGGCAGGGAAGTCAAACTGCTGGAAGCCAAGGCTGCTGGCTTGGTTATAAGACACTCCCCCGAGTCCCTTGGGCCCCCTCCCTCTGCTGTGGGTTCAGCACCCTAGCCCTCACCTTCTTCATGGTGCGGGGAAGGTCTTGTTCAGTAGACACGTCCTCGGGGCCTACCAGGCCGCAATCAAAAAGGAAGTCTACACTGGGGTTAATGTCCAAAGGATCTGTTAAGAGCAGAAAGGAAGAAGAAACCAATGTTTTCAGATCTCAACCGGGTAACGCTCCTACCCTACCCCTCCTACTTGGCCACATGCCTCCCACATGGCCCACATGGCTTCAACATACGCAGTAGGAACCAGCAAAGCTGTACCGAGAACACACTCAGAGGCACACCGACACCAAAGCTCCCAACGATGTGAATGCTTATAAAACTATGGAACCATGTACTTAAACGCGGGTAAGATGGTAAATCTCAGGTCATGCTTTTTTGCCATGATTGGAAAAAACAAACAAGACACAGCCATAAAATAGTGCGCCTATCCTGGGATCTCTGGCACTGGTCCCTGTGTGAGCCTTCTGTCATAGGGTCCCAAGGAGCACTGCTTAGGGTCATGCTCAGGCCACGAGGGTCACTCCTCGCCTGATGGCACGAAGGGTCCTCCTGGACTCCCTGGACACACTTTGCATCCTACTCACTCTTGGGGAAGTCAGCCTCCAAATCTTGCCCAGGCTCATCTAGGACATTGGCCATCTTCACAGCCATGGCCAGTACATCATCTCGAGCTGGCCCAAACAGGTCGCAGTCTTCCAGAAGCCCCTCTGCACTCTGGTTGCTCACAAGATCTGGGAGGCAGAAAAGGTAACCAACACTTCTGCCTAGGGCCTGACCCCAACTACTCCCCAGTCCTGCCAAGGCACCAAGATCACCACGCTCCACCCCCCAGGGCCAAAACAGGTGGGTTGCACCCTGTGTCCCACATCACTGTCTGTGGCATACCACAAAGGTCAGATGAGGCCTTGTCTAACTCCTCAGCCTCGGCAATCATTTCGGCCATAGCCAGGATGTCAGCTTCCAAGGGGTTGGAAGGGATCTTCACCTTCAGCTCCTCGATGGTCTCCACAATCTTGTCTGTGCTCTCCAAGGTGGTGGGCAGGAACATGGGCACAGGCACCTGGAGGCACAAGTCCCAACTAGACACCAAGAAGTGGAGCGGCCCGGGTGAGGGACAGCTGGTGAGGGGGAGGGTGGGTCTCAGTCCTGAGAGGGTAGAGGAGGCCGCAGTAGGAAGGGCCGTGAAACTCACCGGGATGGGCATGGAGAAAGGCACCGGGACTTTCTGGCAATACAGATGCATAGGCACTGGCACAAAGATGGGCACTGGGATGGGTAGCACAATAACCTGTGGCTTCCACTCTTCTGCCGGTAAGAAAGGGGTCTTCTCAGAGCCCCCACTCTGAGATTGGTCATGTCTGGCCTGGGGTCGGACGCTTGCTCATCACCCCCAAAGGCTTTGATGCATGCTTGGTGTCACAAACCCATGCCTGCACCAAAGGCTGAGAGACAATTCTCCAGTTCCACGACAAACATGCCCATGCTACATAAGCCGCCTCAAAACCCCCTGGTCCAGCTCCAGAGCGCATTGCTAGAGGCCTAGACTAGGAAACGTAGCCCCGGATATCTAGGTACCCCAGCTCACCTGTTTGACTTCCTTTGGACTTCATCTCCACCTTGCAGGAGACCCCCCGATTCTGCATCAGTGGTTTACACATGGCAGCTTTGTTTTTGCGGGGTGTTGCTGGGGGCGGTGGGGGCGGAGGAGGGGTGGAAGCAGTGGGAGCCGATCGGGTCTTTGCAGGGATCTGCAGAGACAAAGGAACGTTCGTGCCGCCAACATACCAGAGCCCCCGTTCTGAGACCATCCACCCCTCTGGCTTCGGCCCTGACCTTTCCCAGATTCCCATTTTCCTCTGGGGTCTTCACTGTATTGCTGTTCTCCACTTTGGTTTGAGACGGTGTCTGGGGCTTTGACTCAGGAGACTGACCTAGAGATCAAACAAATGTATGCTCTCATCTGAGGAACTGCTCTCTGTTTTCTCCTCATCCCTGTCCCAGGAGAGCTCCGTTAAGAGGGGTGCTAAATGCAAATGGCCTATTTAGACTATCCTCTCCTCGCCACCCCAGATCTCGTCTTCTCTAGGCCCCAGTGACTGGGGCCAAGAAGACTTTGCTCTCAGCTGCCAAGAAGATCAAAAAATAGTTTCCCCAAGAACCCACACTTTGAGACCTTCCATGCAAATGGCCCTCAGAAGCCTGGGACCCCTGCAACAGTGGAGGGGCTGAGGGGACATTCTAGAAACAGCAGTCTTCAGTCTCACTAAAGGCAGAGCTTACGCAGACAACCCCTCTTCTCAGAAAACTAACCACAGCCCCCACAGCCCCCCACTAAGCCTGCCCCACTTGGGAAGGTGCTCCTTCGCTAAAAATACATCCTCCATAGAATCGCAGAGGACTCAAACTCGGAGAACCTTTAAACAAGGCTCCCCCTAGTCCTTGCACGGGCCTGGAAGCTGCAGGGGAACACGGCGCCAGAAGCTCTGGCCTAGGTGGAGGTGAAAACCAGAGCGCGAGAAGGGAGACACTGGGCCTGGGGTTAGAAGAGTCTGGGCAGGTTCTCATGGAGTGGGCACCCACCCCCCACTGCCCCGCCTGGGACTTACTGTTCAGGAGGCTCTCAGGCCCACTCTGGGTGTCCAGATTGGGTTGGTTCTGCTGACTGTAAAAACGCAGCAGACACTGTTGGTTGCAGAAATGGCGGATCTGCCCACGCCAGTGAATGGTCTCCAGCAGCTTCCCCTGACGCTTACAGGCGTGGCACCGGGCAGCCTGAGGGGGTCGACCAGAGGAGGGTCAGCCCCACCTCCCTAAAACAGTGCTGGGCCCTCTGCCCTGGGGACAAGCCCTGGGCTCTATTCCACTGGGAGCCTGGGCCAGCCAGAGCCCCCTCCCCAGACATCGGCCACAGCCCCGCAGTCAGTGCAGCAGCACCCCCAACACGGTGCCCCCACAACGTGCCATGCTGTGCCCCTCACCTTACAGTACCACAGCAAGTACTTGCTCTTGCAGTCCTCGCTACAGAAGTCCCAGGTGCTGCCGTCCAGCTGCTCGGTGACCCCACGCTGGCAGGTCTGGGAGCAGTAAGTACAAGTGATACAGCACAGCCCCAGCTTCTTCGTGAAGTCCTGTTTGTACAGCAGCACGCAGCCTGGGGAGAGGGCAAGAGGGAAGAGTCTGGAGACACAGAGATGGACACGGGGGCTTGCAAGCGCCGATCTCTTCGAGGGCGTCCGAGTAAAAGCCCCAACAGCTTCTGGGGCCCGAAGCCTCCGGAGGAGCCCAAGGCTCTTGCCCCACAGCCCTCCGGCCTTCCCTGCCGGCCTCTAGGGCGGTGAGGTACAGGCCTCCTGCCCCTCGGCTGCCTCCTTACCTTCACTGCAGAAGCTTTTCTCCACCCCACTGAATCGAAGCTTCTCGTGCAGGAGCTTCTCCTGCCGGCAGTGCTCGCACTGGGATACCACCCCCCGAAGCCGCTTGAAGTCCTCGCAGCAGTCCCGGCAGCAGAACTGGAATACCTGGTCCTGAGATGAGGGCACAGGGTGGGAGGACAGAACTGTGATATCCAGCGGTGGCCACGGCCCAGCGACCAGAGCCCCTCAGGCAGACTTCTGTCCGTCCGCTGTCTGCTCGGTTGTGCAGCAGGACAGTGGTGGGGGCGGGGGTCTTACCTGCCAATCCAAGACCTCAGGCTTGCCACTGAAGAGGCTGTGGCAGTAGTGACAGCTCAGGTGAATGCCCCCCTCAGGGCTTGTGCGCTGGAGGGAAGGAAGACAAGTAAGGGAGGTGTGTGGTGTTGGCAGCTGCGGGGGGGGGGGGGGGGGGGGGGGGGGGGGTCAGGCTTGCTCTTGGCTCGGGCCCAGGGCCTACCTACCCCCAACTCTCATACCCTTTCTCTGTCACCACACCCTTCGTTAATTCCTGGTCCAGGGTTGGGAGTACCTGGAACTTGGTCCAGCAGCTCGGGCTGCAGAATTGGTAGACTGTGCGATCAACCTTGTTGTAGTAACAGGGGTCAGAGAGGCTGCGGCGGCAGAAGCTGCAGGGTCGGGGAGGGCCTGGGGCACAGAGAGAAAGGGAGAGAGAAAGAGACAGAGAGACAGAGAGAGACAAAGAATACGCGCAAGAGAGAGACAGAGAGAGCACACAGAAGGTGTAAGGCAGTGCAGAGGTGGAACAGGAAACCCACGGGAAGATGGGAAGACGTGGCCGGGGCTGAGGTCGGGCGGCAGGGGTTACTTTGGAAGAGGGGAGTACGGGAGGTAGAAGGAAGGCCAGCAGGGGTCTCAGAGAAGAGGGCTTTGCACCTACCAGTGAGCCCTGCCTGCTTCACTTTGTAAGAGGTGGTACAGCACAGGGAACAGAACAAGCTGGTCTTGCCATTACGATCCACATGTGATAGCATCTCAAAGTTCTTACACAGGGTCTTGCACCAGACACAGGGGTACACACGTGTGTTTTTCTGTGAGGATGGGGAAGGAGAGGCTGAGGCTGGATTTGTCCCTTCACTTTTATTTGTTAAATTGTTTAAAACATGAAAGATTTCAGGCATACAAAAAAAGTAGAGATGGTGATATTAACAAAGACCTGTGTATCCACCAGCCAGCTTCAAAAATAAAACATAACAGATACAATTGAAACCCCCTTTATTTGTTTTATTCCTCCCGACCCTCGACCCCATCAGGCACCTTTATTCATCACCCGGGCACCGCACCCCCTTCCACAGCCCTCTAATGCACTACTCCCTCGGCCCCACCTTCTTGTATGCCCCCAAGCAGGTTGTGTTGCAGAACCGCTTTTGTTGGCCCTCGTGGAAGAGGAGCTCAGGGCCAGGGCTCCCGGTCTTGGTGTAGATGTAAGCCCCGCACTGGTCGCAACAGTTGGTTTTCAGTCCCTTGTTGGCCCGGAATTTGGAGAAGCATGAATCGCTGCAGAGCCGGTGTACCACGCTGCCATTGCTGACCTCGTGCAGGACCTGCCGTGTATACACACGCACACCATGAGCAGAGGCCTGGGCACCACCACCCACCCTGGAGCAAGGACGGCCCACCCCGCCTCACCCTAGACCTTCACAGCAGACAGTGGGCCCAGGGACCCCCCCAACCTGCACATCGGGCTGCCGACTTGATGGTGAGGTCCTGGGAGGCAAGGAAGGCCGGCTGCGTACATCCTGGAGAAGCTCTATCCTTGAATACGCTCCCTCACGGTGGCTGCCTCTCCCCCACCACACACTCCCCTCTTCCACAGGGCCTGGCCCCTGCAGCCCCAGGAGTGCAGGGGCAGCTCAGGGCCAGCCAGGCTCTGCAAATCCGGCCCCCATCGAGCTTCCTCACCTCTCCGGTCTTCTGGCATATGCTGCAGCGAGTGGCATCGGCGGGATCCCCGGACTGGGGGATTGGGCGCTGCTGCTGGGCCTCATACAGGGACAGACAGACGGATGTGCAAAACTCGTGGAAGGAGCCTCCTGAACCAGTCTGGGCCACAACCGAGTCCTTGGTGTTCCAGATCTCCCTGGAGGGAGTAGGGGTGGGGGGTGAAACAGGTTCAGATATTCACTCAGCACTACCCTCTCCTTTCACCAGCTCCCACCGCCCCCCATCCTCGGGGACCGGGGACCGGTGACCACGGGCCCCCTGACTACTCTTACTCTACTCAGGCCCCCTCCCTCACCTTCCTGGCTCCCAGTTCTGCTCCACCAGGTGCTTGCCAAGACGGTTTCTGTCTCAGCCATTATTCCCAGCCTGCTCCCTGCCCTCCCCGCACCTGGAGACCTTCACGTACTTCTTGCAAAAGGTACAGGTCTTTTTGCCCGAAGGCTTCTTAGAGAAAGTGGTGAGACAGGATGAAGAGCAGAAGAGCTGGGGCAGCCCCTTGCGCTGGTAGGCAGTTTGCCCCTTCTGCAGTGGCGTCCGGCAATGCGCACAGGTCATCTTGGTGCCCACTGCGGAGCGCCCAGCCCTTTGGGCCACACTCGAGCGGAGGGACATGCGAGGGGACCGCCGGGGCCGGAATGGCACAAAGTCCTCATCGTTGGGGTCATCTACCATGGCATCAGAATCCTCATCTGACACTGGAACTGAGGAAGTGGGGAAAGGGGCAGTGAACAGAGGCAACTGGACCGGACCAGGTCTCCAGCCATCCTCTGAACCCATCAGGTAGCTCAGCAGATACTGGATCCCCTGGTGTGACGGCGGGGGTGGGGGGGGGGGGGGGGAGGATCCCCATCCCCCTGGTTCCTGCCTTTCCACCCCCACCCCTAGTATACTGGTATCTTAAGCCACTGGTGTCACTCTCCCTCAGTCACTCCATAATCGCCTAGAGAGGGCACGGGAGGGCTCCAAGTGAGAAGACTCAGGACAGGGATGGCACAGCTGAAATAGGAAACTCCATTCTCATTGCTGTTGTTTTCAATTTCCCCCACTGCCCCTGGTTCCCATGCCAACCCACAGCAGAAACAGGCACTTCACACTCTGCAGGGTGCAGGAGATCCGTGGCCAGCCACATCCCACTCGGTCACACTTCCTCAAGTCCTACTCACTGCTCTCAGTGGAATCCACAACCTCAGGTTTCGGAGGCTCCACTCTTCTAACGCGCTCGCTTCTCTTCTGTACCTTGGAAACAGCGGAGGGAGGAAAGCTGACACCAGGGGCAGGCTAAAGGGCCTGCTGCACTAGTGCAGGGTGGGGGGGGTACAGAGGTGGGAGGGGGAAGGGAGAGTAGGGACCCTTGGCCCAGCCCTTAGGAGGAGGGAAGAAAAGGGGGCTGGACTTTCTCCTTCAGAAGCAGGAGACACAAGAGCTCCCGCCCTCCTCCTAACTCTCCTCACACACACCCTCCACAGAACAACATCTGGGAGGGAAAATGAAGGGTCTGTCCTTCCCAGAGCTACAGGGGGAACCAGACTCCTTCCAATCCCCTCCCTCCCCCTCACCCGCTCAGGCGGCTTCTCACTCGCCTTCCCAGTCAGGCCATCTCCTGCAAAGGAAGCAGAAAACAGCCTAAATCTTGAGCCTGCCCTCACCGCCCCCTCCCTGGCCCAACCTCTACTTCCATTCCTGGGGAAGGGCTTACTCAAAACTGAAAGGGAAAACTCAAGTGCTTGTGGCTTCTTGGGGCCCCTGAGGGTTACCTTGAGCTCTGCACTAAGGGGAGCAGCTATTCTCCATTAAAAAAAAGAAATCCTAGCCTTCCCACCCTCCTGTTCCAATCATTGAGAGTTAAGGAAATGCAGGTAACACATGCCTTCCATCAGAGGACTTCTAGCTCACATACAAAACCAAATGCAACCACCCAAAGGTAGCAAGGGGAAAAGGAAGCATTGACGTATGGATAGGTTCCCCTGGACTCAGGTGGTTCTGTAAGCCCCAAGCCACTGGTCACAAGCTGGGAGAGGCAGAACAGGGGAGAAAAGAGAGCCCCTCAAGCCCGGGCTGTGCCTCCCCCATCAGAGGCACAATTCCAGGCCCTGTGTTTCTACCATTCCCCCTAAATCGCTATATTGTTGGTGGCTCCAGGATCCAGTTATCATTCATCAAACCCAGAAACCCCACTCTCTTCTGGAACAAAATAGCTGGAAAGACCTTAGCACCAAGAATCCTGGCATCCTCTCCAAATTCTGAAGGAAGGATGCTGGCACCAACAGCCCACTGGGGTTAAAAAAAGGCGGGGGGAACCTCTCCCAACAAATCCACTCTTCCCAACCCACCCCCTGAAACCTCACCCCTATTCCTCTCCCACAGCCACTGAGCTGCCTCTCCA
The DNA here is from genome assembly GCF_022355385.1 of Mustela nigripes. Classification (NCBI taxonomy): domain Eukaryota; kingdom Metazoa; phylum Chordata; class Mammalia; order Carnivora; family Mustelidae; genus Mustela; species Mustela nigripes. Next base: position 68,079,031 of record NC_081575.1, on the reverse strand, counting down.
CCCTTACCTTCCTTCATCTTTGCCACACCCCCCAAATCCTCCCTTCCAAATTCCCAACTCTTTCTCTATATATCCTCCTCCCCTACGTCTTATCCAAACACACAACCATCCCTCCTTACCCCATCCCTCTCACCATCCTGGATTCTCCAGCTGATTAGACAACCTACCTGGCAAGGAAGGGTGTGCAGGAGGGCTAGGGCCCCCAGGTTTGGTTTGAGAACTGTTGATTCCATCCCCCAGAGTCTCTCCCACTGAAGGGCTGGGGGGACCATTTGGGCTCTGTGGCTGCCCTTGGGGAAGCTCCTCCTCCTGCCCAGGGGAGCCCCTTCTCCCTGTAGCTATGTTGGTGGTCTCCTCCTCTTCAACATGGGGGGACTGCAGTGTTATCGGCGAATCTGGAGCCAATGGCTCTAGTAGCCCCTCTGGTGAAGAGGGATTTGCCCCAGACCCCGCCTCAGGTGGTACCACCTCAGCGGTCTGGCCCCCTGGTCCAGGCTCTAGGGTCTGATCTCCTGCATCCCATGCAAGGGTCCCCTCAGGACCATGGTCCACCTCTGGGGGAGAGGGGGCTTTATAGAGCAGCCCCCCCAGCCCCAGCAGCTCAGTGGCTCCATCCAGGACTCCAGGGTCTTTTTCCAGGCCAGCAGGGGTATCAAGCAGGTCCAGGGCTCCTGAGGATGGAGAAGGGCCAGGGGGTGCCCATCCTCGAGTTGGGGCAGTCTGGGATTCCAGTAGGTCCTCTCCAAATTCCATGTCTACTGGAAGGTCTCCAGCCAGGGGCTTCTCTGGCAGGGTCAATGGGTCAAACGGGCTGGGGAAATCACTGGGGTCCATGAGGATGACTGGATATGGGCTGTAGATTAGGGGTAGAAGAGGGGGCAGAAGAGGTGGTCTTCGCCAGAATGCCTTCTTATATAGGTTCTGGGACACACCCCATCATCCACTTGGATTTCTCTTGAACAGCCCCCACCACAACCGACAAGCATTTCCACAGGCTTTAGTCCGAATGACCACTCCCCCCCAATACAGCGCCCCCTGTGGGGAGAGGCGTTCCCCGCCCTGGCCCTGTGCCCACACTCGCCGGGCAGTCCGTCGTTCCACCCTCCCGCCTGCCCCCGCCACCCCATCTGCAACTCCAAGTTCCCCTCCCCCCTTACCTTTCACTCCCCCCCGGAGAACTCGGGCTGAACGCCCCCTTAGAGTCTCCTAGGACCGCAGCCACCGAGAGCCTTTCCCACCCCCGCGG
>NC_081575.1:68057931-68077385 GCF_022355385.1 Mustela nigripes | reverse complement strand
CCAGGCATTTACAGGAAGACATTTTGGAGCTACGATCTCTCCTTAGAGCCCCCCCCCCCGCCTCCTGGCTACTGCGAGATCCCGCCTGCAGGTTCGGTTCGGCTTGATGAGGCCCGACCCCTACCTGCGGCAGGGTTAGTGTCACGGCTACAAGCCTAGAACTGCAGACGCCGACGGCCCCGCGCTCGTTCTCCACCTCCCTCCCTAGCAGCCGGGACAGGGGTCGCGGCCCCTTTAAATGGCAGCGCCGTTCACAGCGCCCAGCGCTCTGCACCAGGCGGGCGGGCGGCGCCAGCAACCAACCCCATTGGCTGGCTCTTGGAGGGGGCTCGCGAGACAGCGCCGGCCCCCGGCGCGAGACTCCCAGCCCAGTGGCCGCCTGGAAATTGCGGAGTGGAGCCTAGTCGCTGGAGATGGAGCTTGAGCCCCCGCCTGGGGCCCCGTTAGTTGAGGAGGAAAAGATAGCCTCTGGAGCTTTGAAGCCGGCCCTCGGAAAAGGCGGCACCCCCTCTCCATGGAATGGCCGAGTACACTAACCCACAAAAAATAGATCTACGCACCTGCTTCTCTTACCTGGCTCAAGAGTCTTCTCCCCCTTCCCAACCTCCCCCCGTCACACCCGTGCCCGCCCTACCTCCTGGAGCCCACTCTACCCGTGATCCCCTCCTCTCATTCAAATGGTTCCCGGTCCCCTCCCCCTCCCCGTGTCTCTCTTCGCTTCCCACTCGTGTTCAGCCCCCCAGCGTCCGCCCCCCCCCCCACCGCCCCCCCCCCCCCCCCCCCCCCCCCCGGGCCCCCCCCCCGGGGGGCCCGTGGGGGAAAGGGGGGCGGGGGGGGGGGGGGGGGGGGGGGGGGGAAGGCAGGGACCCAGCCCTCACGTGCCCCTCCTTCCCTTGTCTGCAGCCTTGGGCTCCCCTAACCATTCTGAATGTCATAGTTGTGGGGTGTCTTAAGCCTGGTCTCCAGCCACCTGGGGCGGGTTAAATGGCTCTGGCTCAGTGACAACGCCTATGCAGTAACCGTTACTGCCTGATGACCCCAAAACCAGGCCCTGCAAAGGCACTCCCCCACTCCCTCAACGGTCTTAGGGTAAGTTCTGGGATCTTCTCCCTGAGTCTTCCAGCAGGAGCTCCCTGCATTATCTCTCCAGTAGTTTTCCTCACCGAGGCCAACAGCTCCGTTTCCTCCTTTCTCTCTCTGTGCCTCTCTCTTCCTCCCTCCCTCCCTTTTTCTGTCCTTGTCTCTTTCCTCTTCTCTCTCTCTCTCTCTCTCTCTCTCTCTCTGGCGCGCACTCTCTCCCTCCCTCTCTCTCTCTCTCCCTCTCTGCTAGTCTCTTTTTGTCTCAGTCTCTGTCTCTGTCTCTGCCTCTCGTATGCAAGCACGCACGCGCGCACACACACGCCCCCACTACCACCCGCACCCCCTCCCTCCCGCTCCCTGATGGTCCTTAGCATGTGGGTGTGGCTGAGGTTGAAGCTTGAGAAGTGGGCTAGGGGGAGGGGGCACAGCGTTAGGCCTACCGGTTAAAATATATATATATGTGTGTGCCAGGATCCTTGCTCAGTCCCCATTATAGTTAGAGCACTTTGCAGTCCCCGCCCCCTACTTTCCTCCTCCAAACCCCGAGGGCTGGAGAGCTTTTAGTGTCTGAGATCCCAGTGGAGGCTCGGGCCGGAGGGGAGTCCTGCCACTGATTTAGGAACGTGTAGATTCGGTGTCCAATGCCTGCTATAGCTTGCCTCTTTGCTCTGGGCCTTCCTTCCCACACTAAGCCTCTCCTGGCCTTCTGGTCCTAGGGAGTTTTAGCCTCCCTCCTCTCACTCACTTTTCCCAGAAACCTTAATCCTTCCTGGCTCCCCACATGGCCTTGAGATTATCTTTGCTCTCTCTGGTACACAGAGATAAAAGGAAGACTTTCCCCCCTCAGGTTTCCCAAACCCAGCTTCCTTTCGGTCTTAACCAGTATTCTGTGTACCTATTCCCCACCTTCTGCTTACTTCCATGTCCCTGTACCTCCCTTTGCATTTTCAATTTGTTCCATCCTTGTTAGTCCACCTGCCTGCCCTTCTCAACTCATGCTTGGATCCTTGGCTCGCCTGGTTGCAGAGAATGCCTGGTTTCAAGCTGAAGGAAGACAGTCTAAGGAGGGATTAATGGTGTATTACTAATTCAGAGGCAGCATGGTGGCATGGAAGTGAGTGGGCTCTGGAGACAGGCGGGGGTTCTAATCTCAGCTCTGCTCACTTTTTAGCCATTTGACTTTGGACAAGTCACTTGTCAAGTCACCGGATTTTAGTTTTCTCTTCAACACAGATTAGAAAGCCATCTAAGGGCGCCTGGGTGGCTCAGTGGGTTAAGCCGCTGCCTTCTGCTCAGGTCATGATCTCAAGGTCCTGGGATCGAGCCCCGCCTCAGGCTCTCTGCTCAGCGGGAGGCCTGCTTCCCTTCCTTTCTTTCTGCCTGTCTCTCTGCCTACTTGTGATCTCTCTCTGTCAAATAAATAAATAAAATCTTAAAAAAAAAAAAAAGAAAGCCATCTAAATGTCCAATAACGGGATTGGTTAAGTCGGTTTTGTCTATATTCATTCAATGGATGTACTCATTAAAATGTGGTTACATTAGAAAAAAAGAACCAACGACAGCACAACACAGATAATTTTCAGTGCAGTGGACGCATGTCACACATTATCAAAACTCACAGAACATATGATGCCAAAAGCAAACTCTTATGTAAACCATGGGCTTTGAGTGATAACAATGTGTCATCAATTGTAACAAATAAGGGATGTTGATCCAGGGAGTGCCAGGAAGGTACACAGAGACTATATGGGAAGTGTCTGCACTTTCAGCTCACTTGTGCCGCAAACCCAAAACTGTTCTAAAAATACACTTTAGTCTATTAAAAGAATAAATGACACACAAAAATGTTCCTGTTATGTTGTTTTTTATTTTTGTTTTTAAGACATCTCTATACCCAATGCGGAGCTTGAACTTACAACCCTGAAATCAAGAGACCCATGTTTTACTGAGCCAGCCAGATGCCCCATCCTGGAACATTTTCGAAATAGGAGTTAAACCATGATGATAACTTCGTAGAGAAATTCTATATATAGTTGACCTTGAACAACATGGGTTTGAACTGTATGGGTCCACTTACATGTGGATTTTTTTCAATACAGTACAGTACTGTAAGTGTATTTTCTTTTCCTTACAATTTTCCTAACAGCATTTTCTTTTCTCTAGCTTGCCTTATTGTAAGCCTATAGTATACAAAACGTACAAAATAGGTGTTAATCAATGGTTTATGTTATTGGTAAGACTTTCTTGTCATCAGTAGTAGTTAAGTTTCAGGGGAGTCAAACTTGGATTTTCAACTGTGCCCCTATCCCCATGTTGTTCAAGGGTCAACTGTACAGGTATACATAGAAAAAGACTAGAAGGAAATACTGGCTATAATACCTCATAGGGCTGCTATTAAGGGAGATGTACACCTATCCAATGTTGAATAGATACCGCTTCATAGGTTACTATTATCATTAAAAAAGAAACATACCTGACTTCATGCATGGTCTGGGACTTTGCACACTGAAACCTTTGTGTCCTTAAAACAAATACATTTCTTTTGGTCTTTGACTAAGCCAAGAGTACCCACAGTTGATAGGTTTGAATATGTATGGGCCACTGATGAAAGGCTGTAATATAAAAGGGGGGGGTTGGTTAAGAGTGTGGCCTGCAATTCAATGCTCTCATTTTTAGCCTTGCTAATTATCAGGTAGTACTCAATTCTGTTACTTGTTATTCATCAGTTATTAAGCACTCAAGTGCTGTAAGCACTGTACAACAGGTAAAAACTCAATCCTTGTCCTCATGAGAGCTCTTTCATTTTAATTATGTATGTGTGTGTATGTATATATATACACATGTACATACATATATGATTTCTGATTACAAAAATATAATAAATGTTCACATAAAAATTTTGTAAAACATAAAAAGTCTGAAGAAAAAAGCATTGATCACTCATATCCTGCCTATTAAATCTGGAGATGACCTGTTTTTGATGTATTTCTTTCTAGTTCTTTTTTTTGCATCATATTGTTTTTTTTACAAAATGGGATTCTCTTGTACGACATGTTCTACAACATAATTATAATGACTGTATTATTTCATCGTTTGGATTCTACCATGCTTTATTTAATTACTGCTGGATGTCAAACTTTTTTTTGTACCACAGGCAAACCTACATATAACCTGGTCAAAGAAATAGAGGTACTGTTGGGCAATCATTTGATTAGAGTCAGATTCACTCTTTAGAAACAACTGTGGAAACACATGGATTCTTATTTAATGTTTTATACCATTTTGAAGTACCCTGGAGTGAAGAAAAGGAAATAAGTATTTAGGGAGACTAGTGAGCTCCTCAACCACGGAGACCAGTTTTTACTTGTCTCTTTCTCCAGCATCTAGCATAGTCCTTGGTACTCAATAAATGTTTGTTGGATGAATTGATGAATGTGTGAATAAAAGACAGAGCGGGGGAAGCCCCAATGAACTCAAATTGCAGCAATACTTCTAGGATGTAAGGCTTAACAAGGGCAAAGATAAAACTGAAACAAGAGAGGAAAAAAGGCAGGAAGGCAAAAATAAGGAATCTTCATCTTTCTCTTTAAAAAGAATTAGTATGGGGGGGGAGAAAAAAAAGAATTAGTATAAACCTATGACTATATGGTCAATTAATCTTCAATAAAACAGGAAAGAATATCCAATGAGAAAAGGACAGTCTCTTCCACAAATGGTGTTGGGGAAACTGGACCACTTTCTTTCAGTATACACAAAAATAAATTCAAAATGGATTAAAGAGCTAAACGTGAGACCTGAAACCATAAAAATCCTGAAGAAAGCATGGGCAGTAACCTCTTTGACATAGGCTGAGGCAACTTTTTCCTAGATATGTCCCCTGAGGCAAGGGAAACAAAAGCAAAAATAAACTATTGGGGCTACATCAAAACAAAAAGCTTCTGTGCAGCAAAGGTAGCCATCAACAAAACTAAAAGGCAACCAATGGAATGGGACAACATATTTGCAAATGACATATCTGATAAAGGGCTAATATCCAAAACATATAAAGAACTTCTAAAACTCAACACCCAAAGAACCTCATTCGATTTAAAAATGGACAGAAGACATGAAGAGGCATTTTTTCCAAAGAAGACATGTAGATGGCCAACAGTTTCATAAAAAGATGTTCAGGGAAATGCAAATCAGACCTACAATGAGATGTCACCTCACACCTGTCAGAATAGCTAGGATCAACAACACAAGAAACAACAGGTGTTGTCAAGGACGTGGAGAAAAAGGAACCCTCATGCAGTGTTGGTGGGAATGCAAACCGGTGTGGCCACTGTGCAAATGCAGTATAGAGGTTCCTTAAAAATTTAAAAATAGAACTACCCTAGCATGCAATTCTTGATCTTGGGGTTGTGAGTTCAAGCCCCGTTCTGGGCCTAGAATTTAATTAAAAAACCAGAACTAACCTATGAAAATTAAAAATATAACTACCCTATGATCTAATAATCTCACTACTGGGTATTTACCCAAAGAATACAAAACACTGGGCGCCTGGGTGGCTCAGTGGGTTAAGCCGCTGCCTTCGGCTCAGGTCATGATCTCAGAGTCCTGGGATCGAGTCCCGCATCGGGCTCTCTGCTCAGCGGAGAGCCTGCTTCCCTCTCTCTCTCTGCCTGCCTCTCCATCTACTTGTGATTTCTCTCTGTCAAATAAATAAATAAAATCTTTAAAAAAAAAAAAAAGAATACAAAACACTAATTCTAAGGGATACATGCACCCTATATTTATAACAACCTTGTTTACAGTAACCAAGATATGGAAGCAGACTAAGTGTCCAACCATTGATGAGTGGGTAAAGAAGATGAGGTAGATACACATACAATGGAATATTATTACATACAAGACTGAAATCTCATTTGCCGTGACATGAATGGAGCTAGAAAGTATAATGCTAAGAAAAATAAGTTAGGGGAGCCTGGGGGTTCTGTCGTCAAGTGTCTCCCTTCAGCTCGGGTCATGATCCCGGAGTCCTGGAATTAAGTCCCGCATCAGGCTCCCTGCTCAGCAGGGAATCTGCCTCTCCCTCTCCCTCTGCCTGCTGCTCTGTCTTCTTGCGCGTGCTCTCTCTCTGTCAAGTAAATAAAATTTTTAAAAGTCTTTAAAAATGTAAAAAAAAAAAATCTTTAAAAATGTAAGTTAGTCAGAGGGTCCTGGGATCGAGTCCCGCATCGGGCTCTCTGCTCAACAAAGAGCCTGCTTCCTCTCCTCTCTCTCTCTCTCTGCCTGCCTCTCTGCCTACTTGTGATTTCTGTCTGTCAAATGAATAAATAAAATCTTAAAAAAAAAAAAAGAGAGAGGGATTAGTGAAATATAGTGAAAAGACACCTATTCCTCCTTACCAGCAAGTCTAATTATGGCAGTCTGACCTACTAGTGTGCTTCAGACTATACTCTCCTCTTTAACATTCCCTCTGTCCTGTCCAAACATCTCCCCCAGCTTTGGAGGCAACATATCCCAATTGCCTCCACATAAGATCAACTGACGTTATGAGACACACCCTATGATCTATGTGGGTCCCAAGGTCCCTATAGACTTTCTGCTATGGCACTATCCCTCGGAAAATCAACTTAGGTTAATAATATTTCTTTGAGTTCCATTTACACTTTTTCTTAAAGATTTTTTTTTTTTTATCTAGAGAGACAAAGTGAGAGAGGGAACACAAGCAGGGGGACTGGGAGAGGGAGATGCGGGCTTCCCACTGAGCAGGGAGCCTGAGGAGGGGCTCGATCCCAGGACCCTGGGATCATGACCTGAGCCAAAGGCAGATGCTTAACGACTGAGCCACCCAGGTGCCCCCACTTCTTTTTAAAATAAGAGCTTTATTGAGGTAGAATTCATATATTACAATATTTGCCCATTTGCTGTGTATAATTCAGTGGATTTTAGTATATTCATGGATCTGTGCAATAATTACCACAATTTTACAACATTGTCATCATTTTTTTTTATTATTTTAATACCAGTGTAATCAACATACAGTGTGGTAGTTTTTTAAGATGTACAGTATAGTGATTCAACAATTCTATACATTACTCAGTGCTCATCATGATAAGCATACTCTTTTTTCATAGAGAGAGGGGGGAGAGGCAGAGGGAGAGAGAGAACCCAAGCAGACTCCATGTTAAGCATAGAGCCTGGTGCAGGACTTGATCCCATGACCCAAAGACTGTGACCCAAGCCAAAATCAAGAGATGAACACTCAATCTGCCAAGCTACCCAGGTGCCCCGAGAGAGACAATCTCAAGCAGGCTCCACACCCAGCATGGAGCCTGACACGGTTCTATCTCACAACTGTGAGGTCAGGACCTGAGCTGAAATCAAGAAGCAGATGCTTAACTGACTGAGTCACCCAGACACCCCAATAAGTGTACTCTTTTCTTTTTAAAGAATAATAAGTGTACTCTTAATCCCCTTCACCTATTTCACCTGTCCCTGTCCCCCGCCCCCATCAGTTTATTCTCTATAGCTTAGAGTCTGTTTTTTGGTTTGTCTCTCTCTTTTTTTTTCTTTTTTTCCTTTTTCATTTGTTTTGTTTCTTAAATTCCACATATGACTGAAATCATATGGTATTTATCTTTCTCTGACTGACTTATTTTGCTTAGCATTATACTCTCTAGATCCATTCGTGTTGTTGCAAATGGTAAGATTCCATTCTTTTTTATGGCCGAATAATATTCCTCTGTGTGTGTGTGTGTGTGTGTGTGTGTGTGTGTGTGTGAGAGAGAGAGAGAGAGAGAGAGAGATACACCACACCTTTATTCATTTATCTATCAGTGGACACTTAGGTTGCTTTCATAATTTGGCTATTGTAAATAATGCTGTTATAATCATAGGGATGCATGTATCCTTTCAAATTAGTGTTTTATATTCTTTTTTAAAAAATATTTAATTAATTAATTTATTTGACAGAGAGAGAGATCACAAGTAGGTAGAGAAGCAGGCGGGTGGGGGGATCAGGCCCCCTGCTGAGCAGAGAGCCAATAAGGCACTCCATCCCAGGACCCTGAGACCATGACCTGAGCCGAAGGCAGAGGTTTAACCTATTGACCACCCAGGTGCCACTGTTTTGTATTCTTTTTGAATTTAAATTCAATTTATTTATTTCAGTGCAATTAATTAACATATACTGTATTATTTGTTTTAGGAGTATAAGGCTGTGATTCATCGGTCTTACATAATATCTCATTACAACACATACCCTCCCCAATATCCATCACCCAGTTACCCTATCCCTCCAGGCCCCCTCCCCTCCAGCAACCCTCAATTTGTTTCCTAAGATTGAGAGTCTCTTATGGTTTGTCTCCCTCTCTAGTTTCACCTTCTTTCATTTTTTTTTCTCTCTTCCCCTATGATCCTATGCCTTGTTTCTTAAATTCCACATATCAGTGAGATCATATGATAATTGTCTTTCTCTGACTTGTTTTGCTTATGGGCAGAATACCCTCTAATTCCATCCATGTTATTGCAAATGGCAAGATTTCATTTTTTTTAAATGAAATTTTTTCATCTTTATTTATTTATTTTTTAAATTTATTTTTCAGAGAGAGAGAGAGAGTATGAGCAGGGGGGAGGAGGCAGAGTGAGAGGGAGAAACAGACTCCCCGATGAGCAGGGAGCCTAATGCAGGACTCGATCTCAGGACCTTGGAATCATAATCTGAACTGAAGGCAGATGCTTAACCGAGTGAGCCATCCAGGTGTCTCAAGATTTCATTTTTTTTTTTTTGGTGGCTGCATACATTCCAGTGTGTGTGTGTGTGTGTGTGTGTGTGTGTGTATCACATCGTCTTTATCCATTCATCTGTCAATGGACATCTGGGCTCTTTCCATAGTTTGGCTATTGTGGACACTACTGCTATATACATTGGGGTGCAGGTGCCCCTTCAGATCACTACCTTTGTATCTTTGGGGTAAATACCCAGTAATGTGATTACCAGGTGATAGGGTAGTTCTATTTTTAATTTTTTGAGGAACCTTCATACTATTTTCCACAGTAGCTGTACCGGTTTGCATTCCCACCCATTTTCATCATTTTAAAAAAAGAAAGTCTGTATGCTTTTTTAAAAGATTTTATTTTTGCAAGAGAGAAAGAAAGAGAGTGAGCACAAGCTGGGAGGGAGGGGCAGAGGGACAAGCAGACTACCTGCTGAGCAGGGAGCCAGAAGTGGGTCTTGATCCCAGGACCCTGGATCATGACCTGAGCCAAAGAGAGACGCCCAACCAACTGAGCCACTCAGGTGCCCACGAAAGTCTATATTTTTAAGTTAGATTCTCCCATCCCCCCCACCCCTGTAGCCTTATGTAAGCACCACTCTACTTTCAGTCTCCATAGATTCACCTATTCTGGAAATTTCATATAAGTGGAATCATATAATATGTGATCTTTTGTGACTGGCTTTTTCACTTAGCATAATGTTCTCAAGGTCCATCCATGTTGCAGCATGTATCAGAACATATTCCTTTTATGGTTGAAAAATATTCCAGGGGAGCCTGGGTGGCTCAGTGGGTTAAAGCTTCTGCTTTTGGCTCAGGTCTTGATCCCAGCAGATCCAGAGTCAAGCTCTCTGATCAGCGGGGAGCCTGCTTCCCTTCCTTTCTCTCTGGCTGCTTCTCTGCCTACTTGTGATCTCTGTCAAATAAATAAATAAAATCTTAAAAAAAAAAAAAAAGAAAAATATTCCATTACATGGATATCTCATATTTTACTTATCTATTTATCAGTTTATGTACTTGTTGGCTATTATGAATAATACTGATATAAACATTTGTATACAGAAATTAGAGTGATGAGGCACCAAGCTAAGAACCCTGATAGTGACCGAGAACTGGAAGAGACAAGACTGTCTCTCCTAGAGCCTCCTAAGAGATTCTGAAGAATCACGGCCCTGTCCACACTTTAATTTCATCCCAGTGATACTGATTTCAGACTCTGCCTTCCAGAACTGTGAGAGAATACATTTCTGTTATTTTAAGCCATCAACATTGTGGTAATTTTTTTTAAGATTTTATTTATTTATTTGACAGAGATCACAAGTAGGCAGAGAAGCAGGCAGAGAGAGAGAGGAAGGGAAGCAGGCTCCCTGCTGAGCAGAGAGCTGGATGCAGGGCTGGATCCCAGGACCCTGAGACCATGACCTGAGCCGAAGGCAGAGGCTTAAACACTGAGCCACCCAGGTGCCCCAACTTTGTGGTAATTTTTTACAACACTTCAGGACAGTACTACAGTGGTCCTTCTTAAGTTCAAACCTATCATACATAGAAAAAATGTATTTTCTCTTTGTCTCTCAGTCTCTTTGTCTCTCTCGCTCTCTAGAAATAAATAAATATATAAATACACATATACACACACAGAGGCGCTCATGCACACTTGTGTGCATCTGTGATAGTTTGGAAAAAAATACACTAAAATGTTAACAGCGATTTCTCCATAATGGGATTATGATGATTTTTTTTATACTCTTGTTTTTTAGTTTTGCCCTGAATAAGCATATATTACTTTCATAATCAGGAAAAAACAACATAGGAACACCTGGATGGCTCAATCAGTTAAGTGTCTGCCTTCGACTCAGGGCATGATCCCAGGGTCCTGGGTCGGAGTCCTGCATCAGGCTCCCTGCTCAGCGGGGAGCCTGCTTCTCCCTCTACCTGCCACTCCCCCTGCTGTACTCTCTCTCTCGCTCTCTCTCTCTCTGACATAAATAAATAAATAAATATCTTTAAAAAAGACAAATTTTGGGGGCACCTGGGTGACTCAGTTGGTTAAGCATCTGGCTTCGGCTCAGGTCATGTTCTTGGGGTCCTGTGATCAAACCCCTGCCCAGCAGGGAGTCTGCTTCTCCCTCTGCCCTTTACCCTGCTCGTGCTCTCTCTCTCAAATAAATAAATAAAATCTTAAAAAGAAAACCCATAAATTACTTTAAAAAATCTTCAATGTCTCCCCATCACTTAACAAAGTAAAGTACAAACTCCTAAGTACAGCACAGGCCCTCAATTATTTGGCTTATGCCTATCTCTCTAGCCTAATTTCCTATCTCTTAGCCTCCCCATTTTTCTTCAGCCAGGCTGAATTACCTAAAACATAGGTCATTCAGCTTCTGATCCATTGCCAATTGCCAATCCATCATTCAGCTTCTGATCCAGAGCTTCTTCAACCTCTTGGTTAGGACCCAGTTCAAAAGCGTTCTTTCTTGTGAAGCCATTCCTGATCCACTCATGCAGACCCCTGCTAACTTCGATTTACCACTTTACCTCTGCTATTATTTTAAGATTTTATTTATTTATTTTTACAGGGAGAGAGAACAAGCAGGCCCTAGGCCGAGGGAGAGGGAGAAGCATGCTCCCGCTGAGCAGAGAGCCCCACCCAGGTGCCCCTGGTGCTATTATTTTATTTGCCTAGAGTATTGCAATTATTTGTTTACATCAACATTTCTGTTTATGTTGTGATTGTCTTGAGGAGATACATGCAAGTACAACAGTCTTCCTTTTATTTTGTTACCAAATATTTTCCAACATAAACAGCTGTTGTGATTTTTAACAAAGTATACATTCATTAGAATGTTACTGAATCCAGGGTAACATCCACTCCTGCAGCAGTTTCCTTGCTCAGCGGGGAGCCTGTTTTTCCTTCTTCTCCTTCTGCCTTTCCCCCTGATTGTATGCTCTGTGTGTGTGTCAAATAAATAAAATCTTTTAAAAAAATGTTACCAAGGAGCACCTGGGTGGCTCAGAGCATCGGGCTCTCTGCTCAGCAGGGAGCCTGCTTCTCCCTTTCCCTCTTCTTGGGGCTCTGGCACTTGTGCTCTCTCCCTTTCTCTCTAATAAATAAATAAATAAAACCTGAAAATAAATGTTACCAAATCCATAGTAGCTTTTCTATAATTTGTATTTTTTCACTGGAGACACTAAAAACCATCATGTGGGTGTTTATAAAATATTTTATTTTTTAATATTTCATATTAAAAAGTCCTCATAGATCTTTATGCATTTATATGGGAAGAGAGCTAAAGTATTTTTTAAAGTGAGAAGTCATGGCTCAAAAAAAAAAAAATGTATACCTTAGCTTAATCCTATGTGTATTTAAAAAAAGTATAAACATTTCTTTTTGACTAGGTAAATACAGACATAGCAAATAGAAATGGAAGAAAGTGGTCATAATTGTAACCAGAGGGAGGGATTTTTCTCTTTATACTCTTAGGTATTGTTTTTTTTCCCATGAGCAGGGAAATAAATGTTTTTCAGGAATAGAGGTGATATTTTTGTTGTTATATTAGAGGTGTTACTTATTCTCAAAAAAAAGTTTGGAAAAAATTGATCTAGAAATGTCCAATATGGTAGCCACTAGCCATATGTGACTATTTAAATTTTAGCTGATTAAAATTAACAATTCAGTAACTGAGTTGCACTACTCATATTTCAAGCCCTCAATGGCCACATATGTAGAGCCAGTAGTTACTGTACTGAACAAAGCAAATAACATTTCTTCTTCTTTTTTTTTAAGATTTTATTTATTTATTTGACAGACAGAGATCACAAGTAGGCAGAGAGATAGAGGAGGAAGCAGGTTCCCCGCTGAGCAGAGAACTCAATGTGGGGCTCGATCTCAGGACCCTGGGACCATGATCGGAGTGGAAGGCAGAGGCTTTAACCCACTGAGCCACCCAGGCGCCCCTTCTTCTTCTTCTTTTTTCAAAGATTTTATTTTTTTTATTTGACAGAGACAGAGAGAGTACAGGAAGGGGGAGACTCCCCATGGAGCAGGGAGCCCTAGGGACGGCTTGAAATATCAGGACCTCGAGATCATGGCCCCAGCTGAAGGCAGACGTTTAACCTTCTGAGCCACCCAGGCACCCCGCAAATAACATTCTGTCCTTGCAGAAGTTCCTAGTGGACAGTACAGGTCTAGATCACTGTTGTCCGCACATACTGAGGCACCAGTTGGGACACCCTGAAACCCTGAGTGTGAATTACTTAGCGGGAACGAACTATAACCACCGATCAGTTGAGACTTGTAGCTCTTGATTAACAACAGGGCTAGTTTGGCATTACTCGAAAATGAAAGCGCCTACCTGACTGGCATCCTACAGAATATAAAATCAGTCTGATCAGGAGGCCTACAATGTATCCATGGCAATAAAGACACCTGTTGAATCTCTTTGTGATTCACAGGCACAATAGTAGTGTTTGGACTGCTGGGTTCCCTGGTTACCATGGAAATAGGTAGTTACAATTGTATTTAATCACAGAAACTAAGTTATCAATCCCCATCATCTCCTCCACCCCCTTTCTATAATCATAACCATAACCATAGCCATAGTGATGACTGTTTCAGTTGGGCTTCATGAGTAGACCTGGCGGCAGAAGTAACTAGAAATATAAGTATGCAATGTCAGAGGGCAATCCCTAATGAGGAAGTGTGAAAAAAGAAACATGGCGGGGCATTTTTTCAGAAGGAAAAGGCTAGATCTACCACACGGATACAATGACATTGTTACTCTTGCTTCTTGCACAGGCGCAGTGCAGGAGTTCTCAGCACACGCCTACGCGCACTTTTTCGCACCTTTTCTTCTCTTTCCACTTTCTTCTCTCTCCTTTTTCGCCCTCTCCTTTGCCTCTACCATTACTTGGTTTTTCAGTCTTTCTGTTAGCCTGATTAGGCTCTCCTTCCGACCCTCCATCCTCCTCCCCACCACTTTATCCCCCTCCCCCTTCCTTTACCGTCTCGAGCAGACGACAACTTGCGCATGCGCATTAAGTAGAACGCCTCGCTCTTTGTCCCCCATCTGTCGTTCACACGAACTCGAACCTTTCGCGTTCGGTAGCCAATAGAATCGAAGAAATGGCGGAAAAAGGATTCCGCCTCTGGAGATAAACCTTGACTGGCAAGGCAGATAACCAATCAAGGACGCCAGTTTGTACCCCTAAGGAGGCACCGAGCTCCGTCGTCTCGTTTCCGGCGGTCGCGCGCTCTTTTCTCGGGACGGTAGAGGCCGTGTAGCGTCGCCGTTACTCTGAGGAGAGAACAGTGGTAGAGGGTGAGTTTGGGGACGACTTAGTTCTTGTTTGAGAGGAGAGCAGGATTTTTTGCGACAGGAGGCTAGGGTGAGGTTAGGTTTGGAGGGAGGTTGGCCATTCGTTCCAAGGCCCCTTAAGGCCTTGTCCCCGCCGCCACACGGCCTCTTCAGCCCACCCGCGGGGGCCCATTGCTTTCCGCTCTCCTTGCTTTCTGTTTTAGCCTGGCTCCCGTTGCCGTTCTCGCCCCGTTGCTTTTTGCTACTCATCTTCGATTCTGATCCCTGTCAGTAAGTTCCCCAGTCCTTTAGCCGTCTTGGGCCTCAGGGTGTGGGGTCTATTATCCGAGAGCCCTGAAGTCGAGCCTGGAGGAGGAGGCGCTTTGTCGGCGCTCCTCCTCTCAGCCTCGCGAGGCCATTAATTCAGAATGAGAAATGGGGGGGCCCCCAAGCGATGTTTCTTTGTCAAAACTCTAGGCTGGGAAGTTCATTTGCTAGTGCAGACCCCGCGGCTTCCCCGGTCAGGTTCCTGTATGCCCTTTTTTTTTTTTTTTTTAAAGTCTTGTTGCCTAGCTACTCGGCCCATTTATAGCATCACTTTTTAAAACGAAAAATTAATTTTATGGATTTCCTATTGGGTATTTTCCTCTTAGGGAAACTATTGTTGTCACCTGAAACCTTTCTTCTTGTTCTTAACAGGGAAGTTGAGGTTAGAGACGACTTGGAGGTACTTTGCTATCAACCGAAGTTGGGGTAGGTGTAGGGAGTAAGGTTGCCAGGTAAAATACCGGACGCCCCGTTAAATTTGGATTTCACATAGCAAATTATTTTTAGCATCCGTTTCATAGGGTTTAATTACTAAAAGGTCATTTTTAAAGTCTGAAATTCAAATTGAACTCTACGTTGTGTATTTTTATTTGATAAATCTGGCAACTCTCATTGCGGGGGGGGGGCACTGACTAGATTTATGCTGTGTTTTTGTCCAACTTCTTTGTTGTTAAATGAAAGGTCTTAAGAAGCTCCTGGAAAAGTACCTTACTATATCAGTGCATTCTGCAGCTTTCAGGCAGATCCATATCCATGCAGCCCTCTAGGTCGGTAGATTTTTTAGCAGATTTAACCACCCTCCCACCCTCCCAGCTTCCACTTAAAAAAAAAGTTGATCCTTTTCCTGAAAACTGATTTCAAATATGTGTGATGTAGTGTTTGGTCTTGTACCTAAACCACCCATTTATGCAGTCACACTGTGTCCAGTAGCCCCAGTCTTTCTAAACCAGCAGTACATAATTTCTTTCAAGAAAAGTCCCTCATTAGGGTTAGTCTTTGGGATAGATAAGTGGACAAATCCTTGATGCAGATCTTTGTGCTTAGTTCTTAAGAGGCCCAGTGGTTAGGGGGCAGTGAATTTATTGCTCAAGAGAGATTTCTGCACGTATTTCCGTATTATGTTGGTGGTCATCATCAGAAATAAGTGATAGGGACAATACTTACTTAGTACTTGCTCCTTTGTGGGCACTGTTTTAAGTGACTTATACAGTATTATTTAGTCTTAACCATTGAATGCCTTCTTGGGAAAGAGTAAACTGGAAGGAAGGATTGTAAAGATTAGCATTGTAGAGACATTTATTCAGAAACACAGAGGTAGGCAGTTTGGTTGTAAAAAAATGATTTTTGCTGGAATCCGAAAGAGAAGAGGAGGAGTGTAATTAATGATATTTGTCTAACTACAGCACCAACTGAATGCAGAAATACGGATAATGGTTGCCAGGAGGAACAAGTGCTGTGTACAGGATCTCATTTAGTCCTTAAAATAACCAGCCCTGTGAAGTTGCCATTGTTACCCACTCCTTACAGGTGAAGAAACTTGAGGCTCAGAAGTTAGGTGACATGGCTAGTCAGTTTGTTGGATCTAAACTTTGAAATCAAGGTGAGTTTGATTACTAAGCTTGTAGCATAGTAATGAGAATGAGCTTTAGAGTTAAAATAGTTGTGAGTTCCACTCCTTGCTCCATCACATTTGGGTAACCTTAGATGGACATCAGTTTTCTTACCCAGGAGATAATAGTTTTGAGCTCTGAGTGAGAGTGCAGACTTAGCACAGTGCCTGGCATATAATGATTGGTAAATATCTGATACTATCATCTTCACTCCCAGACTACACATCTAAAACAAAAAATAACCTCCCTTGAAGTTACTTTACATGGTTTTAGAACATCCTAGCACTTCTTTAAGGAGGTAGATGATTTCTACTAAGAAGTTATAAAATGGCCTTTTTGAAAAGGAGTGGTGAAATTTGGTTACGATGTATATACAGAGTTTTTAATATTTGAGTTTTGAGTGGATCTCTATGAGGATTTTTATAAATGTGTAAATATAAATTGTGGATTCCTGAATGGGATGCGAGATACTGAGGCTGGGGCCACTGATTGCCAGATTAAAGGCTGGAGAAAAAAAAAAGAGGGTCCTTGGATTCTAGCCAGGGGTAAGAAGGTAAGAACCTAGTTGGAGAAATGGCTGTGAAGATAACTCAAGTTTCTGCTATAGGCCAGTTTGGAGTCAAGGGGAAGGGAGGTGTTTAATAGCTGGGACTAAAATACTTAAAGATTTGTGCTCGCTTCGGCAGCACATATACTAAAATACTTAAAGATCTGAATCTAATGCCAACTTAACCCCATCCCCAAAAGTTGCTGGGGTTGACTTCATAAATTTTGTATGTTTTAATTTCCTATTTTTATGTCTTATTTTTAGAAACATGATTGCCCTTTTTTTTAGAGGAAAAAATGCTGCACTGTGGGTAAGAGTAACAAAGATAGATGCAATTATTCTAAGAATTTATTATAAGGAAGTAGTCAAAAAGAGCTATAAGCAAAAAGATGTTTACTGCATCATTCTAATATGAAAAGGGTGAAAACAAATGTCTCATGGTAGGGGGTAGTTTAGTAAGTTAGTATATATCCACATGGTAGCTGTTAAAAATTGTAAGTGTTGACATAGAAGTTAAGAAAAACTTACAGTGCTGCAGTATAACTTCATTATATTGAAATGATAATGTATGCTTTGGAAGGTAAATAAGTAAAAATGGAAATTGTGGGAGGAATATTTACTCATGGATGTGCCCAAGATTTAACTATGAACATTGTTTATAAATAATGGTGAAAATAGGAAGAACCCAGGTGTCCCAACACCATAGGTGCTTGGTTGACAGCCAAATACTGTGTCCATTAAAAATTAATGTAGAAGAAAAAAATAGTGTAAAAGATTGAGTGATATAAAAGCTCAACATCATGTAATAAAGTAGAAAAATCAGGTTGTAAAATAGTCTTTATAATATTTCATTTAGAGTACATGCAAATAAGTCAGTGACTGGGAGGGTAAGTAACTGACTTCTGGTGGTGGATTTTTATTTAATATTTTTGTTTCTAAGTTTTCTATATTAAAGATGGATTTTAATAAAATCTTTTAGGAAGGGGGGCACCTGGGTGGCTCAGTGGGTTAAAGCCTCTGCCTTCAGCTCAGGTCATGATCCCCAGGGTCCTGGGATTGCGGTGGGGAGCCTGCTTCCCCATCTCTCTGTGCCTGCCTCTCTGCCTACTTGTGATCTCTGTCTGTCAAATAAATAAATAAAATCTTTTTTAAAAGATACATTTTGTAATAGGTACCTTGTTAATGAGAAATGTAAGTTTGATGAAATGATACAAATAAGATTCAGGTCTTGGCTTATGTGTCAATTCTCCAGTGAGGCTTACCTCAGCTCTGTTTAAAATTGCAGTCTTACTGGGCACCTGGGTGGCTCAGTTGGTTAAGTTTCTGCTTCCAGCTCAAGTCATGATCCCAGGGTCTTGGGAATGAGTCCTACATGGGGCTCGCTTCTTCCTCTACACTGCCCCCCCATTCGCCCCGCTCCTATTCTCTCTCTCAAATAAATACAATCTTTTTTAAAATTGCAGGCTTACCCCTTTCACTCCCTATCGACTTCGTCTCTGTTTCTTTATTTTCTAGTAGCACTTATTTCTTATTAAGTACTATGTAATTATTAGGTTTTTTTGTTTTTTTTTTTTGGTCTAACTGGAAGGTAAGCACAACTGAAGGCAAGAATCTTTTCTTTTGTTCATTGATGTATCCCAGACACCTATAATTGTGCCTAGCAAATAGCATTCAGTGAATATTGTTGGGTGAATTAGTAAAAAAAAAAAAAAAAAAAAAATTAGTAAATTATCAATAAGCTATAAACAGGGCAGTTTTCATTTTTGCCTGCCTTCTCTTTTAGTCTACATGCATTTTTGAGGGGAAAAAAAATTTCCTGTTTCTTAAACCTTTCCCTTTTAAAACCTCAAACATTTTTCTTTTCTTTTTTTTTTTTTTTAAGGATTTTATTTATTTATTTGTCAGAGAGCAAGCGAGAGCGAGCGAGAGCGAGCACAGGCAGACAGAGAGGCAGGCAGAGTCAGAGGGAGAAGCAGGCTCCCTGCGGAGCAAGGAGCCCGATGTGGGACTCGATCCCAGGACGCTGGGATCATGACCTGAGCTGAAGGCAGCTGCTTAACCAACTGAGCCACCCAGGCGTCCCACATTTTTCTTTTCTTTAAAGATTTTATTTATTTGTAAGAGAACATAAGTGGGGAGAGGGACGGGAAAGCAGATGCCCCACTGAGCAGGGAGCTGGGACTCTGGGATTGTAACCTGAGCCACCCAGGCGCCCCAAAATGTCAGACATTTTCACATGTACATGGTCTTCATAATTTTTAATGCTGTGTAACACTACACTGAATAGATGTACCATAATTTATTAAAAACTGTACCTCTGATTTTGGGTATTTTAAGTCATTATTTTGTTTCCTTAAAGGTCATCACAGTGACTATTTCATGGATATGGTTTTTAAATTTTAAAATTCCATTCTTTCGGGGGAGGGCAGAGGGAGAGGGAGAGAGAAATCCTAAGCAGGCTCCACGCCTAGCATAGAGCTTACACGGGACTGGATCTCAACAGCCCTGAGATCATGACCTGACCAAAATCAAGAGTCAGATGCTTCACCTCCTGAGCTGCTCAGGCACCTCTAAAATTATATCCTTAGGGTAAATTTCTAGGAGTAGAATTTCCTGAGTTACAGAATATGAACAATTTGATAGCTCTTGTTATTACTTGTTTTATGAAACAAGAATTTGATAATTAAGTTGTTTATGTTTTGGAGGGATGTGATAAGAAATGTATTAGGAAAACTTTTATATACATAAAAAGTCTTCTCATATACCCCAGAATCAGTAATTATCAAGTCATTGTCACATTTTCTTTGTCTGAGAAATCAGTTTTCTCTAATTTAGG
>NC_081575.1:68042166-68057831 GCF_022355385.1 Mustela nigripes | reverse complement strand
ATTGCTGGCGAACTGTCCTTAAATGAGGAAGATGGTCCTCAGCTTGTTAACTAGATCAATTAGAAAATTTCCATTTTAAAGCCATTAGTTTTTTGTTTTGTTTTTTTTTTAAGCCATTAGTTTTTGAATTCACTCTGGATTGTACCAGGAATTTTCCTTTTGTTTTAATCTTACGTTAATTTTTAGGTGAGATTTAACATTATATATTCATCTTTTTTATTTGATGCTTTTCATTGCTTTAGTAGTCACTTATCTTCATTGTGATTAATAACCATATTTACTGAATGCTTACTATATTTCAGTACTAAGCTAGTGTTTTCACATGTTTATGAATTCTCATAGCCATCTTGAGAGGTATTTTTATTAGCTTCTTTGTAACAGCTTAAATTTGTGTAGAAGT
The DNA here is from genome assembly GCF_022355385.1 of Mustela nigripes. Classification (NCBI taxonomy): domain Eukaryota; kingdom Metazoa; phylum Chordata; class Mammalia; order Carnivora; family Mustelidae; genus Mustela; species Mustela nigripes. Next base: position 68,057,431 of record NC_081575.1, on the reverse strand, counting down.
GATTTACTAAGTAGTACATAGCTAGTGAGTACTAGGACCATGCTTCCAATCTAAGTATGTCTAACTACACAGCCCATACTTTCTCTACTGTTCATTCCATATCTACTGTAGGTTGTTACCAGGTAACAAAATTTAATAGTCCTTGTCCTTGTGATAAGTAGAATCTATTTCCTTCAGTATGTTTTAATATTATGATAGAGCTAGTTTTTAGGCAGTAGCTTCTTTGGGGAAAGTAGTTTCCAATTAATGTATAGAACTAGTGAACTAGAAGTTTCTTCAAGCTACTCTGATGCAAGCTGTTCTCATTTAGAACTTGTCTAGCTTCTCCATGCAGCATAACTGCTAAAGTCTAGTGGTATTTAGGTTTTTGAGTGGTGCAACTTTGCCATACTTGTTTACAATAACCAGTTTGAATCTGGCAAAAGCCAGGATATCAGAGATGATTAGTGACACATAAATCATCAGGAAGGTGACTGATTAGTCCTGAATGTATTTGGCAGTCCACATTTTCCTTTTAGGGTGCAAAAATGCAGAGCAATAAAACCTTTAACTTGGAGAAGCAAAACCATACTCCAAGGAAGCATCATCAGCATCACCACCAGCAGCACCACCAGCAGCAACAGCAGCAGCCGCCACCGCCACCAATACCCGCAAATGGGCAACAGGCCAGCAGCCAGAGTGAGTACATGCTTGTAGGGGGGTCAGAATAGGTTCCCTCTTGGGAAAGGTTTCTTGGTTTTTAGATTAGTCTCTTGGGCTTAAAAAAGGAATAAGCCTTTGTGGCACACCTTTTGCTCTTTTTTTCCCCTATTTACCTCTTAATACTTGGGATAGAAAAGGGTGAGTCACTCAGAGGAGGAGCAGACATGTTGGGCAGCAGATGAGTACAAGTTGCTGTGTTGTGTTAGCGTATTCTGCTAAACAGATGTCTGTGTGTTTTACCTCAGAGCTCGGTTCTTAGAGGTAATCGTCAGATTGGTAGTTAGAAAATGTAGAACAAGTCTTTAAGGGAAAAGAAGTCTGGTACTGAGTGTTATACTTTAAGCCTGGGTTCTGTGCCAGCCCGTTTTTAATCAGAGTAAACATTCTTTAAAGGCATGTTCCATTCATTCAGCAAACTTTGAGTACCTATTGTGTGCCTTTAAAACTAGAACCAACCTAAACCCTCTTTTATTTCCAGAGATCCCTACAAAGAATACTGTTTCCTAACTCATTTCCTTTCATTCCGTTAACCCAAGCATGAAAGAATGGGAACTGTTAAGGTTTTGAAGATTGGTGAGAGATTGGGAAAATGGAGCAATTATGTTTCAATTTTATTTTTTAAAGATTTTATTTATTTGAGAGTGAGTGAAAGTGCATAAGTAGGGGGAGGGACAGAGGGAGAGGGATAAAAAGACTCCTCACTGAGCAGGGAAGCCCAGTGTGGGGCTTGATCCCGGGACCCTGGGATCCTGACCTGAGCCAAAGGCAGACACTTAACCGATTCAGCCATCAAGGTACGCCCTATGTTTCAAATTTAAAAAACTGATCTCTTCTGACATAAGTCTCCTTGACTTGCTTAATTTTCTCTTTGACCAATAGCTTCTGTATTGTCTTTCTGTCTCTTAGTCCGGGTGTCTCCTGACCCTTAGTAGAGCTATTGAGAAGTACTCCCAGATGTCTGCATACTGCTTTGACATTTTAAGGTCCAATTTACTGATAAGTGGTTATTGGATAGATTATTTTGGGAAATGGTGTTTGACTTCTTTACAACAATTGGGTTTCCTAATCTAGCAGCAGTTGTACCTCTTTGAGAATGTGACTGTAGATCTCTTTGCCCAATCTTTTGAGTGACTGTGTATTCTCTCAGATGAAGGCTTGACTATCGACCTGAAGAATTTTAGGAAACCAGGAGAGAAGACCTTCACCCAACGTAGCCGGCTCTTTGTGGGCAATCTTCCTCCTGACATCACTGAGGAGGAGATGAGGAAACTCTTTGAGAAATACGGGAAGGCAGGCGAAGTCTTCATTCATAAGGATAAGGGCTTTGGCTTTATCCGCTTGGTAAGCAAGAATGGGCTTTTAGAGTATGTGCTCTGAAAGGTGGGGAAGCCGGGGAATGATGGATATGGAAAATTAGGAAGTGGAAATAATTCTCAAATGGTCTGTTTGTTAAATGTTTAATAGTTATAGTTGGTAGAACAGGACAGAAGATACAGGTTTTATTTTTATTTTTCCTCATAGGTTTTTGTTTTGTTTCAAGGGCAACATAGGTTTATTTGTCTAGGACACTGAGACTAAAATATGCTCTTTGGAACTTCTGTTTTAATTGGTAAATTTCAAACATACAGAGATAGACACAATAGTATAGTGAACCTATATATACTTCATGCCCAGGTTTAATAATTATCAACTCAATTTTATTTTATCTTAGTAATGATTAAGGTTTATATGATTTATTTCCCAAGTTCTTGCCTATGTATTATCTCACTTAAGGCTTTTTGAAACTATGAAGGGACAGTTTTATTCATATCTATTTTTAAAAAATTTTTAAATTGTGTTAAAATACATATAAAATTTATTTATCCGTTTTTAAGTGTAGATCTTTTTCATAAAAACTGATTTGATTAAGAAACATGTTTAAGTATATGAGGGAGGAACTTTTCTAAGCATTCTCTACATAAACAAGGAACATAATGTGTTAGCAAGTTCACTAGATACTGTGGTCAGAGCTAGTTTTCATTCCATATCTACCATTAACTCGAGATTACATGGGCAGGTAATTTTTTCTGGGGTTCAAGGTTCCTCTTTATTTTTTTTTTTTTAAGATTTTATTTATTTATTTGACAGAGATCACAAGTAGGCAGAGAGGCAGGCAGAGAGAGAGAGAGAGAAAGAGGGAAGCAGGCTTCCTGCGGAGCAGAGAGCCCAATGCGGGCCTCGATCCCAGGATCTTGAGATCATGACCCGAGCCGAAGGCAGCAGCCCAAACCACTGAGCCACCCAGGCGCCCCTCAAGGTTCCTCTTTAGTAATACGAGAAGGGGTTCCCATTAGGGTCTGTGGTTCTAAAGAGGTCTCATGAAGGGCATACATGATTTTCGTTAAACTTGTATGTAGCTAGTGAAATTAAAATATTCTGGCTGCTATATTGTAATTACTGTAATAAAATTATAATTTTATATTACATTTTTATATTACATATATTACATGTATAAAAATTGTAATAAAATATTCTGGCTGCTGGTCATTGCCCCAAAGATCTGTTACCACTTGGGTGAATAACCTACGATACTGATGACCATATAAGTGGTATTAACTTCTAGAATTTCCAGTTGATTCATTACAAGGATATCAGAGCAATTAACTATCCCAAAGAGTTATCTGAAACATGTAATTTCTATTTTTTCAGTACTCTGTAGGTTTCTTTGTGTGTTGTCAGGGTTTGGGGCAGGTAGACATTTTATATTGGGCTGTGCTACTTTTGACTCTTGATCCTGCACATGTGGTTTTTGTCAAACTCAAGTTATTCTAACTTTCCTCTGCTTTATAGGAAACACGAACCCTAGCGGAGATTGCCAAAGTAGAACTGGACAACATGCCACTCCGTGGAAAGCAGCTGCGTGTGCGCTTTGCCTGCCATAGTGCATCCCTTACAGTCCGAAACCTTCCTCAGTATGTTTCCAATGAACTGCTGGAGGAAGCCTTTTCGGTGTTTGGCCAGGTGGAAAGGGCTGTGGTCATTGTGGATGATCGAGGAAGGCCCTCAGGAAAAGGCATTGTTGAATTCTCAGGGAAGCCAGCTGCTCGGAAAGCTCTGGACAGGTGCAGTGAAGGCTCCTTCCTGCTAACCACGTAAGTGAAGGGGTGCTTTTAGAAATAGACCGTAGGTCATCACTTCCTTTGGTGGTGTGGGAAGGTAACCTCTAGGAACCATGTTTTTGTGTTCACTTAAAGACTTTGGATATTATAATTCTAACTTTTTAGTAGGGTTTTCAGTGTAATCTTACTTAAATTAACAGAAATAGTATGAGGATTAAGAAATAAACCTTTCAGTCTTCTAGTAGGTTGTTTAATCAGTGTTAAATCTCCCCTTTGAAGTCTTAGAACTCTGAAAAGTTGTTTTGTGCATGCAGCATCTCTGTGTTTACTTGACGTCATTGTCTGGAGTTTTCTAGATACTGGATATTTAAACTGCACTTAAGTATCCTATCTACTTACTTTGAACATCTTTAAAGCTGTATTCTGAGATTTAAAGCCTCATTCCATCCCGTCAACCCCAGATTCCACATAATGCCATTAAAAGAACTTGGTTACTTGGGAATGGGTATAAAGACTCCTTTAGAAATGTTTAATTGTCCAGTCCTGATCCCTAACTACTTAACCATGCCAGTGGCAGGTATAGAGAGGAAGCCTGCTGTAGGGTATAATTTGATTGACACTGAGCTGCTTTCTCCCAGATTTCCTCGGCCTGTGACTGTGGAGCCCATGGACCAATTGGATGATGAAGAGGGACTTCCAGAGAAGCTGGTTATAAAGAACCAGCAATTTCACAAGTATGTAGTTCTAATAGATTCCCTTTTGGGTGCTTGTCTATTCTTAAGGAAGCTTGTAAAGGGATGTGTCAAAGAGGCAGGTCTTTCCTGTAGCTATTCATTGGCCACTATAGTCTTGGCCCTCAGGAGGAATGCAGTGCTTGGGTGGGGGGGAATCTTGGACACAGTTTTAATAATCCAGGAACCTTGTCTACAGGGAGCGAGAGCAGCCACCCAGATTTGCACAGCCTGGCTCCTTTGAGTATGAGTATGCCATGCGCTGGAAGGCACTCATTGAGATGGAGAAGCAGCAGCAGGACCAAGTGGACCGCAACATCAAGGAGGCTCGTGAGAAGCTGGAGATGGAGATGGAGGCTGCTCGCCATGAGCACCAGGTGATGCTGATGAGACAGGGTGAGTATGGTCGTACAGCTCTTCAATCTAGAATGAGAACAAGATGACTTTCTTCAGGAATGTTTTATATCAGTTGTTAGAGAAAGGCCTAAATCTCTGCTTTTATTCTCTGAAATATTTTGTTGATCTCAGTAGGCAGATGAGCTTGGAGATGTGACAGAGAATGTTGGATTCTGTGGAGAAGGACATAATAGGAGTAACTTCATTTTTGGAATCTGGATAGCTCAGATGGCCATGTGGGGATTATATATCCCCTTTGCTTTCTGGATCTTTATGGAAAATTATTAGGCCTATATGAGGAGAATGAAGAATGCTCTGGATTGGTCTATTGTTTTCCTAGACTTGATGAGGCGCCAGGAAGAACTTCGGAGGATGGAGGAGCTGCACAACCAAGAAGTGCAAAAACGAAAGCAGCTGGAGCTCAGGTGACTAGCTCTGAACTCTCTCCTCTGACAGCTCTGATGTAATGTCTCATTCCCTTTTCCTTTTGCCTGGCTGCCTCATGCATTTGTCAATATTGCCTGAAGGCTTCTCATGTTCTCCCTTCGGATGGGAAACATTTCAGAGGCCCGTGATTCTAGGAGTTACCCAGAGCTGCACTAAAGGGAACGCAGCTGAGTGCTGCTGTCAGGAGGCTCCTTTCCAGAAGGAAGAATTTTCCCCCGAAGGACACCTTTGGCTTGCTTTAGGGCTGAACACATTTAGCAGTGAGTTTCTTGGAAAGCTCTGATAGCTTTCAGTAGGCTCTTGATCTCCCCTGTTAAGATAATCGGCTCAAGTTCTGGAATGTCTCTGCTAAATACTTTGGTCACTCTCTGTAGGCAGGAGGAGGAGCGTAGGCGCCGTGAGGAAGAGATGCGACGGCAACAGGAAGAAATGATGCGGCGACAGCAGGAAGGATTCAAGGGAACATTCCCTGATGCGGTATATCTCCCATGTGCCCATGATGTACCAGGCCAGTTATACAACAAACCCACCATAAGTTGTCCACTAGGACTATAAAACATACCAGGTTATGACCAGTTTTTGTATTCTGTGAAACTCCTTTTAGAAAGAAGAATTCATAAGAAGGAAAGGTAAGGTGTGAAGGGGAGTTCTTGCTTCACAGGCAACTTAGGATGGAGAGCTAGGGCCAGTGTTACACTGTTTAGACTCAGTGATTACATGATGAGACATATCCAGTTCTATAGCAGCCTAAACTAGTTCTCTGATGTCATTGGCATTACTGTGCAGATTGAGGTCCTTGAAGTCTTTGAAGTCGTTGGCTATCTCTCCCCTTGCCTTTTATCTATTCTGTTCTAGGAGACACTGACTTGTGTCCTTGCAATTCTAACCTTGAACTCAACTGCACAACTAGCAAGGAGATGTTGGTTTTCCTCAGCTTGGCCTCAGTGTACTTGGAATGTGTTACCACTCTGTTTGCTTCCCTTAGAGTGTGGTCCTCAATGTATTGTGAATGGTAGAATGCAGTACTGTCTTGGACTGTCTTGAGTATTTCATATTTTTCAGAGAGAACAGGAGATACGGATGGGCCAGATGGCTATGGGAGGTAAGGACTTAGGAGGTTAATGGCTCTGATTTCCTTTTTTGTATGATTTCTGGTGAACTCAGTGGCTTCCCAGACATAGTCCAGATTTAAGGGGGCTGACATTTCTCTCAGGGAGCATCGTTTTGGGGGGTGGGTAACACATCCTTAGCTCAGAGGTCTTATTGAATTGTTTTCTCTTGCACAGAAAGACTGACAGGGTCTGTCTCCTGTACCGATCACACTTTTCTGCTTTAGGTGCTATGGGAATAAACAACAGAGGCGCCATGCCCCCTGCTCCAGTGCCAGCTGGTACCCCAGCTCCTCCAGGACCTGCCACTATGATGCCAGATGGAACCTTGGGATTGGTAATACACTGCAGAGCCTTACAGTAATTCTAAATGGTGATAGGAAAAAGGACTTTGATTTCAGTCCCTGTGCCTGCCTAATTTTAGGGTCACTGGTTTCCATTAAATGTAACCTGAAGGTCTTGATTTTTTGAATTTTGAACAAACCCAGTCTCTATGATTTGTCTAGGAGTTAAGTAAATGCCTTTGATTGGCTTGTCTGACTGTTGAGGTGCTATCCTGGGTTAACGGGGGTAACAGGTTTCGCTTAGTTGTTATTGTTTTGGAGGGAAGGCAACTGAAGGTTAGGTATTAATCACATAAAATAGATTAGGAACCCAAAAGGCTTTATGGCTCATACTGAGTTCTAGTTCTAGTGTCAAAATTTTAAAACTGGGTGGCTATAAGATTGCTGAAGAGTGATGGCTTGTCCTTGTCCATATACTTAGTTCAAGAAAAGGGAGTTAAGTAGAATTTACTTAGTCTGGGAATTTGCTGTGTAATATTGCTTAGTCAATAGGAATTGGGATAAAAAGAAAGGTAGCTTGGTTGGGTGGGTCTGTAATTCAGACAGCCTTCTTTTCAGGGATGTCCACTAAGTTCTAAACAGTCTTAGTCACGCCTAGCACATCAAGAGCTTTGAATGGCCCCCCTGGGAAGGATTACAAATGGGTGGGAAGCTTGGGACATAGGTTCTATTGTAACTTTGCTCTCTTCTCTTCCAAGACCCCACCAACAACTGAACGCTTTGGCCAAGCTGCTACAATGGAAGGAATTGGGGCAATTGGTGGAACCCCTCCTGCATTCAACCGTGCAGCTCCTGGAGCTGAATTTGCTCCAAACAAACGTCGCCGATACTAATAAAAATTTCAATGTCTAGTTTCTCAAAAACCCTTTAAAGAAGGACCCTTTTTGGACTAGCCAGAATTCTGCCCTGAAGTGTTAGGGATTCCTCCCAATAGTTAGGTCTTCCTTGCCTGTACTACTCTGAGGGAGTTTGCTGGAGGCTGAGGGCAAGGGAGGGGCGATATTTAACAAATCAGTTCAGTGTGGTATATCGTTTAATCGATTCTGTGTGGTGCATTCCTGAAGTCTCATGTGATTGTTGAGGGCCTGGGGTTGGGGGAACCATGGCAAAATGGATCCAGTTAGAGCCCCCATTAATCTTGATCATTCCATTCTTTGTCCATCCTGTTCTATTTGGTTTCTCATTATACCCTTCAACCCCAGAGACACTGCCACATACACCACAAAAATAAATCCCCCAATGACCTTAGCCCCGTTGTTCCATTCATTCACAGATGGGAATTCAGGCAAATGTCCACAGAGGTCACAGACAGCATACATACGGTTCTGTTATATCCCATATATTACCCCTTCATGTCCTAAGGAAGACATTTTCTCTTAGAGATTTTCATTTTAGTGTATCTTTAAAAAATCTCGTGTTAAGTTGCCTCCATCTTTTTTCTTGGGTTTGGACAACCCAGGAACGGCCCTTTTGTGTCTATGATGTTGCTGTTCACAGCTTTTCTTGATAGGCCTAGTACAATCTTTGGAACAGGGTTGCTGTATGCTAAAAGTTGGACAGTAGCTCTTAGCCTTGCCTATCTTAGGTAGTTATGCTGTGCATTTTTTTTTATTGGTGTACCATGTTTGATTTGTCCCTGATATCTTTGGAGTTTTTCTGAGAAATGGAGCAGTAATACAGCATCAACTTATTAAAATACGTTTTAAGCCTTTTAATTTTCTGTGCTATTTTTGAAAGGGAATGGAGGGAGGGGAGTTCTGTCCCGAGATAATCATAGGTTCCATAAGGATAATCCTTTATCACCTTTTGCTCAAAAGTATGGATATCCATTTAGGCAAACTTGGGAGGTTGGATGCGTACTATGGCTTATGTGGTTGACAAAGATTGGTGCTATTGGTATACAGAAGCAATCAGGATGAGCAGAAAGCTGCTGCTTGAAGAAAATGAGCTGGAAGAACTGGGATACCTTCACTGAGCTGAAGGGGTCTCGAAATTGGGATTCATTTCTGAGCAGCTGCTGGTATGTCAGAGGCTTGGAATTGGCTTGGCCGGGTAAATCTAAAACTGTCTCAGCAGTGATTAGCTGACCTCACCCAAGTTCCAGGTCCTAGTCTGCCTGATCCTTTTTTCTTGAGCCCCAGAGCTAAAATGCTCCTGAGCGTGCTCCTATTGGTCGAGAAGACCAACTAAAGTTCCCTTGCCCATGTTAGGAGGTGTACGCCTCCTGAACTAAAGATAGAAACAGCTGGCCCTTGCAGACAGCTAAAAGCCTCCAGACTAAGAGGTGTTCCCCACTCGGCAGCCAGACTCCTTGAGATACCCTTTCAGTAATTCTACCAACGGCCTCCATGTCTCTGCTCTGCCATAACAAAGGCTGTGGGCAGCACTTTGACCCCAATGCTAACCTTCCTGGTGAGTAATTCTCACTTTGCCAGGGGGCTCCTAAGTGCTGGGGGAGTGGTCAGTGTGGGAAGAATGTTAAAGGAGCAGAGAAATACAGTGTATCTGCCCTGCTTTAATTGGTCTGGGTGGTTTTCAGTTTTTTTTTTTTTTTCTAAAGGAAAACCATGAGCATATAAATCTGGGGAAGAAGTAAGAGTAGTGATATTTGGTATAGTTGCCTTTCCTTGATCTTTCTGCTGGTATCCACAGATTCCTGTTGCCATCACCCTGGGGTCCCAATCTTCCACGATGCACTTAAGGTGAGGAGTAGGCAAGAAGGGATAGCAAGACCATTTCCCAAAGGAAATCTACCCAGGAATCTAAGCTGAGCTGGGTCTTTTGTTACCAGGGTTGGTCCTGCTGCCGGAAGCGAACTGTAGATTTCTCTGAGTTCTTAAACATCAAGGTAAATTATTTACTTCCTTGGATTCTGTCCCTAATAGAAGGATTCTATCCCTAATCCTTCTTTCCTTATCTGTACTAGGGCTGTACTGTGGGACCACACTGTGCTGAGAAGCTCCCAGAGGCCCCTCAACCTGAGGTGCCTGCCACAAGCAGTTCACTTCAGGAGCAAAAACCTCTGAATACGATTCCAAAGTCAGCAGAGACTTTGCGTCGGGAGAGGCCCAAGTAAAGAGAAAGTCCCTGGGTTTTTCCTACATTCATGGAGCTTCCTAGAAGTGATTAATGGGTCACTGGGGCTTGGGTACTAGGGATATGAGATGGGGCAAGTGTTAGGGTTTGTGTATATTTTATACCTTAGGGGAAATTTGTATCCAGAAATAATGTCTTTGCTTTAAGGTTGGTATGGGGGTGATGGGATAGGTGTTTAGAATCAATAGAGTAGATAGCTCCTCATAAATAAATACTTAGTTATAATACAAGAGAGATTGTTGAGGATGACCTGCCTTTTTTTTCATTATGGAATACATTAAAATAAGTTTTAGATCAAGAAGAAAATGCAGTATTGGCAGCCAAGAGGCCGTAGAGAATAAATTAATTTTGTGGAAGTAGCATGAACAACAGAAGAAAGTCATGTTAGGTCCACAATTAGAAGAGGATGAGCATATAATGGAAGTTCTGCAGAGCAATGTTAGATTGAGAGCAACTGAGTAGATGGGCAGAAAAGCTCTAGGGATTTCCCCAGGGCTCAGGGACTTGGGATGTCCACAAAGAAGATTATTGGCAATGGAGTTGCTACTCAACTTTTCCAACCCTGCCACCACTTTCACCAGATCTCTTTGACACCATTACCACTGGTGGGAGTGTTGGAGCTGATGATCATGGTTAATGGGTCAGAACTAAATCACCCCACCCATACCCCATAGGTCAGATTTCCCTCCAAAGCTGCTTCCACTAAATATATCCCAAGCACTGGAAATGGCATTGGAACAGAAGGAATTGGATCAAGAACCTGGAACAGGTAAGTGGGTCCTCAGTAGGACAGGCTTTGCAGACTGAAATTTAGTGCAAGTGGCAATTAAGTGGAGAGAATAGATAGGTTCCTGACTCTGTTTCCTTTGCCCAGGACTTGACAGTAGTCTGATCCGGACTGGTTCCAGCTGCCAGAATCCAGGATGTGATGCTGTGAGTGAGAGCTTATAGAGGGTGCAATCATGTAGCTGAGAGATACTATACCTGGGATGACAGATATGAGGGTGTGTGGGGTATACTTTAGAATGACCTGATTCTTCTGATTCTCCTTTACCCATCTTAGATTTACCAAAGCCCTGAGAGTGATGCTACTCCATGTACTTACCACCCAGGAGCACCTCGATTCCATGAGGGGTGAGAGAGGGGACTGGGTATGGTCTATAAGACCAGTTTCTCCCACTGTTTGATAAGGGGGACATGGGGGCTCATGGGGAGGGGAAAGGAGATTCAGGTGAATTACCTTCCTACCTCAGGATGAAGTCTTGGAGCTGTTGTGGTATCCAGACCCTGGATTTTGGGGCATTCCTGGCACAGCCAGGATGCAGAGTTGGTAGGCATGACTGGGGGAAGCAGGTAAGCCCCAGCTTTCCCAAACTTTTGATTAGAACCCAATTTCAGAAATAATTTCCCCCTCCTTGTACCTCATGGCCAAGCTCTCTAACTCCTCCCTTTTGTACAAACCAAATAAGATTCTGTTCCTTACCTTCAGCAGCCTGGAGTCTTTGCAATATGAAGTAGTGTTAATCTTTTCTGAGATTCTGTGTCTCTTCTTTGACACACCTGAGAACTTTCCTTGGGTTAAGCATTCATTCTTACCACACACATTTCACATCTTCTCTTTAGCTGCCAGCATCTTGCCGTCATGATTGGCATCAGACAGAGTCCTTAGTAGTGGTGACTATATACGGCCAGATTCCACTTCCTGCGTTCAACTGGGTGAAGGCCAGTCAAACTGAGGTGAGGAGTGTCTGATCCTGGATGGGAGGCTGGTGAAGGGATACAACAGTTTTACAGGCAGAGCTGCTGTATGCAGCAAACATGTGGGCTCCATAGTCCCCTGAGAGGAGGGTAGAGCTAGTAGGTCAGGGCTGTCTGGCTGACCTGTGGATATAGGGCTCACACCTCTGGGCTGGTTCTCTGTTGTAATAACTTGTTCTTACCTTCTGGGATTGTTACTGCCCCTGTAATTCTTCCCTCTCAGCTTCATGTCCACATTGTCTTTGATGGTAACCGTGTGTTCCAGGCACAGATGAAGCTCTGGGGGGTAAGTGAAGATAAGGGACACGAGGGGGGGATCATGGGGTGAAAAGAAGGGCCAGACTAGAATGAATAGCCATTGTCTTGAGGGAAGGAAATCTGGTGGGAAAGTAGACGTTTTCTCTTCATTTGCTTAGTCTTTCTCCCCCTTTCTCTCCCTTTTTTCTCTCCCCTCCTTCTTCTCTCCTTTCCTCTTTCTTTCTTATTATCTCATTTTATTCCTCCCCTATCTTGTTTTGCCCACCTTACATTTGTTTATTTTTCTTTGTCATTAATTACTACCCCACCCTCACCACAATCCTTTTGATTTCCTCATTTTCTTCTTCTTCTGTGTTCCTCTATCTTTTCCTCCTCCTCAGGTCATAAACGTGGAGCAGAGCTCTGTCTCCTTGATGCCATCTCGGGTTGAAATCTCCTTGGTCAAGGCTGACCCAGGATCCTGGGCCCAGCTGGAGCACCCCGATGCACTAGCTGAGAAGGCTAAGGCAGGGATTGGGTTAGAGATGGATGAGGAAGAATCTGAGGATTCAGATGATGATCTGAGCTGGACAGAGGAGGAGGAAGAGGAGGAAGCAATGGGGGAATAGTGACACCAGTCAAGTATCTAGATAAGACCTCAGTGATTCCCTTAGAATCTCAGAGACCAGGATATGGTTGGCCATGTGGTGTCATTGAGCAGCAGCAGGCTGAAGGAGGGGAGAACAAAAGTGTCCAAACCATGCTGTTTTTTCCCTTAAATAAATCTTGTATTCTGCAGTTTCACATAGTGTCGTTCTCTCACCTCACTAAGATTGTATTCATTCCTCCCTACTTCTGTGTGTCTTTAACACACGTGTGAAAACAAGCACATGTACATTCAATCTGTTCTTTATAATCACCAGGTAATCTACTGAATACTTATTGTGTGCCCAGTTGTATATTAGGTGATTTAGAGCTGTCTTTTTTTTTTTTAATATTCAGTAAGAACCATAACACTATTTTTTTTTTTACTTAAAAAAAATTTTTTTTTTCCAGTTTAGAGCTATCTATCTGAGAAACAAAAGTCTTATTTGTTCCCCTCAGGAAAATTATAGTCTGGCTGACAGACTAATCCACATGAAATAATAATAAACATTATCAGGTGGTTTAACTGAGTGTTAAATTGTGCAGTACAGTATTTAAGACCTATAGTTGTTGAGAGAGAGTGGAGCAATTAATGTGGACTATAGTAGAAAGGGAAAGCTCAATGGAAGAATGTTTTTTAATAGCTATGTTGGGACACAATTCACATACCATACAATTCACCCATTTAAAGTGTAAAATTCAGTGATTTTTTTTTTTTTAGTATACTCAGAGTTGTGCAACCACTATCAATTTTCATCACTCCAACAAGAAACCCTGTACCCGTTAGTGTACCCAGCCACTATCAGTATCCCCCCAAAATCATAGCTGTGGGCAACCACTAATCTACTTTCTGACTCTATGGATTTTCCTATAATGGATATTTCATATGATTGGAATCATGTAATACGTGGTCTTTTTTAAGAGGCTTCTTTCACTTAGCATAATCTTTTCACGGTTCCTCCATGTTATAACATGTATCAGTACCGTATTCCTTTTATGGCTGAATAATATTCCATTGTGTGCTTATACTACATTATGTTTATTTCATCAACTGAGGTACATTTGGGTTGTTTCCATTATTCTGAATAATGCTCCTATGAACATTTATATACAAGTTTTTATGTGGACTTTTGTTTTCACTTCTCCTGGATATATACCTAGATGTATAATTTCTGGGTCAAATGGTAACTTTAACCTCTTAAGAAACTACAAGACTGTTTTCCAAAGGGGCTGTACCATTTTACATTTCCAACAGCAGTGTAAGGGTTCCAGTTTCTCCCCATCTTCAATAACACTTGTTACTTGTTCTTTTTTTAATGGGTGTGAAGCAGAATTTCATTATGGTTTTAATTGCATTTCCCCAATGCTAATGATGTTGAGCATCTTTTCATGTGCTTATTGGCCATTTGTGTTCTTATTTGGAGAAATGTCTATTCAAGTCCTTTGCCCATTTGTTAAACTTGTTGTCTTTTTATTGCATTGTAAGAATTTTTTTAAGATTTTATTTATTTATTTGACAGACAGAGATCACAACTAGGCAGAGAGGCAGGCAGAGAGAGAGGAGGAAGCAAGCTCCCCGCTGAGCAGAGAGCCCAATGGAGGGCTCGATCCCAGGACCCCGGGATCATGACCTGAGCCGAAGGCAGAGGCTTTAACCTACTGAGCCACCCAGGCGACCCAAGAATTTTTTTTAATATATTCTGGAGACAAGTCTCGTATCAGATATATGACTTGGAAATATTTTCTCCTATTCTTTGTTTTGTCTTTCTACTTCCTTGATGGTGTCCTTTGGTACACGAACATCTTTAACCTCTATGAAGTCTAATTTATCTTTTCTTTGGTTGCTTATATTTTTTGATAACCAAAACATTGCTTAATTCGAGGTCATAAAGAGGATTAGCTCCTATGTTTTTGAAGGGTTTTATAGTTTTACATTTAGGTCTTTGATCCATTTTGAGTTATTTTTTGTGTATGGCATGAGGTAGGGACCCAACTTTATGTTTTTGCATGTGGATATCTAGTTGTCCCAGCATCATTTGTTGAGAAGGCTATTCTGTTCCCACTGGGTTGTCTTGGCACCCTAGTTGAAAATCAATTGACCAAAAATGTAAGGGGTAAGAAATAAATTTTGAATGGAAATTTTTAGAAATGAGAAATTTTGATGGGTATGGAAGAGTGGGGAGAGCCAAGCTAAGGCTGGAAGGTGTTTTGTTTTACTTTTTGTGTTTTATTTTAAATTCCTGAAGTAATACTCAGGAATTACTCAATGTAAAATACTCAGTGCAGAAGTATGTAAAGTAAAAAGTAAATGTTACTCTTTAGACTCCTTCCAAGCTTAGTCCCTTTGCTATTTGTAACACTGCTGACATATCAGAGGATGAGTTTAAGGGAGGGAACAAAAGAGTTGAGTTAAGCTGGATTGGAAGCAGGCTAAAATTCTAGATTAAGGATTTTGAACATGATTTAAAAGAGAGTTAGAGTTAAACTCTATTACTGAAACTTATAGCACACTATATTGAACTTAAATAAAATTTTAAAAAGAGAAAGGCAGTATACGCCGCCTTTTAAAAATGTAGATTCTTTTTTCTTTTTTTATTTATTTATTTTTAAAGATTTTATTTATTTATTTGACAGAGAGAGATCACAAGTAGGCATAGAGGCAGGCAGAGAGAGAGAGAGGTGGAAGCAGGCTCCCTGCTGAG
>NC_081575.1:68021209-68042066 GCF_022355385.1 Mustela nigripes | reverse complement strand
GACAGAGAGAGATCACAAGTAGGCATAGAGGCAGGCAGAGAGAGAGAGGTGGAAGCAGGCTCCCTGCTGAGAGAGAGCCCAATGCAGGACTCGATCCCAGGACCCTGAGATCATGACCTGAGCCGAAGGCAGTGGCTTAACCCACTGAGCCACCCAGGTGCCCTGTAGATTCTTTTTTAAAAGCTTATTTATTTATTTATTTGAGAAACAGAGAGTGCGAGCAATAGCACAAGCAGTGGGGAGGGACAGAGAAAAAGGAAGAAACAGATGCCCTGCTGAGCAGGGAGCCCAATGCAGGGTTCCATCCCAGGACTCTGGGATCATGACCTGAGCTTAAGGCAGTTGCATAAATAAGCCACCCAGGTGACTCATTAAAATGTAGATTCGGGCGCCTGGGTGGCTTAGTGGGTTAAGCCTCTGTCTTCCACTCTGGTCATGATCTCAGGTCCTAGGATCCAGCCCCACATTGGGCTCTCTGCTCAGCAGGGAGCCTTCTGCCTGCCTCTCTGCCTACTTGTGATCACTGTCTGTCAAATAAATAAAATCTTTAAAAAAATAAATTAAATGTAGATTCTTAATCAGAGGAGTGATAATCTCTTGAGTCTCCCTTGAGTTGTATTTAGTACCTGGCTACAGGGTGGCCAGGAATCTGGGAGATTCAAACTCTAAGAAACTTCACACTAGGAAGTTTCACCAAGCCTCAAAATGATCTCAAATTCTTTTCATAGCACCCTTTTCTCTCAGTTCAGATTCAAGGAACGTAAGGTCTCATTGAGAGCTAGAAGTAAAATGGAGGTGGGAGAATGGACATGGGCAGCAAAGGAAAGGGGTCACAGGATAGCATGGCTGAGAATTTGGAGATTGAGGCAAGATTAGGGGATATTGGAGAATGCATCCAAGGAATGCATCTCTATGTCACAGAGAAGTTTGATCAGAGTTAAAGGGGCTTCCTGGACTTTCAGGATATTCAGCATTTCTGGCTCATTTCTTTGCTCTCATACTACAGATTTAAAGTGCAAATAATTTTCCCCTTTGACCTGAACCTTTCAGGTTCTTTCAAACCCTGGCAGCAGTTTACTTTTAATGTCATTTTTCTATAGGTGAGTTGACATCAATAGGAGCTTAGATGGACATTTTAAAAATTTAGAGGTGTAGAATGTGTATAGAAAAGTGCAGAAAGTGCACTGATCTTAAATGTACAACTTTTTTCTATCTTATCAAAATCAGGGGACCAGCAACTACCCAGAATTCCTGGAGAGGATGAAGGTGAAGAATCAGAAAGTTCAAGTAACCCTTGTTGTATATAAACTTGATCTATAAAATTTCAAGTTTACAGAATTAATAAAGTAGCATACTTATTTTACACAGTCCAAAGCCTAAAATGTAAGAAAGTTTCAAACAGGTGCATAACATTAACAATAATAACAACAACAATAACCATAGCTACTGTTTCTCATACAAACTAACCTGTCAGGCACTATGCTAAGAGCTTTGCATGCATTAACTCATTTACTTCCCTACTTCCTATCATCACATGTACATATTGGTTCACATTGGCGCAAATCCTCTCCTTACTTCCTTTACACTTCTCATGTCTTCCCATTGTGCTTTGTATCCTGTTCCCTCACACCTTCCCAGAAACTTTACACTACTAATTATCCTTTCTCTCTCCCGTTTATTCAACCTTTCCCTCTCATTGGATATTTTCATTGACCTTTAAACTTGCTCAAGTCTCCGATTTTACAAAAACAATTTCACTAGACTACATAACCCTTTCCAGCTGCTACTTAACTCCTTTCTCTCCTTTATAAGTGAACTTTTTATTTAAAAAAAAGATTTTATTTATTTATTTGACAGAGATCACAAGTAGGCAGAGAGGCAGGCAGAGGAGGAGGGGGAGCAGGCTCCCCATTGAGCAGAGAGCCTGATGCGGGGCTCCATCCCAAGACCCTGAGATCATGACCTGAGCCGAAGGCAGAGGCTTAACCCACTGAGCCCCCCAGGCGCCCCTGAACTTCTTGAAATAACTATTCATTTTTTATTTCCACCTTCCTATTCCCTTCAAAACACACTTTAATCTGACTTCCAACCCACTCAGTCTGTGGTGATAAGGTCACTTTGGGCCATCAAGTCACTAAATCCTGTGGATACTTTTTGGTCCTTGTCTTACTTGATCTCATAAGCAAAGACTGACACTCATAATGGTTTCTTCCTTGAAATACATTCAATACATTGGCTTCTATGACCCACAGCTTCTCTTGGTTTTCCTCCTACTTATCTGGCTACTCCTTTCAGTCTCCTTTGCAGGCTCTTCTTTTTCTACCTGGCCATCAAATGATGAAGTTCCTCAGGACTTAGCCCTAGTTTGCTCTCTTCCTATATATAACTCTTCTAGACATTCTCAGTTATGTCCGTGACTTAAAATACCACCCGCATCCAGATGACTCACACATGTTTATCTCTAGGTCATAGCTTTCCTTTGAGGTCCAGATTTGTATATTACAGTAATAGTAGCTAACACATATATAGAACAGTGCTTGGCATATATAGTAAGTACTATATAAGTGTTTGCTATTAATAGTACTACTATTACTCTTCTCTCTCGTCACCAAAAGCTTTCACTTCAGACTATTAGGTTGGGGTGTTTTTTTCTCTTAGGAGGGACACATTTTCAATATCCTGTTTATAATGTTTCAATAAGAAAATGGGATTTTCTTGACAGTCAGGTTTTGCTAGTCCACAAAGTGATAACATGTTGTTTTTGTTGTTGTTGTTGTTTTAGTGATAACATGTTTAACATACCATTCATTGCCTCAGCTCTAGGATTAAGGGAGATTGTATTCACCTGCTGAAGAAATAAAGCATCATGTATAGAATGCCACTGTGCATTGCTTGAAGTAACATAGCTACTGATTAAAACTCATTCATTGCTGAGAGCTGTCCTAGAGCCATCTGAGAATATCCGAATCCTAAGGACCCAACTGGGGTCTTAGAAGAGGGGTCTTAGATGCCAAGCATAACACCAAGCCACTCTAGTCTAGCAGAGTCCCTTCGACAAGCCTATCCAGGCAACAACAAAGCACTTGGTGGATCAGTGATACCTCACATTGATATAACACCTTTCAAACAACTTTTACACCAGATTCAGAGTTACTATTTCTGGGATCCTTGCCTCCACTGTCCCCTTTCTCCCTTTCTGCTTCCCAAATCCCAGAACACTCGCTACAGGGAGAACTGAGTAGACCAATATAAATTCTTGCTGTCTAATTTCAACTTGGTCCTTGCAGCTGCTCAGCAACTCTTTTATTTGTCTCATACTTTCCCTGGCACTCTCCCCACAGAGGCTCTTAACAGATCTTCCTCTTCTCAAATTCCAGCTCCTCCTGTTCCACTCCTTCAGCCTAATACACTTTCTTGAGATGCTTGACAATTCAATAACATTATTTTTTAAAAATATTTTATTTACTTATTTATTTGACAGACAGAGATCACAAGTAGGCAGAGAGAGAGAGGAGGAGGAAGGCTCCCTGCTGAGCAGAGAGCCCAACGTGGGGCTCGATCCCAGAACCCCGAGATCATGACCTGAGCTGAAGGCAGAGGCTTTAACCCACTGAGCCACCCAGGTGCCCCTCAATAACATTATTTTAAAGGGCTTTTTTTTCTGTAGAGAATTTGAAGCATATACAAAAGTAGAATAGCATAACAAACCCCATTTACCACACACTCAGCTTCAACTAGTATCAATTCTCACATACTCGTTTCATCTATTTCCTCCTTTCTACATTATTTTGGAGCATATCCCAGACATGATATCATTCCATACTTTAATATTTCAGTGTGTATCTTTAAGAGGTAAGGATCCTTTTTTAAGAAAAATCATAGTTGTAATACCATTTGCACACAGGACGCCTGGGTGGCTCAGTGGGTTAAAGCCTCTGCCTTCGGCTCGGGTCATGATCTCAGGATCCTGGGATCGAGCCCCACATCAGGTTCTCTGCTCAGCGGGGAGCCTGCTTCCTCCTCTCTCTCTTCCTGCCTCTCTGCCTACTTGTGATCTCTCTTTTTCAAATAAATGCATAAAATCTTTGAAAAAAAATACCATTCACACACAAAAGCAATATTCCCTTTAATATCATTAAATGCCAATCAGTATTTAAATTTCCAGTAGTTTCATAAATGTCAAAAGAATTTTTTACACCTTTTTTTTGGAATCAGTATCAAAATAAAGCCTACACATTGTGATTGGTGGATATGTATTGTATGTCACTTTTATCTATCTTTTTAAATTAAGCTCTATGCCCACTGTAGGGCTTGAACTCATGACCCAGAGATCAAGTCATATGCTCCACCCACTGACCCAGCCAGGCACCCCATATATGGGGTTTAAAACTTTAAAACTAAAGATTCTCTTTTATCCCTTTTTTTCTTACAACTTTTTATTGAGGAAATCAGATTATTTTCAGTAGTTTCACACAGTCTCGGTTTTGCTGTTTGCATCTCTGCTGTATAGTTTTAAATGTTTCCTTGACTTCTGTTACATATGTTGGTAAAATCAGTGTCTGTACCATGTATCCTCTATATCTGTTGTCCTGTTTTCAGTGGGATGGAGAAATTGTCCATGTGACCAAAGAAGTGGAAGGTGTCTGGCTTGGCAAGTGACTCAGGAAAGAGCTAGGACTCTTTAGCAGTACTGAAACAGATGGTTGGGGTCAGAGCTCAATAAATAGTAACAGAGGTCCAGGCAAGATAGCATGGGTGAGGGGCTGTGCAGTGTCAGATTTCTATTCTGCTGGTATGTTGAGCAGGGCAGGCAAGGAAGTGGTGATCAGGCTGAAGTCAGAACTGGAAAAGAAGATGTAGTACTTGAGGCAGCAGTTGGGATTATTTCTCAGGGGATTACTCTACTCGCTATACTGTTTTCTAAATATATCTTATCCATTCATTCCCACCTCTGTGCCTTTCTCCAGGATGTTTCCTCTGCTTGGATTATCATCTCCTTTGTCTCCATTTATCCAAATCCTATTTATCTTTAATGGCCAGTGCAAGCTCTTTGTTTTCCATACTTTTGCTTGTGGAATCATAAAATATCTCTAAAAGGATAAATAAGAATATTGGTTGCTTGGGGTACCTGGGTGTGTCAGTTGGTTAGGCATCTGACTCTTGGTTTTGGCTCAGGTTGTGATCTCAGGGTCACAGGGATTGAACACTGTCAGGCTCTGTACTCCACACGCATTCTCTTGAGATTCTCTCTCTAAAAAAATAAAACCTAAAGAAAAAAAATACTGATTGCTTTTTCCAGGAAGGGAATTGGATGTCCAGAGAACACGGCTGGAAGGGAGAAAGATATTACCTATTTGTTGCAGGAGGGACAGTTAATTTGATGAAAATGTCTGCTATGAATTTGGTAGAAGTAGAAGCAGGGAGATTGAGTAGAATGAGGAGGGTCTGGAACAGCCTCTGCGGGGAGAGTGCCAGGGAACGTATGAGACAAATAAAGGAGTTGCTGAGCAACTGCAAAGGCCATTTTGAAATTGGATAGCATGAATTTATGTTGGTCTGCTCTGTTCTCCCTGTAGCAAGTGTTCTAGGATTTGGGGAGCAGAAAGGAAGAAAGAGAACAGTGGAAGCAGGGATCCAAAAGACCATAACACTGAATCTGGTGTAACTGGGAAATAATAACTGATCTGGATAAATTGAAAGGTAAAGTACCTAAGGGTTCCACTGAGATTAGAGTTGAAGAGATCAGAGACATAAAAGTTGTTTGGAGAAGTGTTACATCAATAT
Source organism: Mustela nigripes (assembly GCF_022355385.1). Lineage (NCBI taxonomy): Eukaryota > Metazoa > Chordata > Mammalia > Carnivora > Mustelidae > Mustela > Mustela nigripes. Next base: position 68,036,282 of record NC_081575.1, on the reverse strand, counting down.
GTGATATGAGTGATTAACCGAGGGCTTCAATGGTTCCCAGATGGGCTTGGCAAAGGGGCTCTTCTAGGACTCCAGGGTCCTTAGGTTTTGGATATTTTCAAATGGCTCTAGAATAGCCCTTAGCAATGACTGGGGTTTTAAGGAGGAATTCATCATTGAACTTGGAGCTTCTGCAAGAGGCATGGTGGGAGGAGTAGCAAAAAATTAAACTACTCTTTATTTAAATCTGTCTATTCTGTTATCTTTTTCTATCTCTATATAATATATACATGTATCTCAAATGAGAATATATATTTAATTCTTAGAACAGTGTATTCAAAGCATTATTATTATTATTATTATTATTATTTCTTAAAGATTTTATTTATTTGGGAGAGAGAGCCAGAGATAGAGAGAGCACAACCTGGGGGGAGAGAGAGAAGCAGGCTCCCTGCTCAGCAAGGCCTTGGGATCATGGCCTGAGCCAAAGATAGATGCTTAACTGACTGAGCCACCCAGGTGCCCTTATTATCATTTTTATAAAACACGAAGAGGGGCACCTGGGTGGCTCAGTGGGTTAAGCCGCTGCCTTCGGCTCAGGTCACGATCTCAGGGTCCTGGGATCGAGTCCCGCATCGGGCTCTCTGCTCGGCGGGGAGCCTGCTTCCTCCTCTCTCTCTCTCTCTGCCTGCCTCTCCGCCTACTTGTGGTCTCTGTCTGTCAAATAAATAAATAAAATCTTTAAAAAAAAAAAAACCACGAAGAAATTGAGCTTCAGGCGGGTTACATAATTTTCCCCAGGTCACAGAGCTATCAGGTATCAGAGCCTGGGACACAAATCTAGGTCTTGACTACAAAGCCCATGTTCTTTGGTGTTCCAGCAGTGTTTTCCAGCAAACACCTCCCTCCACTAAATGAATCCTATTTTGCCAGTGACATCTGTGATTGTGGATCCATTGTCACCAAAAATAGTTATACACCAAACTGAAAACTTTTGACGAGTAGGGATTTAATTGAGTAGGATGGACGAGATAGTTGAAGGCAGTGAAACTAATTGAAGATAATTGGCAGTGGTCCAGGGGAGAAAGTTAAGGCTGCAGACTAAGTGGGCATGGTAGTAAGAATGGAGGAAGGAGTCATAGATGTAAGAGGTATGTCTTAATTTAGGCTGCTGTGACAAAGTATCATAGACTGGGTATTTTATAAACAACAGAAATTTATTTTTCCACAGTTGAATTCTGATGAGGGGGATTACTCTACTTGCTATAGAGAGCAGAGAAAGGAAGAAAGCTCTCTCATGACTCTTAAAAGGGTACTAATCTTATTTATGTCCTCATCTAATCCTAATTACCTCCCAAAGGCCCTACCTCCCAATACCATCATATTGAGGGATAGAGTTTCAATATATTAATTGTAAGGGGACATAATCAGTCTATAACAAGATAGTCCCCAGGTAAGAATGAAAGTAATGTGGCCATGCTCTTCTGTGTTTCTTAAACTTAACACAACTCACTCCTTCCTCAACGTCTCTGTAATATCTGATCCCCCTTCCAGGTTTTTGAATAGCTGGCTCCTTCTTCTCATTCATATTTCAGCTCATGATAGGTAACCAATTCATTATCTTGAAAATTAATTAATAAAGAGAGAATCAAGCATTTATCCTGCCTTTCCTATCTGAATTGGGTAACAAGATAGATAGAGTGGTACGTCTTTTTGCAAAACTATTCCAGTGAATGAAAAGAAATAATAAAATCAGAGCATCACTTTTTGGCAATCCTTGATAAATAGCTATAAGTAGTAAGCATCAACAGGTTTAAGATTATAAAGAGAGTGCTTTAAGATTAGTAAGAGATGTGAGACATTGTGTCCATCCTATAGTCATACCAAAGAGATGGAACCCAAGTTTGATTTAGTCTTTCGATCCAGCTGCCAGTTTGTAGGAAATAGAGGAACTGCACAATGCCTGTGTAATCAGCAAAACCCACAGTGAGAAGCTTTACAGGTCAAACTGCTCAAGTTTCTACACAAAAGAATTACCTCTTAGAGAGGCCTTTCTTGTCCATCGCCTCTAAATTAGCACCTTCTGTCCACGTTACTATCACATTACCCCGTTTGATTTTCCCCATAGCCTTTATCATCAACTGAGGTTTCTTTACATGAGAAACAGTATAGCATTAACAGTTAAGAGGACATATTATAACATCAGCCTGCCTGGATTCAAATCATGACTCCTCCACTTACTAGCTATATGACCTTAGACTACTTAAGAGTTATGTGCCTCAGTTTCCCCAACTGTAAAATGGGATTAATAATAGTGCCTATATCATAAGGTCATTAGTAGTATTAAATGAGTTAACATATCTAAAGAGCTTAGTATAGGTACTGATATAGGGTAAGCATTATAAAAATGATAGCACTATTAATGCATAATCAGTTTTTTATTTGTACATTATTTCTTTCACTGGACTATAAGTCTGTACTTACATGCTATTCCCAGAACCTAAAGCTGCCTAGCACATATATGAGCCATGCTTAATAAATATTTGTTGAATGAAGGGCCTGAATTAGAGTAGCAAAGAATAGACAGGAAAGAGACATGTAAGATATTATTTAAAAAGAAATAAACCTTGGACTTAGAGAATTTTTTTTTCTGATATGGGATGAAATGGTATGAGATGACTACTCCAAGGCTTCAAGTTCAAGTAATAGGTAGAAGGTGAGTGCTTTTAACAAAAATAGGAGAAGTGGGAACTAGAAGTAATATTTGAAAATTCTGATAATTTTATTTTAGATATGAGCTTGAAATTATGGCAAAACATGAGTAGAAATGCTAGCAGGAAGTTAATTATAAATGCAAAATTGGAATTCATGAGAAAAGTCAGCACTGAAAATAGATTTGAGTATCATCTTCATCAATGTGACACTTAAATATTCAACTTTCATCCTTAAAAAAACAAAAACTCCAGAAGTTGAATAAATGGAAAATAAAATATTTGAACCCTTAAATTTATCCTACAGAGGAAGTCACTGTTAGTTTGGTGTATATCCTTTTCTATGCATTTGCAAACATATTGGCATATAACATGTAGGGACATAGTAAAAGTCCAAGTGGCTAAATATATACATATGGAGAAATTTGTTTTACTTTTTGGACAATTTGAAATCATTCTTTTAAAAAAAAAAGATTTTATTTTATTTTATTTTTTTGACAGAGATCACAAGTAGGCAGAGAGGCAGACAGAGGTGGGGGGAAGCAGGCTCCCTGCCAACAGGGATCCCGATGCAGGGCTCAATCCCAGGACCCTGGGATCATGACCTGAGCCAAAGGCAGAGGCTTAACCCACTGAGCCACCCAGGTGCCCCAATTTGAAATCATTCTATAGTATTTTTCCATTGCTTGCTTAATCATTAAATATGTCACTTTATGGTCCTTGAAGATATTTCCATGTCAGATCTCAGACATTCTTTTTTGTACTGTATTGTACTTGATTGTACATATATGCCATAATTTATCTATCTGTTCCCCTACAGATGGACACTTAGGTTGTTTCTAGGTTTTTGTTATTACAAATTATGCAGCAAGGGAAATCATTTGACATGTATCTTTGATTATTTGTGCTAGTATTTCTTTTCTTTTTAAAAATATTTTATTTATTTATTTGACAGAGAGAGAGATCACAAGTAGGCAGAGAGGTAGGCAGAGAGAGAGGAGGAAGCAGGCTCCCTGCTGAGCAGACAGCCCGATGCGGGGCTCGATCCCAGGACCCTGGGATCATGACCTGAGCTGAAGGCAAAGGCTTTAACCCACTGAGCCACCCAGGCACCCCTAGGGGGTGAGCATTTTTTTTTAACTGAATATCCATATATAGACTTTTGGTTAAACTTAGTTTTCAGTAGCGCCTGGATGGCTTAGATGGTTAAGTGTCTGCCTTTGGCTCAGGTCAGGATTCCAGAGTCTTGGGATTGAGTCCCCGCATTGGGTTCCCTGTTTATCGGGAGCCTGCTTTTCTCTAAAAAATAGTAACAACAATAATAATAATTAATAAATTAACTAACTTAATTTTCAGCCCCATGTGTCATTCATACTCCTCTTGTCTTGGATCCTGGAACCTTTCCATAGTTTTACTGGTGAAATTGCCCCTTCTCATCTGTATCCTTTTTTTCCAGGTTTTTTTTTTTTTTTTTTTTTTTTTTAATGTAAGCTCCATGCCCAGTGTGGAGCCCAACATGGGGCTTGTACTCACAGCCCTAAGATCAAGACATGAGCTGAGATCGAGAAATGGACACTTAACTGACCCACGCCCCTGGGTGGCTCTGTATCCTTTGCACTAGATCAGAATTTCTTCCTACTTACTATTTCAGGTACCATTTCTCAAATGGCTTTCCTGGTTCTAGAGAACACCTAGAACTTTTTGTCCTTTGGGTTTGTACATACTTTATATATTAGTATACTTTTAGTAGTGTCTCATAAGGATTCTGAAATGCTGTGTTTTTCATACTAAATTCCCACATAAGGGGTGCCTGGCTGGTTCAATTGCAAGACCAGCGTGCAACCTGGTCTTAGGGTTGTAAGTTTGAGCCCTACCTTGGGTATAGAGATTACTTTAAAAAATAGATAAATTACCATATGTAACTGTCTCTCTATTCAGTTCTGCTTGTTTGTTTGTCTATTTTTTTTAAGTAATCTGTACACCCAATGTGGCGCTCCATTTCACAAGCCAGAGATCAAGAGTTTCATGCTCTACCGAGTGAGCCAGCCAGGTGCCCCTATTTGTCTATTCTTGAAGCTTATCACACTTTTATATAGTAATTTTATGTTGGGTAGGCAAGTCTTCCCTTATTTCTTTTTTCTATCTTTTAAAAGTTTCTTGTCTTTTTCTGTGTATTCTTTCAGATAAACTTCAGAACCAGCTTGTCTGGTATTCCCACCCTAGCCCCCCTCCAAATCCCAATGAGATTGTTATGGAAATTTGTAGTTATTTGAAATTTTTTTCAATTATGAAACCTCTCATTCAGGAATATTGTGCATCTATCTATATTTCAGATCTTCGTACTTATAGCCTTCAGCAATATTTTTTAGTTTTATTCATGTAAATGTTTTGTACATATCTTTTTTGTGTGATTTTATTTTTAAGTAATCTCTACATCCAACGTGGGGCTTGAACTTGAAACCCTAAGGTAAGAATCAGATGCTCTACTGGCTGAGCCCCACAGGCACCCCTTTTTGTACATTCCTTGTTGGATTTACTTCTGTGATTTTTTTCCCCACTACTATGAATGGGATCTTTCCCCCCATTATATATATTTTTTATTATTATGTGTTTTTTTGTTTTTAAAGATTTTATTTATTTAGGGGCGCCTGGGTGCCTCAGTGGGTTGAAGCCTCTGCCTTCAGCTCGGGTCATGGTCCCAGGGTCCTGGGATCGAGCCCCGCATCTGGCTTTCTGCTCAGCAGGGAGCCTGCTTCCAACTCTCTCTGCCCGCCTCTCTGCCTACTTGTGATCTCTACCTATCAAATAAATAAATAAATAATCTTTTTTAAAAAGATGTTTTTTTAAAGATTTTATTTATTTGTTTGTCAGAGAGCGAGCAAGCGGGAACAAGCACAGGCAGACAGAGTGGCAGGCAGAGTCAGAGGGAGAAGCAGGCTCCCTGCGGAGCAAGGAGCCCGATACGGGACTCGATCCCAGGACGCTGGGATCATGACCTGAGCCGAAGGCAGCTGCTTAACCAACTGAGCCACCCAGGCGTCCCAAAAAAAGATTTTTTAAAAATTTATTTGACAGAGAGCGAGCAAGAGAGGGAACACAAGCAGGGGGAGTGGGAGAGCGAGAAAAGCATCTTTCTTATATGTCTTATCTTATATAAAGATTGGCATCTTTCATCAATTCTCAGATATTTTTTCTTCAAATCCTGCTGTTTTCTCTCTTCTTCACCTGAACTCCAGTTGGATATCACCTGTAAGGATGGGGCCTTTCAAACTTGGGCTGTGGGGAAGGGGGGCAATTGGGTACCTCAGTTGGTTAAGCATCTGACTCTTGGTTTTAGCTCAGGTCATGATCACATGGTGGTGGGATCAAGTCCACATTGGGCTCTGTGCTCAGCACAGGAGAGGGGGAGTTTCTGCTTCAGAGTCTCTCTCCTCCCTCCCACTCAATCTCTCTCAGATAAGTAAATAAATAAATAAATAAATAAATCTTTATAAATAAATAGACTTAAGCTGTAGGCCACCAGAAATCAGATGACTTCAGAGCAAAAGTCTGTTCCAGCACTTACCCAGCAGAATTGTGGTTATTCATTGTTTCCTCTACTCTCAATGTACCATATATATGTGTACATATATATATATATATATATATATATATATATATAGTGACATATATATATCACTATACACACTTATAAATATATCTTGAAATTTATTCCATATCACTGTATAATCTACCTCCTTCCTTTTTTTATGTATTGAGGTATATAACATATTTTAGTAAAATACATATATCTTAAATATATATATATATATATTTTAAAGATTTTATTTATTTATTTGACAGGCAGCGATCACAAGTAGGCAGAGAGGCAGGCAGAGAGAGAGAGAGAGAGAGAGAGGAGGACGCATGCTCCCTGCTGAGCAGAAAGCCTGTTGCGGGGCTCAATCCCATGACCCTTACCTCATGACCTGAGCTGAAGGCAGAGGCTTAAAGCACTGAGCCACCCAGGCACTCCAAATATATATTTTTATATGTGTATACATTTATGTAAAAGCCCCCACCCAGGTCTAAATACAGAACATTTCTAGCCAACCACAGAAGGCTGGCTCCTTTTAAGATTTTATTTATTTATTTGAGAGAGAGAGAGTGTGTGTGTGTGTATGCACGAGGAGGGAAAGGAGCAGAGGGAGAGGGACAAGCAGACTCTGCACTGAGTGTGGAGCCTGACATGGGGCTTGATCCCACAACCCTGAGATCATGACCTGAGCCAAAATCAAGAGTCAGGCCTTTAACTGACTGAGCCACCCAGGCGCCCCGTGCGTTATTAGTTTTAATAAATAATGCCAAATTGCCTTCAAAGAGGATGTATTATATTAAATAACAATATACATGAGGGCCTGTTTCCCACCATTTTTACTAACTATTAAATATTTTTGTCTTGGGACGCCTGGGTGGCTCAGTTGGTTGGACGACTGCCTTCAGCTCAGGTCATGATCCTGGAGTCCTGGGATCAAGTCCCGCATCAGGCTTCCAGCTCCATGGGGAGTCTGCTTCTCTCTCCGACCTTCTCGCTCATACTCTCTCTCACTGTCTCTCTCTCAAATAAATAAATGAAATCTTAAATATATTTTTGTCTTTGCCAATCTGACAGGTAACACATAGAAACATGTAGTTAATACATATTTTAACTAAAAATACATGCACATGGTAAGAAAATTCAAGCAATATAAAAGGATATACAATTAAAGTTATATATTACTCCTACTCCTAGTCCCTCGTTCCCTTGGTTCTCTTTCCAGAGACTACCACTAGTCTCAGTTTCTCGTGAATCTTCCAGATACATTCTGTGCAAATCATGCACATGCAAGTATAAATTGGTGTATGTGTGTGTGTACATGTGTCTGAGTATCTCTATCTGGCAGATATTTTGATGAAAAAAAATTTACCTTCCCCCTTCCCCTTAAAAATCTATCTATATCTATATACCTATATCCATTTCTTCTCCCTTTTGTTCACAAATGGCAGCAGGCTATTCACTCTGCTTTTTTCACAACGTATCTTTGAGATTGTGTCATAATAATACATTTACAGCTGCCTTTTCTTTTTTATGATTGTATCATTTATTTGACCAGTTCCAGGCATTTTCATTGTTTTCAGTATCTTGTTATTACATGTGGCCTCCTTTGTAATATAATATAATAATAATTGAAGTGTGTAATACATACTTCATTTGTATACATCTGCCAGTATATTTATAGGATAAATTCCTAGAAGTATGGTTCCTGGATCAAAGTAGTTAGTGGCGGATGTGATTCCCTGCCCAACTTCCATTCTACATCTTCCCCATTGTTATAGTGCTCATAAAGTTTGAAGCGGTGGAATTGATCTCAGCCCCAGCTTCTGGCTGGGGGGCACCACCCTCCTAACCCAATCAGGGTAAATCCATCCCCCATGCCTTAGTGATTGGTTCTGACTATCCAGGTCATAGCCAATGAATGCAAACCATTCTCCTGTCAAGGAGATTGTTTAGGAATGGGCCATTGGCCCAGTTCAAGTAAATGAAATGGTAGAGGATGTTTGTTGAAGTATATGGGAGAAGGTTTTGGTTTTGGTTTTGTTCTTTGCTCTTCTGAGACGGATAACAAGCCGATTTTGTCTTTTCTTTTGGACAGTGTGGTGTGGCTGATGTGGAGCCTTCTAATGCTACAGCCCTTTTGCTACCAAGAAGGAAGTCAAATTTATGATGAAGCTCACACTTTGAAAGACAGATCTGACAGAAGGACATTAGATCCTTGGTGATACTTTTGATCCATGGAATCAAATCAACTGCAAAGTTCTCTCATCTGCTGGAATTTGCATTTGTATGAACAAATAAATTCTCTTTATTGTTTAAGTCTATTAGAGTTAGGTTTTCTGTTACCACTAAAAAGGCATATGTACTTTAAAAGTTTTTGATAAGTTGCCTTCCAAAAGTTATACCAATTTATAATGCCAGCAACATAGTACAAGAGTGTCTGTTTTGCCCCACTCTTGCCAAAACAATGTATTGTCAAATTTTTTGATATTACCATTTTTACTGGAAATGAGTGTTATTGTGCTTTTAACACAGTCTTTTTATCATGAGTAAGGTTAAGCATCTTTCTAATGTTTCAAAGTCGCACGTATTTCCTTTGTGTGTCTGTGAATATAGGTGTATATTGCTCATGTCCTCTGCCTAGTTTTCTATTTCTCTTTTTCTTATTGCTTTGTAGAAGCTTTTTGTATACTAAATAGAAAATCAGGCCTTTGTCAGATGGGTTGTAATGTATTTTAAGAGTTTCTCCTTTGGCTTTTGATTTTACCTTTATTTTCTATTTTTTTAATTTGCATTTTTTCTATGCAGCATTTTACTCCCATGCCATAAGTTTTTGTTTCTTCAGTTTCTTCTGTGATACCTCTTTCTTCTGTGCAACCTCCTCTTCTGGTTTAGGAGCAATCTGCTCTTTTTCAGTAACGATCATCTTGATGTGGCCATGACAGCTCATGTACAGGTTAATCGGCCATGAGCCCTGTAAATTCTACACTGCATCTTGGGGGCTTTGTTCACCTGGATGTGCTCAATGACCAGAGAATCTACATCTAAACACTTAAGTTCAGCTTTACTCTCTCATTTTCAAGCATGTGCAGTAAAAACTCAGCACTCTTCTTGGGCCACTGACTCTGTGCCCAGCCCACTGTTTGGCCTGGGCACACCTACCAACTCCACCATTGTAGTGAGGGAATGGCACACACTGCTTCTGCAAAGTAACGTCTTTCAGGTACTTGGTGGCTTTTTGGATGTGTATACACTTGTCGGCCTGGGAAGTTCCATGTGTGTTATTAAAGAGAACACAGAGATTTGAACCTCTTGATTTGTATGATTTCATAGGATTTTCTGGGTCAAGCAAATAGCAAACCATTTTCAGAGGTCACCTCAGGCTGCTTAGGAGAAGAGGAAGAGCAGTGGCTCCTGGGAGAATTCATGAGAACTCGATCTCCTATTTTCATTTTTTAAAGATTTTATTTATTTATATATTTGACAGAGAGAGAGAGAGAGAGAGATAGCAAGTGAAGGAATACAAGCAGGGGGAATGAGAGAGGGAGAAGCAGGCCTCCCACTGAGCAGAGAGCCTGATGTGGGGCTTGATCCCAGGACCCTAAGATGATGACCTGAGCTGAAGGCAGATGCTTAACAACTGAGCCACCCAGGCACCCCTATTTTTATATTTTTTAGTGGCCAAATATGTATAACATAAAATTTACCATATTTTTTTAAAGATTTTATTTATTTATTTGAGAAAGAGAGAAAGCACAAGCAGGGGTTGGGGAAGAGGCTGAGGGTGAAGGAAAAGACTCCTTGCTGAACAGGGAGCCCCATGCGGGGCTCAGTCCTGGGACTCTGGAATCATGACCTGAGCAGAAGGCAGACACTTAACTCACTGAGCCACCCAGGTGCCCCATGACTGTGTGATATTTTATTCTTTTTTATGTTAATGTGGTATATCACATTGATTGATTTTCGTATGTTGAACCATTCTTGCATCCCAGGGATAAATCCCACTCGGACATGGTATATGATACATTTAATGTGCTGTTGAAATAAATATTTCCTAGGATTTTGTTGAGGATTTTTACATCCATGTCCATCAGGAATATTGGCCTGTAGTTGTCTTTTCTTGTGGTGTCTGTCTGGATTTGGTATCAGAGTGAAGCTGGCTTCATAGAGTGAATTAGGAAGTTTCCTCCTCTTCAGTTTTTTTTGTTTGTTTGTTTGTTTTTTTTTGGAAGAGTCAGAGAAAGACTGACGTTAATTTTTCTTTAAATATTTGGTTGAATTCACCAGTGAAGCCATCTGGTCCTGAGCTTTTCTTTGTCAGGGAGTCTTTACTGTTTCAAATCCTTACTACTCACAGGTCTTTATGGATTTTCTACTTTTTCCTGGGTTGGTTTTGGTAGATTGTGTGTGAAAGGGACATAATTTGTTTCCTCTACCAAGTGAATATTTCTGTATTCCAACTGTGTGGGTGTTTTTCCCACATCAAGCAATTATCCACATCTCTCTGCAGACTCTGAGTGTTCTGTAATTTAACTCGATTCTGACACTATCTCCTGGAGATAGCATTGTATCCCACAGGTTAAGGGCTCAGTTCCACAAGTCTCCCCCCACTTCAGATGCCAATTGCAAGTCCAGGTTGTCATTTGTGCTCCTGACTGACTAGCTACATATCAGGGGTCCCCATAACCCTCCTCCTTATATTTGATAATTTGCTGGAACAGCTCAAAAAACCCGGGAAAACAGTTAACTTACTAGATTACCAGTTTATTATAAAAGGATGAAACTCAGGAAGAGCCAGATGGAAAGATACAGAAATGTGAAAGGGAAGGGATGTGGAGCTTACATGCTTTCTGTGGGTATGTTTCCCTCTCAGCACCTAAACATGTTCACCAGCGTGGGAACTCTCTGAATCTCTTCAGTTCAGCTTTTTATGGAGACTTCATTACATAGACATGATTGATTACATAATTGGCCATTGGTATGACTCCAGCCTCTCTCCTTTCCATATTCTCTGTACACATTGTTGGTTCTCCTGGCTACCATCACTCATCCTGAGGCTATCCAGAAACCCCCAGCTACAAGTCTTATGTTTTTGGTTTTGTTCGGGTTTTTTGTTTCTGCAATGACCAGTCTGGTTGTACTATCCATTACTGAAAATGGAGTATTGAAGTCTCCAACTTATTATGGAACTGTCTATTTCTCCTTCAGCTTTGTTAATATCTGCTTTATATATTTTAGGGCTCTGTTCTTATGTTTAAAATTGTTATATATTCTTGCTGGATCAAACATTTTATCAATATATAATGCCATTTTTTGTTTTGTAATCTTTTTATATTTAAAGCCTTATTGTCTCACAGTAATATAGTTACCCCTGTGCTGTTTTGGTTACTATTTTCATGGAACATATATTTTTTTTAATATTTTATTAATTTATTTGACTGAGAGAGAGAGAGAGAGATCACAAGTAGGCAGAGAGGCAGGCAGAGAACGAGGGAGAAGCAGGCTCCCTGCTGAGCAGAGAGCCCTATGCAGGGCTCGATCCCAGGACCCTGAGATCATGACCTGAGCTGAAGGCAGAGGCTTAACCCACTGAGCCACCCAGGCGCCCCTCATGGAACATATTTTTAAATCATTTTAGTTTCAGCCTCTTTATGTTCTTATGTTTAAAGTGACTTTCTTATAGACAGCATATAGATTCTGATCCTCATTTTAAAATACAATTTAGGGGCTCCTGGGTGGCTCAGTTGGTTAAGTGTCTGCCTTCAGCTCAGGTCATGATCTCAGGGTCATGTTTAAAAACTCATTTTTAAGCATGTGATCAAGCCCTGCATCAGGCTCCCTTGCTTGGCGCGGAACCTGCTTCTCCTTCTGCTGCTCCCCCTGCTTGTTCTCGTTCTCTCTCTCTCTCTCTCTCTCTCTGTCAAATAAATAAATAAATAAATAATCTTAAATCAAATCAAATCAAATCTGGCAACCTCTGCCTTTTACCAGGAGAGTTTAAACCATCTATATTTAATGTGAGTATTGATAAAGAGAAATTTACTTCTGTCATTTATCTATTTGTTTTCTTTTTTCACACCTAACCCCCACCACTTTAGTAATTGTAAGTTTGTTCTCTATAACTCAGAGTCTGTATCTTGATTTGTTTCTTTCTCCTTTTTTTTTCCTTTGCTAGTTTGGTTTGATTCTTAAATTCCACATATGAGTTAAATTGTATGGTATTTGTCTTTCTCTGACTTATTTCGGTTAGCATTATGTTCTCTAGCTCCATCCTTGTTGTTGCAAATGGCAAGACTTCATTCTTTTTTATGGCTGAATAATATTCTACTGTACATAAAAGAAGGGAAGCTGGTGAAAGAATAGGTGGCCTGCATTTCATCTGTCCCTTGAATTCAGTTAGTTATGTATCAAATCATTCTGAAGACCTGTGAATCCAACCTGAAGTCTAAAAAAAGAATTACTGCAATTCTTCAGATAGAAAAGTGACCAGTTTTTACAAGAGTGGTGAAAGGAGCCTTCAGGAAGCAAAGGCCACATAGAGAAACCTGAAGCAGCTTACACTGAACCTGCACCCCTGGCAAGGGGTGATGCAACTCCACCCAGGCAAAGACAACTGAGAATCAGTGCAACAGGCCCCTCCCCCAGAAGACCAGCATGAACATCAGTCAAATAACAAGTTTATGGTTCACTCAGAACTGAAAAACTCCTGTGCTAGGGGAAAATAGTATATATAATTTGGGTTTTTTTCTTATGAGTCTATTGACTCATAAGTCTATTGACTTTTAAACTTACAAGTTTAAAATTTTCTTTTTCAGTTTTTTTTCCTTGGGAACTAGTTTCTCATTTTGTCAACTTTTTGTTTTTAAGTCTTTTAAAATTTTCATTTGTACATTTAATAGATATATTCATTTTGTCTTCCTTTAACTATACACATATATAGTTTTTCTTTCTTTATAATTTTGGGATTTAGTGTCTTCTAACAAACAGACCAAAATACACCCAGGACCAAGTGGATCACCCTGTTTTGTCCACCTGTGAGATTATAATCTCTTTTTCTCCCTTTTTCTTTCTTTTCTGTTTTGGTTTCTGAATTTTTCAGATTTGTCTACTGTGTATTTCAGTGGTATTATGGTAGATATTTTTAAATTTTGTTCCTTTGTTCATCTGTTCTTCTCTGGACAAAATGACTAGAAGGAGAAATTCACAGTAAAAGAAAGAACCAGAAGTAATACTCCCCACCATAGATCTAATTGATATGGATATAAGTGAAATGTCAGAAATTGAATTCAGAATAATGATTATGGAGTTACTAGCTGGGCTTGAAAAAAGCATAAAAGACTAGAGAATCTCATAGTGCAGAAACAAAATCTAATCAGGCTGTAATAAAGAATTATTTAACTGAGATACAGTCCAAAATGTTTGCTCTAACATCTCAGGTAGGTGAGGTAGAAGAGAGGGTCAGTGACATAGAAGACAAAATGATGGAAAGGAGGGAAGCTGAGGGAAGGCTTTGAGAAATTGGTGATACCATAAAGCAAAAGAGTATTAGAATTATTGGGGTCTCAGGTGCATGTGGGTGACTCAGTTGAACATCTTCCTTTGGCTCAGGTTGTGGTCCTGAGGTCCTGGGAACAGGCCCCGTGTCCAGCTCCCTGCTTAATGGGGAGTATTCTTCTCCCTCTCCCCACTTGTGCTCGCTCTCACTCTCTCTCACTTTCTCTCTCAAATAAATAAATCCTTTTTAAAAAGATGTTATTTATTAATTTTCTTAACAGAGACAGTGAGAGAGATAACACAATTGGAGAGTGGAAGAGGGAGAGTGGAAGAGGGAGAAGCAGGCTTCCCACCCAGCAGGGAGCCTTTGCAGGGCTTGATCCCAAGGCCCAGGGATCATAACCGGAGCCGAAGGCAGATGCCCAATGACTGAGCCACCCAGGCACCCCAGATAAATAAATAAAATCCATTAAAATTAAAAAAAAAAAACTGGGCACCTGTGTGGCTCAGTGTGTTGAGCCTCTGCCTTTGGCTCAGGTCATGATCTTAGGGTCCTGGGATGGAGTCCCACATCAGGCTCTCTGCTCAGTGGGGAGCCTGCTTCCTCCTCCTCCTCTCTCTCTCTCTCTGCCTGCCTCTCTGCCTACTTGTGATCTCTCTCTGTCAAATAAATAAATAGAATCTTAAAAAAAAAAAAAGAATTATCAGGCTACCAGGGGAAGAAGAAAGAGAGGGATAGAAGATATATTTGAGCAAATCATAGCTGAGACCTTCTCTAAGCTGGGAAAGGAAACAGGCATTCAGGTCCAGGAGGTACAGAGAACCCCCCTCAAAATCAATAAAAATAGATCAGCATGCCAACATATAATAGTGAAGGTTGCAAATTTCATAGATAAAGAGAAAATCTTCAAAGGAGCTCAAGACAAGAGGTTCTTAACGTATAAGGGGAGGAACATCAGACTGGCAGCAGACCTATCCACAGAGAACTGGCAGGCCAGAAATGGTTGGTATGATATTCAGGGTACTAAATGAGAAAAACATGCAGTCAAGGATACTTCATCCAGCAAATCTGTCATTCAGAATGGAAGGAGAGATAAAGAACTTCCAGGACAAACAGAAATTGAAAGAATTTGTGATTACTAAACCAGCCCCACAAGAATTTTTTTTTTAAAGATTTTATTTATTTATCAGAGAGAGAGAAGGGGAGAGAGCAAGCACAGGCAGACAGAATGGCAGGCAGAGGCAGAGGGAGAAGCAGGCTCCCCGCTGAGCAAGGAGCCCGATGTGGGACTCGATCCCAGTGTCCTGGGATCGA
>NC_081575.1:68014098-68021109 GCF_022355385.1 Mustela nigripes | reverse complement strand
GGGGGGGGGCACGAGCAGGGAGAGCAACAGGCAGAGGGAGATGGAGAAGCAGACTCACTGCTGAGCAAGTAGTCCAATGTGGGGCTTGATCCCAGGACCCTGGGATCATGACGCAAGCCAAAGGCTGCTACTTAACCAACTGAACCACCAAGGCACCCTGCTACAAGAAATATTAAAGGGGATCCTGTAAATTAAGAGAGACTACAAAAGTAATATATACCCAAAAGAAGCAGAGACAATCTACAGAAACAAGGACTTTACAGGTAATACAATGGCACTAAATTTGTCTCTTTCAATAGTTACTCTGAGTGTAGATGGGCTACAAGCTCCAATTAAAAGACACAGGATATCAGATGGGATAAAAAAAGCAAGACCCACCCATATGCTGTCTACTTGAGACTCATCTTAGACCTAAAGTCACCTCCTGATTGAAAGTGAGGGCGTAGAGAACCATTTGTCAGGCATAACTGACAAAGTTGGGGTGCCTGGGTGACTCAGTGGGTTGAGCCTCTGCCTTCGGCTCAGGTCATGATCTCAGGGTCCTGGGATCGAGCCCCACATCGGACTCTCTGCTCAGCAGGGAGCCTGCTTCCCCCTCTCTATCTGCCTGCCTCTCTGCCTGCTTGTGACCTCTGTCTGTGAAATAAATAAATAAAATCTTTTAAAAAAATAAAAAATATTTAAAAAAAAGAAAGACACACTGGAGCAGATGGACTTCACTGATATATACAGAGCATTCCATCCTAAACCAACAGAATACACATTCTTCTCTAGTGTACATGGAATATTCTCCAGAATAGATCACATACTGGGTCACAAATCAGGTCTCAACTATTACCAAAAGATTGGGATCATTCCCTGCATATTTTCAGACCACAATGCTTTGAAACTTGAATTCAATCACAAGAGGAAATTCAGAAGGAAATCAAATAGCTGGAGGTTAAAGAGTATCCTATTAAAGAATGAATGGGTCAATCAGGAAATAAAAGAACTTTAAAATATCATAGAAACAAATGAAAATGAAAACAACAGTTCAAAACCTCTGGGATGCAGCAAAGACGGTTCTAAGAGGGAAGTACATAACAGTACAAGCCTTTCTCAAAAAGTTAGAAAACTCTTTTTTTTTTTTAAGATTTTATTTATTTATTTGATAGAGAAATCACAAGTAGGCAGAGCAGTAGGAAGAGGGGGAGGGGGAAGCAGACTCCCCGCTGAGCAGAGAGCCCGATGTGGGGCTCGATCCCAGGACCCTGGGATCATGACCTGAGCCGAAGGCAGAGGCTTTAACCCACTGAGCCACCCAGGTGCCCCAAAAGTTAGAAAACTCTTAAACACACAACCTAACCTTACACCTAAAGGACCTGGAGAAAGTAGAGCAAATAAAGCCTAAACCAAGCAGGAGAAGAGAAATAATAAAGATTAGAGCAGAAATCAATGAATTAGAAACCAAAAGAATAGTAGAACAGATCAATGAAACTAGAAGCTGATTCTTTGAAAGAATAAGATCAATAAAACTCTAACTAGACTTGGACACCTGGTGGCTCAGTCATTAAGTGGCTGCCTTCGGCTCAGGTCATGATCCCAGGGCCCTGGGATTCCAGGATCCCCGGCCCACATTGTGCTCCCTGCTCAGCGGGAAGCCTGCTTCTCCTTCTCCCAGTCTCCCTGCTTGTTTTCTCTTTCTCTGTGTCTCTCTCTGTCAAACAAATAAATAAAATCTTAAAAAAAAAATCCTAAGGGCGCCTGGGTGGCTCAGTGGGTTAAAGCCTCTGCCTTCGCCTCGGGTCATGATCCCAGGGTCCTGGGATCGAGCCCTGCATCGGGCTCTCTGCTCCGTGGAGAGCCTGCTTCCCCCTTTCTCTCTCTGCCTGCCTCTCTGCCTGCTTGTGATCTCTCTCTGTCAAATAAATAAATAAAATCTTAAAAAAAAAAAACCCTAGCTACACTTATCAAAAAGAAAAGATGAAGGACCCAAATTAAGAAAATCATGAATGAAAGAGGAGAGATCATGACAACACCAAGAAATACAAACAATTTTACGAACATATTATGAGCAACTATATGCCAACATTAAGCAATCTGGAAGAAATGGATGCATTCCTAGAAACTTATAAACTACCAAAACTGAAACAAGAAATAGAAAACCTGAACAGACCCATAAAGAGCAATAAAATTGAAGCAATAATCAAAAATCTCCCAACAAACAGGAGTCTAGGGCCAGATGTCTTCCCAAGGGAATTCTACCAAACAGTTAAAGAAGAACTAATAACTATTCTTCTGAAGCTATTTCAAAGAAAGAAAGAAAGAAAAGGAGGAAAGGAAAACCTCCAAACTGGTTCTATGAGGCCAGCATTACCTTGATCACAAAACCAGAAAGACCCTACCAAAAAAGGAAAATTACAGACCAATCTCCCTGATAGACATGGATGCAAAAATTCTTACCAAGATATTAGCCAATAGGATCCAATAGTTTATTAAAAGGATTAGAGGCACCTGGGTGGCTCAGTGGGTTAAGCCTCTGTCTTTGGCTCAGGTCATGGTCTCAGGGTCCCGGGATCGAGCCCCACATTGGGCTCTCTGCTCAGCAGGGAGCCTGCCTCCCCCCTCCCTCTGCCTGCCTCGCTGTCCACTTGTGATCTCTCTCTGTCAAATAAATAAATAAAATCTTTTTTAAAAAAGACAGCAGGTGCCCCATGAATGAGCTTTTAATGTATTGTTGGATTCAGTTGGCTAGTATTTTTTGAGAATTTTTGCATCTATGTTCATTGGAGACATTGGCCTGTAGTTCTCTTTTTTGTAGTGTTTTTATCTGGTTTTGGTATCTGGGTTGTGTATGACTTGTAGAATGATTTTTTGAAGTTTTCCTTCCTCTTCTGTTTTTTGGAGTCTATTTATTTTTTTTAATGCCTTATCTGCTCTATGCTGCCTTTGTTGGTAGTGTGCCTTTGTGATCTCCTTCTTTCCTTTTTGGAGTATTTTGAAGTTATTTTCTTACTAGTTACCTTGAGGATTACAGTTAACATTTTAAATTTATAACAGTATAGTTTGAATATTCAATAGCACCTTAGTGTCTTTTTAAAAGTTTATTTATTTAAGTAATCTCTAACCCAAATGTGGGACTTGAACTCAAAACCCCAAGATCAACAGTCACACGATCCACTGACTGAGCCAACCAGGCACCCTAAAACCAATTTAGTTTCAATAGTATACAAATACTCTGTTCCCATCCCCATCTCTGCCCCTTCATTATCATTGTCACAAATTACATCTTTATACACTGTAGACCCATTAACATGGATTTCCAATTATGTTTTATGCATTTGCCTATGAGATCATATGGGAAAAAATAAGTAATAAACCATACCAAAAGTACAATAATACTGTCTTTTGTATTTACTTATATAATTGCATTTTTCCAGTGTCCTTTATTATTTCTTTTAGCTTCAAGTTATTGCCCAGTTTCCCTTCATTCCAGCCTAAAATTCTCCCTGTAGCTTCTCGTAGGTTAGGTCTATTGGCAATAAACTCCTTCAGCTTTTATTTTTCTGGAAATGTCTTCATTTATCCTTCATTTATAAAGGATAGTCTTGCTGGATATAGAATTCTTGGTTTCCATTTTTTCCTTCAGAATTTTAAACATATCATCCTACTGCCTTAAGGCCTACATAGTTTCTGAGGCAAAATCAGCCATTAATCTTATTGAGGTTCCCTTGTTCATGATCAGTCACTTCTCCCTTGCTACTTTATATTCTTTTTGGGGCGCCTGGGTGGCTCAGTGGGTTAAGCCTCTGCCTTCAGCTGAGGTCATGATCTCAGGGTCCTGGGATCGAGTTCCACATCGGGCTCTCTGCTCAGCAGGGAGCCTGCTTCCTCCTCTCTCTCTCTCTCTCTCTCTGCTTGCCTCTCTGCCTACTTGTGATCTCTCTCTGTCAAATAAATAAATAAAATCTTGAAAAGAAATTTTTTTAAATTCTTTTTTCGCCTTTGGGATTCAATGACTTGACAATAATGTGTCTTGATATTGAAGATTTGAATTTGTCCTGTGCGGCATTTGTTGAGCTTCGTAGACATATATATTCATGTGTTTACTCAAATTTGGGACAAATTTGGCTATTTTTTTAATGTATTTATTTCTGCCTTCTCTCTCTTTTTTCCTTCTGGAACTCCTATGTGTACTGTGGTACATTTGATGAAGTCCCACAGGTCCCTCAGGCTCTGTTCATTTTTCATCATTCTTTTTTCCTTTTCCTTAGAATAGATGATTTTAGTGGTCTCATCTTATTCTTAATTTTCATATATTTATTTGGCAGAGAGAGAGAGAGCACGAGAGAGCACCAGCAGGGGGAGCGGCAGACAGAGGGAGAGGGAGAAGCAGGTTCCAAACTGAGCAGGGAGCCCAACATGGGATTCGATCCCAGGACCCTGGAATCACGACCTGAGCCAAAGACAAAGCTTAGCTGACTGAGCCACCTAGGTACCCCAGTGGTCTCATCTTAAAGTTTGTTGGTCTTCTGCCTTTTCGTGTCTTGCCTCTTGTATGTTTCATGTTGGCCCCTGGTGAGTTTTTTCATTTCAGTTATTGCATTTTTCAGTTCCAGAATTCCAGTTTGGTCCCTTTTTGTAATTTCTGTCTTTTATTGATATCGTCATTTTAAAAAATACATTGTTAACTTGATTTCATTTAATTCTTATCCATGGTTTCTTTGAGCTTACTGGATATATATAAGACTGTTTATTTAATATCATTGGCTAATAATTCCAATGTTTGGGCTTCCTCTTTCAAATCTTCTTTTCCCTGTGACTGGGTCATACTTCCATGTTTATTTGTATATTTTGTAAATTTTTTGAGAACTGGACATTTTGAGTATTACTATTGTGGTAACTCTGACATTTAATTCTCCACTCCCCTGGGACTGATGAATCTTGCTTGTTGAGGTTTAGAGCCATCTATTTATGACTTTTGTGAACTCTTTTTGGAAAACGTGTATTATTTGTTGTACATGGGCACTGACATTTCTGTTCTGTTATCTCTGCGGTCAGCCAGTAACCTGACAAAGATTTCTTTAAATGTCTCTGTCACTAAAGGGGGAAAAGAAGCAAAACCCCTCCAAAGATCCAAGTACTGTTTCTTTAAATCTCTTGTAAGCTGCTTCAGCCCATGTGGACGGAAACAATGGTCAGCCTCTGTGCCAGCCTCTCAGCCCTCAAAAACGGCAAACCACATAATTCTGATATATGGAGGACAGTGCCTTTATTGCCCACTCAAGCTTCAGGAAGTTGCGCCAGGAACTGTTCCCTTATGTACCTGCCTCAGTGCTGGGAGATAGCAACTGCTGGGTAAAAGGCCAACATTTCAAGAAATTTACCAAAACTTTATAAGCCTTTTTATCAAGCTCTCCCATGGACTCTGCAGGAATTTAACTAGAGTCCATAGTTCCAAAATTGTTACTTTCAGCCAGTTTCTGCCAACTCAGTAATTGTTTAGGAGGATGGTTGGATTCCTAGAGCTTCCTGCTCTATCATCTTCCATGACATCTGGCTGGTATTATTCTATTCCTTGGAATTTGTTACTATTTTCTTGTAGCCTAGTACATGATCAATTTGGTAAGTGTTCTACAGCCTTTGAGAAGAATGTGTAGTCTATTTTGGGGTGCAAATTTCTACACAAATCTATTAAATCTGACAAATCTACAACCTTACCTAGTTTGGCTCTTTGGCTGTCAGTCTGAGAATGGTATGTCTCTGGCCATGATTTTATCTCTGTACTGTCTTGTATTTATAAATAGTTTTTACTTATGTTTCACTACTATCTTGCTCTGTATGAAAAGTTCAATGACAGCTATAACTTCCTTGTTGGTCAATTGTGCCCTTTGGCCAGTTTAAACAAATGGTACCTTTCTTGCACCACTTAACACCTTTTGTCTTGAATTCTACTTTATCCTATATTAATATTCCCATTCTGCTTTTTTAAAGTTTATTTATTTTGTTTATTAATCTTTACACCCAACATGGAGTTTGAATTCAGTACCTTGAGATCAAGAGTCTTCTGACTGAGCCAGGCACCCCCTCCATTTCTGCCTTTTTAAAAATCCTATTTGCCTGATGAGTTTTTATCCCTTTATTTTCAACACTTCTGTGTCATTTTGTTTTAGGTTTACCTCCTGTAAATAATAAATAATTGGATTTCTTTTAATTTTATTTTTTTTAAAGTTTCTGTTCATTTATTTGAGAGAGAGAGAGCAGGAGGATGAGCCAGGGGAACGGGGAGAAGGGCAGAGGGAGAGGGAGAGGCCTGATGCAGGGTTCAATCCCAGGACTCTGGGATTGAGATTTGTGTTGAAGCCACCCAGGTACCCCTGGAATTTTTTTTAAGTAAGCTTCAATGCCCAATGTGGGCTTGAACTCATGACCCTGAGATCAAGAGCTGCATGCTCTACCTACTGAGCCAGCCATTGGATTTTTTTAAAACTAATTTTTCAGGGGTGCTGGGGTGGGGGCTCAGTTGGTTAAGCCACAGACTCTTTCTTTTTTTTTTAATTTGAATTCAAGTAATTAACATATAGTGTACTACTGGTTTCAGGGCTAGAGTTCAGTGATTCATCAGTCTTATATAATACACAGTGCTCATTACATCACCTGCCCTCCTTAATGTCCATCACCCAGTTACCCCTCCCCCACTCCCTCCCCTCCAGCAACCCTCAGTTTGTTTCCTATATTTAAGAGTCCCTGGGGCATCTGGGTGGCTCAGTGGGTTAAGCCTCTGCCTTTGGCTCAGGTCATGATCCCAGGGTCCTGGGATCCAGCCCCACATTGGGCTCCCTGCTCAGTGGAGAGCCTGCTTCTCCTTCTCCCTCTGCCTGCCACTCTGCCTACTTATGCTGTCAAATAAATAAATAAAATATTAAAAAAGAAAAGAGTCTCTAATGGTTTTTCTCCCTCTCTGATTTCATCTTGCTTTATTTTCCCCTCCCTTCCCCTATGATCCTTTGTTTTGTTTCTTAAATTCCACAT
>NC_081575.1:67932705-68013698 GCF_022355385.1 Mustela nigripes | reverse complement strand
CTCGATCCCAGGACCCTGAGATCATGACCTGAGCCGAAGGCAGTGGCTTAACCCACTGAGCCACCCAGGCACCCACAAATAAAATCTTTAAAAAAATTTTTTCCTCTCACTGTTACTACCAAGCTATACAGGTTCTTTTTCTAGGAAACAACTAAAGTTATCAGTTTCTTACATATCTTATTAAAGACATTCTTTGCATATACAAACAAGTATTCCTAGCCTTTCCTTTTATTTTTTTCTAATTCAAATGATAGCATACCATCCTCATGTTCTGAATCTTACTTTTATCTTAACAACGTATCTTTGATGTCATTCCAAACTATCCATTTTTAAGCCTTTTATTGTGTAAATTTTTAAACATATAGAAAGCAAAAAGAATAATATAATGAACCTCCATGTACCCATCATCCAGTTCAATAATAATTAACATCCTGTTATTATTATTTTATATATCCCTTTCACTTATTAAGATTTCACTGGCATGCTTTATTTTATTTTAATTAATTATTATTATTGTTTTGCTGGAGCATTTTTTTTTTTTTGCTGGAGCATTTTATTTTTTAAAAAATTATTTTTATTAACATATAACGTATTATTTGCCCCAGGGCACAGGTCTGTGAATCATCAGGCTTACACATTTCACAGCATTCATCATAGCCCATACCCTCCCCTTGCTGGAGCATTTTAAAGCATATTTTAGGTATCATTTTTAAGAATTTGGGCTCATTTTGGGCTCAGAAGATGAAGGCTTTAAAAAAATACAACCATAATACCATTATCATACTCAGTACAATATATAATTTCTCAGCATCATCAAATACTTAGTCTGTGTTTAGTTTTCTGTTAGTATCTAAAAAATGTTTTGTTTCATGGTTGCCAGTCTAAGGACATTTTTACTGACAATTTCAGAAGATCTGCCACTTCCACTCCTTGTTTCCCTTGAGTTCTTTCTCCTATTTGACACTGTTAACTATTCCTTACAACTTTAAAAGCTAGATACCCTTCTGTTCTAAATCTTTTTTGGGGGGTGCCTGGGTGGCTCAGTGGGTTACAGCCTCTGCCTTCAGCTCAGGTCATGATCCCAGGGTCCTGGAATCGAGCCCTGCATTGGGCTCTCTGCTTAGCGGGGAGCCTGATTCCTCTGCTCTCTCTCTCTCTGCCTGCCTCTCTGCCTACCTGTGATCTCTGTCTGTCAAATAAATTTAAAAAATTGAAATCTTTTTCTTCTATTTTCTTTTTAAAAAAATTTTATTGACATATAATGTCTTATTTGCTTCAAGTGTACAGGTCTGGGAATCATTAGTCTTACACAATTCACAGCACTCACCATAGCACATACCCTCCCCAATGTCCATAACCCAGCCACCCTCTCCCTACCCCCACCATCCCCCATCTATTTTTTTCTTGGTTCCTCTATTTCCTCCTACCTTCATCTTTGAGGTCCAGTGTTAAAACTCTTTTTTCTCTTTTTCTCTAATGTACTTTCTTTAAAAGAGAGAGAGAGAGAGATAGACCATGAGCAGGGGGAGAGGCAGGGGAGAGGGAGAAGGAGAGGGAGAGGGACAAGCAAACTCTCCACTGAACAACACTGAGCCTGTTTCGGGGCTTGATCCCAGGACCCTGAGATCATGACCTGAGCCAAAGCCAGATGCTTAATCAACTGAGCCACCCTGGCACCCCTAACTTCTCTTCTTCTTCTTCTTCTTTTTTTAAGATTTTATTTATCCATTTGACAGAGAGATCACAAGCAGGCAGAGAGAGAGGCAGAGAGAGAGGTGGGGGAAGCAGGCTCCCTGCTGAGCAGAGAGCCCAATGTGGGACTCGATCCCAGGACCCTGAGATCATGACCTGAGCCGAAGGCAGTGGCTTAACCCACTGAGCCACCCAGGCGCCCCCTAACTTCTCTTCTTTTAAGTAATAATCCACATTATTATTTCAGTTATCACCTTTGCTGATGACTCTAAGGTCTTTGTCTCCAGGCCAAGCCTCTCATCCAAACGCAGGTTCTCTAACTGCCTAGAGGACACCTCTGAATAAAAAATCCTTTGTAAACTCAAAATGAAACTATCTGAAATGGAACTTATCTTTCTCTTCAAATAACTTTCTTCATTGTTTGATTTCTGATAATGGCAACTTCATTCTCCCTGTTCCTAATCTTAACATCCAAGTTATTTCTAAACTGTGATTCTCTTTCATCCCCCTTATTCAGTTAGTTAACAAGTACTATTGAGTCTTCCTTTGTAGTGTCTCTAGCTTCTCTCCAGTCTCACTGTTATTCCCTAAAACCTAATCACAGACGTTCACATAGGTAAATTAGCTACCATTCAGCATTATGCTAGAAATCCTAACCAATGCAGTGAAATGAGAAATCAAAATAAGAGGTATAAATATTGGCAACAAAAGCTATAACACATAAAAATACAGGTAATGATCTCTTACGCAGGAGAGGACCAAAAAAGCACTAAGCATAAAAGAAAAACTTGAATATATCAAAATTAAAAACTTCTGCTATTTCAGAAAATGATACACAAGCCACAGAATGGAAGAAAGTATCACAAGACATATGTCTGACAAAAGATTTTTTTTAAAGATTTTATTTATTTATTTGACAGAGAGAGATCACAAGTAGGCAGAGAGGCAGACAGAGAGAGAGAGGAGGAAGCAGGCTCCCTTCTGAGCAGAGAGCCCGATGCGGGACTCGATCCCAGGACCCCGAGATCATGACCTGAGCCGAAGGCAGCGGCTTAACCCACTGAGCCACCCAGGCGCCCCTGACAAAAGATTTTTTAAAAGATTTATTTATTTCTTTATCTTAGAGAAAGAGAGCAAGCATGAGCAGGGGCAGGGGTAGAAGGGAGGGAGAAGCAGACTCCCTGACGAGCAGGGATTTCCCTATGTGGGACTCGATCCCAGAACTGTGGGATCATGACCTGAGCCAAAAGGCAGATGCTTAACCAACTGAGCCACCCAGGCGCCCCAACATTGTCAATATACTAAAAAACCATTTAGTTGCACATTTAAAATGGGTGAATTTATGATGTGTAAATTTTTACCCCAATAAAGCTGTTTTAAAAAGATAATTACCCATTTGGGCCAGCCATCACATTCATATTTCCCTAAATGAACTGAAAATTCACGACCACACAAAAACCTGCACTTAGATATTTATGGTGCTTTATTCATAATTGCTGAATCTTGGAAGCAACCAAGACGTCCTTCAGAAGGTGAATATATAAATAAATTGTGGTACATCCAGACAATACAATATTATTCACTAAAAAGAAATGAGCCATCAAACCATAAAAAGACATGGAAGAACTTCAAATGCACATTACTAAAGGGAAACAGCCAATCTGAGAAGTCTACATATTGTATGATTCCAACTATATGGCATTCTGGAAAAGGCAAAACTATGGAGACAATAAAAAGATCTGTGCTTGCCAGCAATTGTAGGGAGAGGGGAATGAATAGGCAGACCACAGATGGTTTCTAGGACAGTGTAACTATTCTATATGCTGTTATAATAGTGGATATATGCCATTGTATATTTCTCAAAACTCATTGGATATACAACACCAAGAGTGAACTCTAAGATAGACTTTGGATAGTAACAGTGTGTCAACATAGATTCATCAGTTACAACAAATGTGCTACTCTGGTGTGCGGGATTTTGAGATAGCCTAGGCTCTGCCTGTGTGGGGTCAGGAGATAAATGGAAATTCTCTAATTCCTGTTTAATTTGCTGTACCTAAAACTGCTCTAAAAAATAAAGTCTATTGGGATGCCTGGCTGGCTCAGTTGGTACAGCATGTGACTCTTGATCTTGGGGTCATGAGTTCAAGTCCCACGCTGGGGGCAGAGCTTACGTAAAAAAATTCTAAATAAAAGTCTGTTAAAAATGAACCATTGGGGCACCTGGATGGCTCAGTTGGTTAAGTGTCTGCCTTCGGCTTGGGTCATGATCCCAGGCCTTGGAATTGAGTCCTGCTTGGGGCTCCCTGCTCCATGGGGAGCTTGCTTCTCCCTCTGCCTGCCAACGTCCTGCCTGTGCTCTCTCTGTCAAATAAATACATAAAACCTTTAAAAAATTAACTATTTATAGGGCCTTTGGGTGGTTCAGTTGGTTGAGCATCTGACTCTTGGTTTCAGCTCAGGTCATGATCTCCTGGGTCATGGGATCGAGCCTTGCACCAGGTCCCATGCTCAGGGGAGTCTGAACAAAGATTTTCTCCCTCTGCTCCTCCCCCAACTCATGCACACATACACTCTCTCTTTTTCTAAAATAAATAAATCTTTAAAAAATTTAACTGTTTAGGAGCACCTGGGTGGCTCAGATGGTTAGGCAGCTGCCTTCAGCTCAGGTCATGATCCCAGGGTCATGGGATCGAGCTCCGCATTGGGCTCCCTGCTCAGTGGAGAGCCTGATTCTCCCTCTGCCTGCTGCTCTGCATACGTGTGTGTGCTCTCTCTCTCTTTCTCTCTCTATATATATATCTAAATTTAACTGTTTAAACAAAAAATAGTAACAGTGCATTGTGGGGTAAAAGTAAAATGCATAACAATAGTGTAAAGTCCAAGAAGAGAGAAATGGATGTACACTAATGTAAGTACATAACAACATATAACTCTACATGAAGTGGTATAATAACACTTGAAGGTAGACTGGTAGGTTATGGTTGTACATAATAAACCTATAAGATGTAACAAAACAGAGATATGAAGCTAATAAGCCAATAAGGAGATAAAAGTGAAATTAGAATAATACTGATTAATCCAAAAGAAGGTAGAAAAAAAGGAAAAAGAGAACCAAGAAGAGATGGGACAAATGGAAAATGAGAACATAACAATTCTACATATGTATGCGTATAATAATAATACAAGAGCTTCAGAATACATGAATCAAAAACTGACAAACTGCAAGAAAAGCTAGACAAATCTGCAGTACTAGTCAAATTTTAATACCCTTCTCTCAGTAATCAATAGAACGAGGAACCATAAAATTAGTGAGGATACAGAAGAAGTGAACAATACTATCAACCAAATTGACCCCATTGACATTTTTAGAACACTCCACCCAATAACAACAAAATACATATTCTTTTCAAGTGCACGTGGAGTATTTACCAGGGTAGACCATATTCTAGGCCACAAAAGAAGTCTCAATGAATTCAAAACAGTCAAGTCATACCAAGTATATTCTCTAAAAAAATGGAGTCAAATTACACACACCAACAACCAAAAGATCTCTGGAAATCCTCAAATATTTGAAAATGAAACAATCCACTTCTAGATATCCCATGGGTCAAAGAAGAAATCAAAAGAGAAATTAGAAAATATTTTGAACCAGGTGCGCCTGGGTGGCTCAGTGGGTTAAAGCCTCTGCCTTCAGCTTGGGTCGTCATCCCAGGGTCCTAGGATCAAGCCCTGCATAGGGCTCTCTGCTCGGAAGGGAGCCTGCTTCCCTTCCTCTCTTTCTACCTGCCTTTCCGCCTACTTGTGATCTTTGTCTGTCAAATAAATAAATAAATAAAATGCTTAATTAAAAAAAAAAGAAAATACTTTGAACCGAATAAAGATGAAACCACACAATAATTTATAGCATTCTGCTAAAGAAGTATTTAGGTGGTAATTTTTAGAAATATATTTTATTTATTTATTTTGAGAGTGAGAGAGCAGGTGAAAGCTGGAGAGAGGGGCAGAGAGTGAGAGAATCTTAAGCAGGCTCCTCCACCCTCAGCACAGAGCTTGATGAGGGGCTTGAACTCGTGACCCCGAGATCATGACCTAAGCCAAAATCGAGAGCTTAATCCACTGAGCCACCCAGGTGCCCCTTAGCAAGCAGTTTTTATACACTAAAAACCTGTATTAGAAAAGAAGAAATGGGGGTGCCTGGGTGGCTCAGCGGGTTAAAGCCTCTGCCTTCTGCTAAGGTCATGATCCCAGGGATATGGGATCGAGCCCGGCATCAGGCTGTCTGCTCAGCGGGGAGCCTGCTTCCTCCTCTCTCTGACTGCCTCTCTGCCTGCTTGTGATCTCTGTCTGTGAAATAAATAAATAAATAAAATCTTTTTAAAAAAAGAACACAAAAAATGTCTCAAAACAATGACTTCAGCTTTTACTTCAGTAAAAAGAAGAGCAAATAAATTCAAAGAAACAAAAATAATGAAGATCAAAGTGGAAATCAGTGAACTAGAAAATAATAAAGAAAACCAGATTCTTGTAAGCCAGTATTCATAGCACCATTATTCACAATAGTCAAAAGTTGGAAAACAACCCAAAATGTCCATCAATAAATGAATGGTAGCTAGAAAAGTCAAATTCATGGAGAGAGAAAGTTGGTTTCCAGGGGCTGGAGGCAGGGGGAAATGAGGAGTTCTTGCTTAATGGGTACAGAGTTTTCTGTTAGGGATGATTTAAAAAGTTTTGGAAATATCAATGGTGATGCTTTGCACAACATTGTAAATGTACTTAATGCCCCTGAACTTTATACTTGAAAATGGGTAAAAGGGCAAATTTTGTTATGCAGTTACCACAATTAAAAAAAATTAATAAGGTAACACAAAAAACACATTGAACTGTACAAAAAAATTTTTTTAAAGATTCTATTTATTTACTTGACAGAAAGAGATCACAAGTAGGCAGAGAGGCAGGCAGAGAGAGAGAGTGGAGGAAGTAGGCTCCCTGCTGAGCAGAGAGCCTGATGTGGGACTCCATCCCAGGCCCCTGAGATCATGACCTGAGCCCAAGGCGGAGGCTTAACCCACTGAGCCACCCAGGCGCCCAAAATGTACAAACATTTTTAAAATATTTTTTATTTTTAAGCAATCTCGACACCCAAGGCAGGGTTGGAAATTACAACCCCGAGATCAGGAGTCACATGCTCTACTGACAGCTAGACAGGGACCCCTGAACAGTACAATTTCAATGAGTGAATTGTGTGGTATATGAATTTATATCTCCATAAAGCCACTAAAAAAGGAGTGCATACTGTATGATCCCACTTACAGAAAACTCAAGAAAATGCAAATTAATATGGTGACTGAAAGTAACCCTAATTCGCTCACTCCCTCATTTTCTTTTATCGCCTCCATTTTTTCCTAATACTTCAGTTTCCTGCCTGCCTCCTACGTCAGGGCTGGTCTTGAGAAGGAAACCGGGGTCTGGGGAGGAAAGGGCGGCCTCACTTTGGCAAGGGAAAGAGGAGTCTTGGGGACCTCTGCACCGGGTAACTGGTCTTGTGGGTCCGCACCTGAGGGCCGGATCCAAGTAATCCTCGTTAGTTACTCCAAGGGGTAGTCAGTCTAGAAGCCTGTGAGTCGCAGACAGTGAGGCCGGCGCTAAGACTCCACTTCCCAGGAGGTGTCGGGGCATCCAGCGGAGGCTGCGTCTGACGACGGGGTTGGGACTCGGTAGCTGCCCGGATGTGGCGCCGAGCTCGCAGGGCCTGCCCACCCTCGCCACAGTCGCGCTGGGAGGCTCTGCCCGCTGTAGTCATCAGCGGTGGAAGACGACCGCTTTTGCTTTGGCAGGTAATCTTTATGGAGACTCCCCGCCCCCAGCGCTTCCGCACCACCCCCTCTTTATCCCCCACACTTTTCGTGAGTCTCCCCAGCTCCGGAGGCTTGCGTGAGTCTGTGAGCCATTCCCGAGATGGAAGGCATTGGACGGTGGGATGAGGTGTATGCCTATGGGGGAGACTGAGCCCGCTCCGGCTCTTGCTACTTGCGAATCCCAGGTGGGGCAGCGCTCTGTCCCAGGCTCACGAGTCCCTAGGAAGTGCGGGAACCAAGTAGGCCTGGTGGTGAAGGATGCGAAGGAAGTGCCGAGCGGGCTTGTGGAGCTATGCTGGGTCACTACTCCTACGTCTCTGGTTAAGTTTCCAGTCGCGGGGTAGTCTTCCCCTGGCTCGGATTTGGGGAGTGTTCACATGGCTTCCTTCGGCTTCGAGAGTCCCAAAGTCTTTGGCTGGACCTGAACCAAAGAAGGCAGTCTCCGGTGTGAGAAAGCTGCCGGTGTTTAGTAGAGGAATTAAGTTGTGTGAGAGTAATAGATACAGATTGGGGGGCGGGGGGGGGGTGTCTTCTGCTAAATTGTTTTGGTTCCAGAGAGTTACAGCGTGATTTCAAGTGCATTAGACTCAGACTTACCAAGAGGGTGAGACCTGGAGGAGAATGTGCTAGAAACAGTAATCCTTTGAGCTGCATTCTTGTCTTGACTGTTACTGGGTCTTTTATACTGTCTAACCTAGGAAAAAATTGACTCCTACGCAGACTGTACATGTGAAGAAGGATACTTTGTCAGAAGAGATGGGAAGACTTAGAAGAAACTAATTCCAGTTTACTGTGAATGGTTGGGAAGGGAACTTTCTGAGGGTCCTGGTTTCTGCAGCACCTCTCCCAGTTTCCAAACTTAAAGGCATACCTAAAGATCTCTGACTTGCTCTGATGTCTGCTTCCCAGAGCTACTGTGAAGCTTAAATAAGATATGTAAAAGTATTTGGCACAATGCCTGTAACCTCTCATTTTTAAGTTTCCCTTTGCTTCCCTACAGCAACTTTTTTCCCCTGTGAGCCATACATCATTTTGTATTATTGTTTGCTTTTTCATATGAGTCCTGCCTTTCCCACAAGATTGTAAGCTTCTAGCAGTCTTTCTCTTTACTCTTTTTTGAGTCCTTTCTAGCAGTTCGTTGCCCATAGGAGTACCCGGGAAAATGTAGATAGTGGTGGTGATGAGGAGGGCAAAGCTGTAGGTGATCCATGACAGGACCCCATTGTGCTAGATCCCGAGGCTGAGGTAAACAAGCTTTTCTCATTTACCTTTCTTTTATGACCCCTAGCCTTCTCTCAGAGCTCCAAACCCTTTAAAAATACTTTTATTTTTAGTACTTTAAACCATTTTAAAATATTCATTACAGTAGTGTTAACTATATATGTATTGCTGTGCAGTAGATCTCTAGAATTTTTCATCTTGGCAACCTAAAACTTTCATTTTAAAGATTTTATTTATTTGAGAGAGTACGTAAGCCTGTGAGCATGAGTGGGGGAGAGGCAGAGGGACAAGCAGATGCCCCGCTGACCATGAACCCACCCCCCTCAATATGAGCCTTGATCTCAGGACCCTGAGATCATGACCTGAGCAGAAATCAAGAGTCAGATACTTAACTTACTGAGTCACCAGGCACCCTGCAAAACTGAAACTTTGTCACCGGTAAACAACTCTCCATTAGGGTGCCTGAGTGGCTCAGTTGGTTAAGTGTCTGACTCTTGATTTTGGCTCAAGTCATGATCTCATGGGTCGTGGGGTAGAGCCCTGCGTCAGGCTCCATGCTCAGCAGGTACTCTGCTTGAAGATTCTCTCCCTCTGCCCTTCCTATTCTTTCTTTTCTCTCTAAAATAATTTTTTTTAAAAGCCCTCCCCATTTCGCCTCCCCCAGCCCTGGCAACTACCATTCTACTTTCTGTTTTTATGTGTTTGACTACTGTAGATACCTTATGTAAGTGGAATCATGCAGTATATTGCTGTCTATGTGATTTCACTTAGCGTATGTCCTCAAGTTTCATCCATGTTGTAGTGTATGAAGAGTTCCTTCTCTCTCTCTCTTTTTTAAGTAGCCACCATGCCCAGTGTGGGGCTTGAACTCATGACCCTGAGATCAAGAGTCGCATGCTCTACCAACTGAGCCAGCCAGGTGCTCCAACATTTCCTTCTTTTTGAGGTTGAATAATATACAACATATATATATATATATATATATATATATATATGTTTTTATGTTTTATTATGTGTTTATCTGTTGATGGTCTTTAGGTCTTTAGGTTGCTTCCACCTCCTGGCTCTTGTGCATAATGTTGCAATGAACACTGGTGTACGAATAGCGCTTTGAGGTCCTGTTTTTAATTCTTTTAGATATAGTTTTAGTATATTTAAACTTTTAACTGTGGATAATTCCAAACATACACATAATTAAATAACATGATGAACATGTGGGACATGTGGGCTGAGTAAATGAGTCAGGTGCTTGTACAAAGTAGCCCCCCAAACTTTGATAGAGAATTTGCTATGGGTGAGGATGTCCTGGGTTTTGTTTCAGACCTGGGATGTTCTAGCTGCCCTTCATCATCTAGTCCCTCAGCCATAATCAGTGTGGCTTGAGTGCCCATCTGCAGACCATATATACCAGAAGGGTTAGTAGATATAAACAAGCAGAAGTGAGTGTAGATGCCTTTTCCTAGTTATTGAGATGAGGAGCTGAGAATTTGGGGTGCAAAGTGGTCTTTGGGTCTAAGAGTTTGGTCTGGTTCGGGAACCCCCTCAGATGCACAGTTGTCCTGAAAGCAGTCACTTTGAACAGAGATGTTGGCTACTGGATGATAAAGGATAGCAGGCTGGGAAGGTGAGTTGTTCATATAGGAATTGCTACAGGAATTCAGAGGAGAAAGAAGTTAATCCAGACTGGGAAAATCAAGGAAGGCTATTCTCAAAGAATGTGGTGGTGACTTTACCCTTTTCCCATTGACCTTGTATGTTTGATCCTTATGCCTGTTCCTAGGTGGAAAAAGATAGGGCTGATGGTCAGTGAATACTAAAGATGAATTACACTCCGGACTTTTAGCTGTGGGACCTGTGCTAATGAAGGCTTTAGGTGGAATGCCTTGTGAGTCAGAATTGGCTGTGTGGGAAGAGAGCTACCTCTAATAGGCCTGTGTGAAGCAACTTTTCTCTTTTCTTTTTTATTTTTTTTTTAAGATTTAATTTATTTATTAGAGTGAGAGAGAGAGAGACAGAGACAGAGGGAGAGGGAGAAGCAGGCTCCTCACTGAGCAGGGAGCCTGATGCAGGACTTGATCCCAGGACCCCAAGATCATGACCTGAGCCAAAGGCAGACTCTTGACCCACTGAGCCACCCCGGTGCCCTAAAGGCCAACTTCTCTTTACTCTGACTGAAAATAAGATGTTTTGTTTTGTCTATGATATGGACCTTAGCTAATATGACAATAGAGGGGCGCCTGGCTGGCTCAGTCAGTTAAGCGTCTGCTTTTGGCTCAGGCTGTGATCCTGGAATCTCAAGATGCAGTTCCACATCGAGCTTCCCGCAGATAGCCTGCTTCTCCCTCTGCCCTTCATACTGCTAGTGCTCTTCCTTGTGCGCGCACATGCTCTCTCTCTTTCTCCCTCTCTCTCAAATAAAGAAAGAAGGAAAGAAAGAAAAAGACAACAGGATGAGCGATGTATCTATTCCTCCAAATTCCTAAGGTGAGAAACTAATTGATTCTCAATTTTTAAAAAAGATTTTATTTATTTGAGAGTCGGGAGAGAGAGCGAGAGCGCAAGAGTGGGGAGGGTCAAAGGGAGAAGCAGACTCCCTGCTGAGCTGGGAGCCCAATGTGGGACTGGATCCTGGGACTCTAGGATCATGACCTGAGCCAAAGGCAGTCGCTTAACTGAGCCATCCAGGCGCCCTCAGTTGTTTTTTTTTTTTTTCTATAATTAAATACTTAAGACAGTTTATCCCCTTTCCTCCATGTTCTGACACATGAAGTTAATGCTATCAGGATCAGGTCTGAAATTAGTGCAGTAGTTAAGCTAAAGGAAATGGAGTGCTCTGGGGGCACTGACAGGGTAGGGCGGTGATAGGGTTTTAAAATGGGGTATAAATGTGGGAGCTCATAGTAAACACGCTTCTTGGAGGTCATCTGTGCCTTACCGTTAACTCTCAAATGCTTGATTCCTGAAGAAGTAAAAGAGAAAGTATGGTGGTGGTATGACTAATGGTTTTGCTCAGATAAGGTAGGAAGGGATGAGATCTGTGGTTTGTCTAGCACTGGAATCACATTACAGAACTGTTGCCTTCCCCGGAACAGTACAAGAATTATTATGAAGTCATAGTAGTTTTGAATGCTTAATGAGTACTTTCTGTGTGACAGGCATTAGTAAGTACTACACAAACATTCTTTCACTTAAGCCATGGGTGAAGCACTTGCTGAAGTCGACAAAGCTTAGAAAAAGAAAGGACTGGAAAAAAAAAAAAGAAAAAGAAAAAGAAAGGACTGGTTTTGGACTCCAGGTGGCTTAACATCAGAGCCTGGACTCTTTACTCCGGGAGGCTAAGTCTGACTGGCCTACCTTTCTCCAGTTTTAGGACGTCACTGTCAGGAACAGAGATTGCTTTGCTGGGTCTATAGCCACAGACCCAAAGTCAGAGCCATATTTCTTTTGTTTCAACCTTTAGACCCTTCTTTCTACATCAGTGTGTTTTTTAAAAGACATATTTATTTATTTGAGAGGGAGGGAAACGGAGAGAGAGAGAACATGTGCATGCATGAGCAGGAGGGGCAGAGGGAGAGAGAATTTCAAGCAGAGTCTGTGCTGAGCACGCAGCCCAATGCAGGGCTCCATACCATGACCCCGAGATCACAGCCTGAGCTGAAACCAAGAGTCAGATGCCTAACCGATTGTGCCACCTGGGTGTACCAACATCAGTGCTATTTTAAAAATTAGTTTCCATTTACTGAGCACCCACTATGTTTTAGCACCTTTGATAGAGTATAGCCAGACCTGACAAAAATAAAACAGAAATACCTATGTATGTGAATGGTTTTTAATCTTTTTGGGCTCACAGCCTTTTTACCAATCTGATGACAGTTTGGGATCTTCTTTCCAGAAAAATTCACTTATGTACCTACACATAATATCACATACTTCAGAGGCGACTTCTAGGACCTACTGAAGTTTATCCTCTAGCAGTCCATGGACTCCATGGTAAGATCTCTTGTCCTATGTACTCTTTCTCAGCTGACTCTTCTATGGTGTTAAGGGGATGGTCGGTGGGTGGGGGGTCTTACCTCCTCTCTTTCTCCTCAGAGAGAAATGTTGGTAAAGCTTAGGCTCCCCAAATGAACCAAACATCTATGAATGTTCTTTCTTTCTCTATTGCACTTAGGACTCCAAGGAAAGAATGCAGACAATCAAATGTGTGGTTGTAGGAGATGGGGCTGTAGGTAAGACCTGCCTCCTCATCAGTTACACAACAAATGCCTTTCCTGAGGAGTATATCCCCACTGTCTTTGATAACTATAGTGCCCAGACGTCTGTGGATGGCCAGATCGTCAGCCTGAATCTGTGGGACACAGCTGGCCAAGAGGAGTATGACCGACTGCGAACTCTATCCTACCCCCAGACCAATATCTTTGTCATTTGTTTTTCCATTGGCAACCCATCCTCGTATGCCAATGTGAGGCATAAGTGGCACCCTGAGGTCTCCCATCATTGCCCCAATGTGCCTGTTCTGCTGGTAGGTACCAAGAGAGACCTGCGGGATGACATTGAGACAGTGAAGAAGCTGAAGGAACAGAGCCTAGTGCCCACAACTCCTCAGCAAGGCACTTCCCTGGCTAAGCAGGTGGGGGCTGTGAAGTATCTAGAATGTTCAGCCCTGATGCAGTATGGGGTGCATGAGGTATTTTCAGAAGCCGTCCGGGCTGTGCTTTACCCTGCCACAAAGAAGAACACCAAGAAGTGTGTCCTTTTATAGCTTTTGGGGTGCTATTTGGGGACTGCACCGAAGGGGGAATAAGAGGGATTCCTTTGATAGCATTGAACAATGCCAGCATGAGCCATTTGTCTCTTTTCCTAGAAACCCTAGACTCCAGGTTATCGGGATTTTGGAGGAACAAAGACAGCCTTGTTTGTACATGGTTGCTGTGAAGTTTGGTCTGAACCTTTTGGAGGAAGTTTGGGGGGAGAGAGAGAGAGAGAGAGAGAGAGAGAGAGAGAGAGACTGACTTTTACCTCTGAACTAGCTTTCCTAGCTGTATTACCATTGAGCAAGTGCCTCACAGAAGGACAAGTTTCTACAGTTTCGAAAGCATTGCCTTAAACTTTCTGATACAGTAATTTTGGAAAATTATTTTATGTGTGACTCCTGGGTGTTCCAGTGTCGACATGTTCTTCCCATTCTGGAGATGGGACATGTTTGCAAAAACGGTTAAGCAGCATTTCTTGAAGTTCTGGAAGATACTAATTGATGTTCCTTAACAAGGATCTGTGGTCAAGTAAGTCAGGAACCAGTGGGGTTTTTTTAAGTGTTTATTTAAATTCCAGTTAGTTAGCAGACTATGATATTAGTTTCAGGTGTACAATTTAGTGATTCAGCACTTCCATACAACACGTGGTGCTCATCACAAGTACCCTTTAATCCCCATCACCTATTTACTCCAGCCTCCCCCCTTTTGGTAACCAGTGATTTAAGTAAAGCTGAACAGGTTCCTCTACTGGAGGGATTTATAACTTTTAGTAAGTGGGCAACATTTCTCAAATTTATTTCACTGAATTTTTTTTTTCTTCCACGCAACACCTGTTAACCTCTTTAGAAACACAGTTTCAGAGATGTTGGATTAAGAGGAGCTAGAAATTCCCAAAGAGTCTGGAAAAAAAAAGCATAATGTGGTCCTGTTCTTTTAGTTGTTTCCCTCTTTATGCCTTTGAGAGCAATGTTTATCAGCCATGGACTTGTTACTGGCTCCTCTTCCGCCCTTAGGTGTTGGATTTGGCACTTAGTCATGCTAGCACATTGGATGTGGGGTCTGATGGTCAGATCTGTTGTTAGATTATGATAGCACTATGGGCCTGGTGATGTGAAATTAATCCCCCATAAAGCTGTGTCCCTGAGGCCTCTGTGAGGTGCCTTTTTTTCTGTCAGCTTCTGCTTTAGGGAAAGACCACTGAAAGTTAACCCCATAAACCAACCAACCAACCAACCAACCAAAATATTCTGCCAGTCGTTATCAGGGAGTTGTGTGATTCTCCTCTGTGTCCTGCCTTGCTCTCTTCCTATTCCTCCCTCCTCTGTACGTGTGTGTATGTTTGTGTGTGTTTTCAGCTTTTGAGGTCTTTTAGTTGCTCATAGAAAGTTGGAGTATATTGGATTTCCAGACCCTGGGGCTGTCAACATTGGTAGGGATTTTGCCGGAGTTGCTCAGCCTGCCCTGCGGTGGTAGGAGTCACATTCTTTACCCTACTAAGCCTGTTTCTCCTTATTCTTTCTAGTTGTATTTTTTATTTTCCTCCTTTGATATGGAAGGGAAACTTCCTTCTCCACCTGGCAGATAGTGGTTAACAATTCCACTGGGCACATATCCTCCTACCCTGTCAAAATAAACAGTGGATCTTTTAGAGTTTGGGAAATGGAGTTAAAAGAATCACCTAGCTACTTCTGTGACAAATGAAGTGTCTGTGCTTTGCTCTGGGGTGGTCTCACTGTTGCTCTTTGACAATATATGATCACATTAGTGCTCAGGTTAACTGAGCCTCCTGGACAGGGTTGCCAGGTAAAAGAGAGTAGTTTTTTTTTTTTTTTAACAAATAATTTTTTAGTGTAAGTATGTACCATACAGTATTTGGGACTAGATTTAAAAAATATTTGCTCTTTATCTGAAATTCAAATGTAATGGGACATTTTGTATTTCTATTTGCTAAATCTGGCACCCCTATTCTTGGAGGATTGGAAAGCGGGAGGTCAGGCAATACCAAGTATTGTTAGAAAGTAAAAGGTACATAAGCTCACTGTTCCTCCTCCTTTTCTTCTGGTTTTCCTTTCCCTCACCATGGGCTAAAGTGTTCTGTTTTGCTTTTCCTGTATCACTGCACTCTCCTCTTCATACAGTAATTCATTGGTGTGTATTTCTACACCATCGTCTAAGGCTGTGTTGAATAGCCATTCAACACGTATTTTCCTGGTCAGTACTAGGAAATTTACTTGTGGAGGATCCAGGGTGGATAGCATTGTCTGGTAGATGTCTTCTCATTTTCAATGTACTGTATCTGTTTCTGGTGTGTGACCTAGGGCCTCCTGTTGCGGGGGCTGTAGGAGCTCTGTATGAACAGGGTGTTAACTGGAAGAGGGTGAGGGTGGCCCTCCTTAACTAAGGCCCACTAGCACTTTGGGAAGTGGGGTCTATTATCATAGTGTGGGTACTGTAAGAGTCAACTGGCCTGTTGGCAGGTGTACCAACTGCTGTGTGTAGTCCCTGAGTTTTCTCATGAGCGGCCAGATGAAGCGCCTATTGCTTGAGTGTGTTCTGGTCTCAGGATGTTTGGACTGATGCTGCCTGAGGTCCTTACGGACTTCATGGTTGAAAGGGGCTAGAAACACGGCTGTCACCTATGTCTCTGGGAACTTTCCATAGCTACTGAAATCTTTTTAACTGACTTTTAATTTAATAGTGCCTCCTGCTCCCACTTTGTCTGGGAAGATCTCAAATGTAAGCCTGGGCTTGGTTTTGTCAAACTCGCATCCTTTAATGAAGGGAGGTGTGATCCATAAGTCTGAGAGTATGGTTTTGTATTGGACTGACTTGATGGTCCTACATACACTGACATCTTGATTTTTATACTTAAAAAGAATTTGTATAAGGACTAACATGCTAATATCACTTTTAAATTGTTCATAATGAATGGCAATAAACTTTTCTGATTTCACTGGGTCTGTTGCTTTCTAAAAATCAAAGCAATTCCTCAACCCTCCTCCTTTGTTGAGTGGTTTCTAAATCTCTTTCAACTTGCAAAGGATGAAATAACTATAATTGTATTCCACATCACACCTATGTGTAACTGTACTTATTTTTCTACCTCAGACAATCAGGGCAGGGAACTGTCTTCCCTGCTAACATCGATTCTCTTGTTCCTGCTGGTTTTCACTAATGACAGACCAGTTAGTTCCCTGTCGGCGATTTTTCTCACTTAGTACACTACATTCGGTAAACAATTATCACACTCCTATTGTGTTATAGGTATTATAGTAGTAGGGACTAGGGTTGTAAATATAGGATATAACATTTAATGTCCTTTGCCTCTTCCAGTTATTTCAGGAAAATATCTTTCTTCTGTTATAAAAATGAACTGATACTCTTAATTGTATATAGCGCTGTTGCACTATTAAGTGACTAGTAAGGAAGAGCAAAACCATGTTGTTTTGTGTTGCTTTGCAAACAGCTTTATTGAAATATAATTTACATACCAAAAAGCTCATCCATTTCAGGTGTATAATCTAATGATTTTTGGTAAATTTATTTACACAGCTGTTACCAAAATCCAGTTTTATTTTTTTAAGATTTTATTTTATTTTTTATTTATAGATTTTATTTATTTATTTGAGAGAGAGCACAAGACGGGGAAAGGGAGAAGCAGGCTCCCCTTCAAGTAGGGAGCTGATGTGGGACTTGATCCCAGGATGCTGGGATCACTGCATGAGCTAAAGGCAGATACTTAACCAACTGAGCCACCCAGGTGCCTTAAGATTTTATTTTTAAGTAATCTCTGCACCAAATGTGGGGCTAAAACTTACAACCCTGAGATCAAGAGTTGAATGTTCTACTGACTGAGCCAGCCAGGCACGTCAGCTAAAATCCAGTTTTAGAACATTTCTGTCACCTCAAAGAGATCCCTCATGCAGTGAATCCCTGTTCCTGGCCCCAACCCTAGGCAACTAGTTATCTACTTTCTTTTTTCTGAACATTTCATGTACATGGAATCAAATAATATGTGGTCTTTGTTTTTTTAATCAAGTAAGATCTGCACCCAATGTGGGACTTGAACTTGTGACCCTGAGATCAAGAGTTGCATGTTCTACCAACTGAGCCAGTCAGGATCCCCCAGTATGTGGTCATTTGGAACTCACTTTCTCTGTTTAGCATAATGTCTTCAAGGTTTATCTATTTCGCAGCACACGTTGGTACTTTCTTTCTTTTGGTGGGGGATCTTTTTTTGACCAAACTTACTTTTATCTTGAGAGAAGATCAAGAAAGGCTTTCTCCTCCACCCCACCTCCCTAATTATATTTATTGCCTCTCCCATTTTTCCCCTCAGTACATCCTAGTTTAACTATATCTTTTTTTTTTTAAAGATTTTATTTATTTATTTGAGAGAGAGACAGTGAGAGAGAGCATGAGAGGCGAGAAGGTCAGAGGGAGAAGCAGACTCCCCATGGAGCTGGGAGCCTGATGTGGGACTCGATCCCGGGACTCCGGGACCCTGACCTGAGCCGAAGGCAGTTGCCCAACCAACTGAGCCACCCAGGCGCCCTATATCTTTTTTTTTTTTTAAAAGATTTTTATTCATTTAACAGAGAAAGAGAGAGTACAAGCAGGGAGAGCAGCAGGCAGAGGGGGAGGGAGAAGCAGGCTCTCTGCTGAGCCAGGAGCCGGATGTGGGACTTGATCCCAAGACCCTGGGATCATGACCTGAGCCAAAGGTAGCCGCTTAAGGAATTGAGCCACCCAGGCATCCCTGACTATATCTTTAAGTAAGAGAATTGCTCTGTTCCTCAAAGAACCTTGGTCATTTGAAAGCAATCTAAAGTGTTCTTCAAATTCCCATAGTTCTATGTATCTTTTATTTTCTAGAGTATATACTGTTGAAACCAAGTTATATGTATAAAAGTTGTATGTATCTTTTATCCTTTATAGCACATAGTATCAGAAAGAAAAACCACAGGCCCAAAATGGATTCACTAAGGTTAGGAGCCTGAGATCAGTAAAACCAAGACTTAATACCTAATTAACAAGTGTTTCAGTTCCACCAGGAATAGCCATTCAACACGCATTTTCCTGGTCAGTACTAGGAAATTTACTCATAGACCTCTCTGTTCCCCTTTAGAGGGTGACCTTGCCTAAAACAGTGCTTTCTTTATTAATAATTTGGAAGGGGTATTTAAAATTTACTTATAATCTCTATGCCCAATGTGGGGCTTGAACTCACAACACCGAGATCGAGTCACATGCTCCACCATCTGAGCCAGGCAGGCCCCCCTACTTCATTTCTTTTGATTGCTGAATAATATTCCACTGTATGGATATACCTTATTTTATCTACTTATAATTGAGGGGAATATGGATTGTTTCTACCTTTTAGCTATTATGAATAGTGCTGTTATGGACCTTTGTGTACAAGGTATTTTTTTTAGGTTTTATTTATCTGACATAGAGAGAGAACACACAAGCAGGGGGAGAGGCAGGCAGAGGGAGAGGGAGGAGCAGACCCCACAGGGAGCCTGACGTGGGGCTTGATTCCAGGACCCTGGGATCATGACCTGAGCCAAAAGCAGTCGCTTAACCAACTGAGCCACCCAGGTGCCCCTGTGTACAAGGTTTTGTGTGGACATGTTTTCAGTTTTCTTGGGTATATACTGGAGTGCTGGAAATTGCTGGGTCATGTGGTAAATTTATACAAAACCACGTTTTGAGTCAAGAATAGCATCTTTAGTGTTTATAGTATGTGAAGTCCCCTTCCCCATTCTTTATTTTTTTTTAAGAATTATTTAAAAAAATATTTTATTTATTTATTGACACAGAGAACGAGCACAAGTAGGGGGAGTGGGAGAGGGAGAAGCTGACTCCCGGCTGAGTCAGGAGCCCAACATGAGGCTCGATCCCAGGATGCTTAACTGACTAAGCTACCCAGGTGCACCGTGCCCCTTCCCCATTCTATAAGACTCTATCTACCTCTTGCTGGATCTGCTTTTCCTCAAGCACAAGCAACTAAGAAGCAGTGTAAAGTACATTTAGGGCGCTTGGGTGGCCCAGTTAGTTAGGTGTCTACCTTCGGCTCAGGTCATGATCCCGGGAGCCTGCTTCTCCCTCTCCCTCTGCTGCTTCCCTGCTTGTGTTCTCTGGCTCTGTCTGTCAAATAAATAAATAAAATCTTAAAAAAAATAAAGTGCATTTAGGGGCGCCTGAATGGCTCAGTGGGTTAAAGCCTCTGCCTTCGGCTCAGGTCATGATCCCAAGACCTTGGGATCGAGCCCCACATTGGGCTCTCTGCTCAACAGGGAGCCTCCTTCCCCCTCTCTCTCTGCCTGCCTCTCTGCCTGCTTGTGATCTCTCTCTATCAGATAAATAAATAAAAATCTTTTAAAAATGTGCATTTAAAAACATATTCTATTTTGCTTTTTTGTTTTAAATACTAGTATAGCAATAGTATTCTAAATTTTCATTACAAAAGTGCAGCATCTCAGCTACTGTGCAGGTTCTGGCAGATTTTTGTCACCTAGCCTGGAAATATGACTACTGTTAACATTTCAAGGGATATCCATGCAATGAACTATCAAGGAGCCATAAGAATGAATGAGGAAGCATGCTAAAAAGTGGTACACTGTGATTTCCAGGCTAAATTATTAAGTGAAAAAGAGCAAGGTGAAAGAGTATATAGTATGCTACCTTTTGTATAATGAAAAAGAAGTAATATGTATACTCACTGACTTATTTTTGCAAAAAAGAAACATAGGAAATACAAATATCAAGTCATTATATTGTATACCTGAAACTAATAGAATGTTACATGTCAGTTACAACTCAATAAAAAAATAAACACAGGAAGGATAAGCCAGAAATTAATGAATGGTTACTTATAGGGAGTGGCTTGGTATTGGGGTAGAGGGCATAGGCACAGGAGTAAGACTTCTCTGGAAATAGCTTTTTACATA
The DNA here is from genome assembly GCF_022355385.1 of Mustela nigripes. Taxonomy (NCBI): domain Eukaryota; kingdom Metazoa; phylum Chordata; class Mammalia; order Carnivora; family Mustelidae; genus Mustela; species Mustela nigripes. The sequence continues at coordinate 67,993,220 of NC_081575.1, read as the reverse complement.
CTTCTTACTTATAACCATGTAAAAATTTACATATTAAAAAATTAAAATGTATTTAAAAAGGATAATAAAAGCAAATCATAAAGTTGACTAGAAACAGAACTCCACAAGGGCACCTGGGTGGCTCAGTGGTTTAAAGCCTCTGCCTTTGGCTCAGGTCATGATCCCAGGGTCTTGGGATTGAGCCCCATATTGGGCAATCTTCTCAGCAGGGAGCCTGCTTTCCTTTCTCTCTCTACCTGCCTCTCCGCCTACCTGTGATCTCTGTCAAATAAATAAATAAAATCTTTATTTATTTATTTATTTATTTGACAGAGAGAGAGAGAGGTCACAAGTAGGCAGAGAGGCAGGCAGAGAGAGAGAGGAGGAAGCAGGCTCCCTGCTGAGCAGAGAGCTGGATGCGGGATTCAATCCCAGGACCCTGAGATCATGACCTGAGCTGAAGGCAGAGGCTTAACCCACTGAGCCACCCAGGCGCCCCAATAAATAAAATCTTAAAAAAAAAAAACAGAATTCCACAGAGGAAAAAAATGATTCAAGTAATTTTTACACACAGTGCATTATATATCCTTAATAGGATATAGTCTAAGGACAAAAAACTGCAAAGAACTTCTGAACTTTACTTAGGTTTATTGTTGGTAGTGGTATCCACCTTGCAATTCTGAGAAGGGTCAACATATGGATGTCGGGAACCAGAATTTTAAGAGAAGCAAGATAGAAATACGGAATGGGGAAAAGTGAGGGAGAACCCTGTGGTGTTGGACTTGAATTGGAAGTATTAGTATAAAACTCATTTTTAAAAAATTTCTGTTTTTTAAATGTAAGCTCTACACCCAATGTGGGGCTTGAACTCACAGCCCCAAGACCAAGAGTTGCATGCTCTACCGACTCAGCCAGAGAGACTCTCTCTCTCTCTCTCTCTTTTTTTTTAGCTCTCTCCACTGGAAGGGCTTATAAGCAATGATGCCCCAGTTTCTAAATACCATTCCCCACTAAAAGATATCAGGGCTCCTTGGAGAAATGGCTTATATCAGGTCTCGGACAGGGAATGTACAGAGTAAGCCTAGAACATCTTGTGCCAAAAAGCAAGGAAGTACTTTAAGACTAGTAACACAGGAGCCAGAGTGAAGTGGGTCCCTCTGGACAAAGTTGGAACAGTTTGAGCATCAAAAAGGATAATGATGGTGCTAGATTATGACACATTAAAATAAAACGGGAGGGGGAGGTAAGACCAAGTTCTTTACTGAATAAATGCACTTAATAAGTGTAAAAGGCATTTAAGAATAAGTCACTCTTAATCTCACAAAACAAACTGAGGGTTGCTGGGGGGAGGGGGGTTGGGAGAAGGGGGTGGGGTTATGGACATTGGGGAGGGTATGTGCTTTGGTGAGTGCTGTGAAGTGTGTAAACCTGGTGATTCAGACCTGTACCCCTGGGGATAAAAATATATGTTTATAAAAAATAAAAATTAAAAAAAAAAGAATAAGTCACCCTTCTGCACTCTCCCAATATAACTGATTCAGGCAAGAATCATTAAAGGATGCTAAAACCATTGGGCGAATATTCACACAATCTCAACCCCATTTACTAATTACAAAAGGAAAAATGTGCCTTTGGGATGGAGAGATCTGGTGCTCAAATACAGCATCACCAAGAGTGACAACCTGACATTTGTGCCTTCTGATGCCTGATAAAATAATTAACATAAATCAATTTGAAGAAACAATCAGATGAATTCAGAATATGGAATATTTTCAAGACAACTTGCCAGGATTCTTAAGAAAAAAAAAAGTAGTATGCAACACAAAGAAAAGGCTGGTGTTTCTGGATTAAGACTGAAGGGAGATTACTAAGTGCAGTGCAAAAACCTTCAGCGGATCCTGGACTGGTGTAAAATGCTCCAACTAGGACACCTGGGGAAATTTAAATACGAAAATACAAACTGTATTCTAAATGATAATGATTCAATGTTAATTTTTGAAGATGCAGTAACGATTTTGTTGTTATGTAGAAAACGTCCATTTTTAGGGCTGGAGAATCACATTTGGTTCTGAACCTTTCAAATGGTTCAGAAATTAAAACAAAAATAAAACCTGGGGACGCCTGGGTGGTTCAGTTGGTTGGACGACTGCCTTCGGCTCGGGTCATGGTCCTGGAGTCCGGCATCGGGCTCCCAGCTCCATGGGGAGTCTGCTTCTCTCTCTGACCTTCTCCTCATTCGTGCTCTCTCTCACTGTCTCTCTCTCAAGTAAATAAATAAAATCTTTAAAAAAAATAAAAATAAAAAAATAAAACCTGTAAAAATGTCAACAATTGTGAACCTAGCTGAAGGGTCGGCTGTTCCTTTTACTCATCTTTGTCGCACTTCCCGAAAGAAACCGAGGGGGAAGGGACTCCATTTCCCTGGGGAAATGTCAATTCAAAAATTGGAGAGGTACTTCCGGCACAGTGCGATTTTCGGCCAGCCTCTCCTCCCGAAGCAGAAGCGAAGGGGCTTCTAATCTTTACTTCCGCGTACCACGGCGTGGTGACCCGCGGTAACCAGGACGTAGGCTACGTGACCCAAGCAGCTCCTTCTGATTGGAGGAACAGCCGTGACACCTATCCAATGCACTGGGAATGCTCATGCGCAGATTAGCAGAAGGGGGCGGGACCAAACATTTTCTTTGACCAACCGCTTTCCACATACCCAACCTCCTGATCCCTTACGGTCGAATCAAATGCCGTTATGTTAGTAAAGTAGTTCGCCTTTTTCGTAGGACGGCCGGTCTTTCCGGTTACGTCCCTCCACCCCCTCATTCCGCTTCCGGTAAGGCCTGGTGGGGTCAAGGAGCCCTGTAAGTCACTTCTGGGCGACTAATGTTTTTATTTCCGGTCCATGGGACCAGGCTGGGATTTGCTGCTCCCCGCAGCCTCCGGTGACACCACAACCGCCATCATGTCAGACACGGACAGCGATGAAGATTCTGCTGGAGGCGGCCCATTTTCTTTAACCGGTTTCCTTTTCGGCAATATCAATGGAGCCGGACAGCTGGAGGGGGAAAGCGTCTTGGATGATGTGAGGGGGGCGGGCGTGGGTATAGGGTTGGTGGTTGTCGGGCTGAGTGAGGAGAGTAGAGCCCCTGTGAGAGGGCGCGGTTAACGTAAGAGGAGAGGAAATGAGAAGCGGATGCTATCCTAGTAGAGCGTGGAGATCGTAGACTGGAGGCTTCGTTCTGGTTGAGGGTGGGAAGAAAGAACTGTAGGCAAGCTCTCGTAGGTCAGGGGTGCTGATGTGGGTGGCTTTGGGGTTAATGGTCATTCTCACAAGGCAGCCGGAAAATAGCTTAACCTTGTGACATTACATTTAAGCCATTGCTATGAGGACTTGGGAGATTCTTGAAACTGCCTGTCTGACATCGTTGACTTGAGGTGGCTCTAGATCAAGAGGACCTGTGACAAATCGTGTGGTTCAGGCCTCAGTTCTTCCAACAGCGAATGTTCAGACTATCTGGGGCAGACCTCTTCTTGTCCAGTACACTTCTTGGGTAGTTTTCTCTGACTTTCATGAAATTGTTTCCTGTGTCCGAATGAACCTTACCTACTTTCATTTAGATTCATTGTAACAAAAAGAAAATATTGATCAATATTTCTCCTCTGCATCACACACAAATACACAAAAGCCAGCAAAAAAAATTTCTTGCCATCCCTTCTTGAATCCCAGTGGCTTCAGTTGCCTTAGCCTTTATTCAGAGAACTACTGTTCTATTTGTTTAGTCTTGATGATGGTTCTTTGATCTTTTCTTATTAAAGTGTGGTGATGAAATTGGACTTAATATGTTGATAAAGATCTGATCAACGTGGAGTTTAGTGGAAGAGTTACTTTACAGTTCTGGAATGTGATGCTCCTTTTAGCACACTGCAGAGTTATATTTAATATGGATTTATAGCTTTATGCTGGACCAGGGAAATAAGCCTTGTGGTGTGGGAAGCTTAGATTTAGTTGTTATCTTCGATTCTGGTGCTGTTCCTTTTTCAGGAGTGTAAGAAGCACTTGGCAGGCTTGGGGGCTTTGGGTCTGGGCAGCCTGATCACTGAACTCACCGCAAATGAAGAATTGACTGGGACTGATGGTGCCCTGGTAAATGATGAAGGTGAAGTGTGGGTCATGGGGAGTAAGGAGGGAGGAGGCTAACCATTTACTGTGTATGCACTTTTCACTGGGAATTATCTAAGGGAGTGAGAGTTACTTGGCCTTTGTTGAGATATACCTGCCCTCCCCTTTATCTATAGGATGGATCAGGAGTACAGAAGATGCTGTTGACTATTCAGACATCAATGAGGTAGCAGAAGATGAAAGCCGAAGATATCAGCAGACTATGGGGAGCTTGCAGCCGCTTTGCCATTCAGGTGATTCTTTAGTGTCATCAGTAGAGCATTCCAGTCATTTTCTTACAGTGTAGTCCATTTTGTTTCTGTGTATGCTTTCTGCCATTGTTCCTTCTCTCCATCCTTTCCTTCTCTCTCTTTTTGTCAGCTCAGTCCCATGTAGCTCCTATCTTTTTTGTGTGTGTTCTGGGTCATTGTTACACTCGGGGGTTTATTCCTCAAACTGGTTATTTCCAAATTCTTGGTGAATGCCAAGTAAAGATGTTTTCCTTATCTGGTATTTGAGGATCTACAGTGTTCATGGCACTGTTTTAGAAATTATTTGAACTCAGGGGCGCCTGGGTGGCTCAGTGGGTTAAAGCGTCTGCCTTCAGCTCAGGTCATGATCCCAGGGTCCTGGGATCGAGCCCCACATCAGGCTCTCTGCTTAGCGGGGAGCCTTCTTCCCCTTCTCTCTCTCTCTGCCTGCCTCTCTGCCTACTTGTGATCTCTGTTTGTCAAATAAATAAATAAAATCCTGTAAAAAAAAAAAGAGATTATTTGAACTTAGTCTTTGCTCTTAAGGACTTGGTAGTTCAAGGAGGATTAAGTATTTGCAATGTCCTATATAAACAAGCACACGTATTTACTGGCTTAATGTTTATTAATCACTTACCACCTGTATGCTGACAGAATGAACTTAGTGCTTGCTCCCAATATAGGTGTCTCTCCCTGGTGTAAGGTGCTACATAAAGAATCAAAATCAGAGCTGGAGGGGGTCTTAATGATTGTCTATTATTAACTTCATCATAGGAAAAGAAAACTTGGACTTTAATAAGATGTGGGACTTTTTAAAAAGTTATATAAGTTAGGTAGTGGCAGACCTTGACTAATTCAGTAATTCAGGATATTAGACATTTGTTGAGCTATAAACTGTGATAGTATGGTTCAAAGGTGATCCGTTTTCTGATCTTGAGGAGTTTAGTTCTGTGGTCTTGAACCTAGAGCAACTGATCACAGTTCCTTTTTTCTGACTTGTAATTTTTTTACGACTTTTAATTGAGGTATAGTTGACATATGTATAAGTCATTGTTTCTACTGCCTTACCCTATCTCTCACTGCTTGACACTTTTTTATGAGGTTGCTCATTGTTTGTTCATTGTCCACCTCTTTGAATTAGATTTCAGTACCAGTTAATTGATTTGAGTGCTTATCATAGAGAGAGAATTAACTGTGCCACATACACAGGAGGTAACCCAGAAAAAATAGAAGATACAGGTCTCCCTCTCCAGGATATTATCATCATTTGGGAAAGTGGGATAAACAACAGGAAGCATAATTACAACAAAAAGACAAGCAGCTATAACCTCATATTTCTGTATAGAGTATTCTATTTCATTTCAGCAGGTTGACAGAATATCTGAGACAAATACTATAACTATTATTTTTGAGCCCCCTGACTTAGGCTAAGGGGGAAGTGGTAGCTCTGATTTCCAGGGAGTTTTGGAATTTTCAGGTTTTGGTTTGTTGTCTTGGATAGGAATGTTAAGGAAGATGACGAGTGGGGGTGTCCTATTAGGGTTTTATGAGCTGACCTCCTAGAAAAAGGGGATGCTGCATTCGGTAGTCTTAGTACTCTGGGATGCTCATTTATAAGTTCTCTTATTTAGTGAGGGTGCCTTTACCTGTGTCCTAACTTCCTCCTCCTCTGGCATTGGCCCCTTCAGGTGGCTTGATTTACTAGGATTCTTCTTTGGAGTAATTAGAAGTGGATGGAGGTCATTAGAGAAGATGTCATGGAGGTGAATTTTGAGCAAAAGTTTGAAAGAGTTTCTTGGGGAGGAAGTAGCAGGGCATTTTGGTTTGAAAACATGGCTTCTCTAAAGGTTTAGAGATAGAAATAAGTGAATAGTGCAGGGGGAATTGGCCAGCAGGTTTTCTTGAAAGGAGTGGAAAACATACTAGGGATAGAGCAATTTGATAACACGTGTATGTATGCCTTACTTGGGATTTGATGTCATAAAGGATTGTAAACCAAACATTGTTGAGTAAAGGGCAGGGTGGTACAATGAAAAGATAATGAACTTTGGAGTCAGAATAATAGGTTCAAGCTGAAGCTCCATATTGAGTTTGATCCTGGGGAAGTTGCTTAGTCTTTGAAGCTTGGATTTATAATAATGCCTTAGTTTTCTTATCTTCAATAAAGGTGATAATACTTCATTAGTGGGTCTTATGTGGGAATTTAAGTTCAATATCACGGGTTGTGAAGACACCTACATAGTACAGGGTCATGGTAGATGCTCTGTAAGTGTTAGTTGCCTTTCCTTCCTAAATGAAAATGAGAAGTGACACTTGTTGCTTTAGGGTTTTGATTAGAAAAGGGGTAAAGGGGCAGACTAACTTAGAAACTGTTCTTGCAGGCTAGATAAAAAGTCATCAAGGTCTTGGGTAGGGTGACAGCTGAGGAAAATGCTAAGCAGAATTGAACTTGAGAGTTGCTGATAAAACATCAGTAGGACTGGGTAAGTAAGGAAGTGCATTGAAATGAGTATAGGCTTTGTTCAGCCTGCCTTGAATTCTGATTTAGTCATTTAAAACTGTGTGACCCTGAGTAAGTCATTTCACTGTCTCAGAATAATTCCTACTTTGCTGACATTCTTGGGAGGATTATAGATAAAACCTCTCCCACTTCCCTTGCTTGCATTCCCTCTCTTGCTGTGTCTCTCTCTGTCAAATAAAGAAATAAAATCTTAAAAAGAAAAAAAAATATTTTAAGTTTATTTGTTTTAGAGAGACAGGGACAGAGCATGAGCAGGGGAAGGAGGCAGAAGGAATGGGGGAAATAGGGGCGCCTGGGTAGCTTAGTGGGTTAAGCCTCTGCCTTTAGCTCAGGTCCTGATCTCAGGGTCCTGGGATCGAGCCCCGCATTGGGCTCTCTGCTTAGCGGGGAGCCTGCTTTCCCCTCTCCCTCTGCCTACCTCTGCCTACTTGTGATATCTCTCTCTCTCTCTCTCTGTCAAATAAATAAATAAATAAAAATCTTAAAAAAAAGGGGAAGGGGGAAGCAGACTTCCCGCTGAGCAGGTAGCCTGATGTGGGGCTTGATCCCAGGACCCGTAAATGATGACCTGAGCTGAAGGCAGACACTTAACCAACTGAGCCACCTAGGCGCCCCTGAGTGGAAAGGTTCTTTAGGCAGGAGAACATATGGTGTGATTTTAGAGGGGTAAGTCAGGGCCAGACCTTCAGATTTGGGGTTAATCCTGAATAAGGTTGATTCTTGAGTAAGGGAATGGGGCTTGTGTAGAGGAATAAAAGCAGAGTGTTCACCATCCGGTGTGGAGTGAATGCCAGAGGTAAAAAGTCAGTGGAAAGAATAACAGACTTTAGAAGGTAGATCAAAGAATGTGTCAAAGATTTGGGAAGTGGGAAGAGAGAAAGTCCAGTCTTAAAGGAAGCTGACAGAGAAGGAAGAATGTTAAATGCAGTTATGAGATTGAGCAGGATGAAAATAAAAAATCAAATAGAATTTGATCAGGAGATGGAGCAAAGGTTTTAAACAGTTCTTGGACGCTCCCTATATTTCTGTATGAGATATACGTAGTATTCTAGTATTTAGTGATGCTGTGTCATCATCTCTTTCTGAAGGTAGAACCTGCACCTCCTGCATGTTGAGAACACCACTTTGACAGGGTGCTTTAAATTCTTGTGTAACAAAGGAACTCAGGGCTGTTGTATGACATTCTGGATATTCAGAATCATCTTCCCGGTTTCATTAGATTATGATGAAGATGACTATGATGCTGACTGTGAAGACATTGACTGCAAGTTGATGCCGCCTCCACCTCCACCTCCAGGACCAACGAAGAAGGATAAGGACGAGGATGCTCTTACTGGTGGTAAGTAGAGACTATATTCTTTTGTCCAAGGAACAAGTTCCATTCATAGAGCTAGGCTTTTGGCATACCCATAGGGTACTATTAAAATTAAGCTGCTAGGAAAGGATACAGCTTCTGGAAGTGATTCATACAGTTTTCAAATTTTAATGTCAGAGGGAAGTTTTACTTTTTAAAATATTTGGCAACAGTATTTTAACAGGTACTCGAGGAAAAGTAATTGAGCTTAGTGGTTCTTAGATCTGGCTGCCCATCACAATCATCCCAAGCCTGTTAAAAAAATACAGATTTATGACTCTCACCCAGAGAGTCTGATTCTGAAGAGCTGGGTCAGAGCCCAGGAATTTCAGAGTGTTCTCCAAGTAATTGCTGATGCAACTGATCTGCATACTGGTATTTGGAAACTCCCTGTCTAGATGACTCTTTAAAATAAATGATTGAATGGGGAAGGCATCCTAGAATGTGCATAAATCAGAGAGAGCCAACTACCAGATTCAGAGATTTCCAAGGCGAGGGCTTTAGTGATCCTCTCCACCTTCCCTGTGTCAGCCACAGTAGAAACTCTGTCCTAGGCTAGGAGATTGCGGAATAGCAGTGTTTTTGATCTCCTGTATTTTGAGAATTATGTTGACCAGTTTTAGCCATTTCTGCATTAGTCTGTAGGCTAAATAACATCTGATAACTTGGTGTCCTAGATAATTTCATTATCATCCTGTGGGCTTAAAAAAATTCTTCAGTTATGGGTCTCTGAACTAGAGATGATAAGGCCTGCTTGGTAAAAAAGTGTCATATAATTTTGCTGTTGATCACATTCCTTTAATACATGTATAGAAAGTAGTAAATGTAGTAATAGTGTTTGTTTTCTCTCATCACAACCCTAGGGTACCGGGTACAAGGTGAGTTGGGGACAGTGGGGGATGATGAGTTGGAATGAGTTTTCTGGGTTGCATACTAGTGATCTGGGTTCTTGGAACTATATCCCCTGCCACTGAGCCATGCATATAGCTTAGAGTGGGTACTGGCTAAATCGGAGGAAGTATGCTCACAGTTACATGCCAAAGGGGTTTCTCTTCCTTGTTGCAGTGTCTGAGGATGGAGAAGGCATCATCTTGCCCTCCATCATTGCCCCTTCCTCTTTGGCCTCAGAGAAAGTGGACTTCAGTAGTTCCTCTGACTCAGAATCTGAGATGGGACCTCAAGAAGCAACACAGGCAGAATCTGAAGATGGGAAGCTGACCCTACCTTTGGCTGGGATTATGCAGCACGATGCCACCAAGCTGTTGCCGAGTGTCACAGAATTGTTCCCGGAATTTCGGCCTGGGAAGGTACTTTCCACGGAGAATGCCCATATTGCAAACCACTGACCTCTCCTAAATTCTGAGTTCTGTTGCTAAGGTGTTGGATACAGAAAGGATAAGATGTAAAAGTTTTCTTATTCAGTGACACTGCATTAGGTCTTTTTGAAAAAGCGTTGATGAGAATACATGTGATTTACATGGTTCTCATCAGAAATTGTCCTTGTTGTCTTAAAAGAACTAGTCCAAATTATTAAGGGATGCTTCTTTACTTTCTTGGTAGATGTTATAACTCTAAGTTGAGCACTCTTTGGTCCCCCCCACAGCTGAGTGGATCTCTCAGGGGAGTTTGTAGACCCAGATGCTGCTCTTTTCCTGTCTGATACTGAGTCTTTGAGCCTCTGTGTTGTAGGTGTTACGCTTCCTACGTCTTTTTGGACCAGGGAAAAACGTCCCATCTGTTTGGCGGAGTGCTCGGAGAAAGAGGAAAAAGAAGCACCGTGAGCTGATCCAGGAAGAGCAGATCCAGGAGGTGGAGTGCTCGGTAGAGTCAGAAGTCAGCCAGAAGTCTTTGTGGAACTATGACTACGCTCCACCGCCACCTCCAGAGCAATGTCTCTCTGATGATGAAGTAGGCAAAATAGAGACCTGGGCTTGAGACCTACAGGAGGAACAAATGAGTTCTCCCTAGCTTATGTCTAAATAGGAAATGTACTTTAGCAGGCAGAGCCCTGTGCTGATTATGAACAAGAAATCGTGAGTTCAGTCTTAGTGGCCGTCCCTTCCCTATTGTAGTGGAGAAGTACTATGGGCCAGCAGTGGGTGCTACACATGCTGGTGAATAGGAGTTTGAATCCTTTAGGCAGAGTGTGCCATGATCTAGCCCCATTGTTCCCATTCTGACTCCAGTTCTGTTGAAGAATCATCCTTGTAGTTCTCTAATTTCCCTTACTGACTGTGGATTCCTTATAGCCCTATGACATCTGGGATCAGGAAATCCTCCTCCTGCTTTATTCTGTTACAGATTACAATGATGGCTCCTGTTGAGTCCAAGTTTTCCCAGTCAACTGGAGATACGGATAAAGTGGCCGATACCAAACCGAGAGTAGCCGAGTGGCGTTACGGGCCTGCTCGGCTATGGTATGATATGCTGGGTGTCCCTGAAGATGGCAGTGGGTTTGATTATGGCTTCAAGCTGAGAAAAATGGACCTCGAACCCGTGATGAAGTGTAGAATGTTGGAGGTAAGTGACACTGGTATATAAAAAAGGAATCTGCGCACAGGGCCCTTTCCATTTTACTTAACTTTGCTTTTCTGGGTGGGGAGATACCGGGTAGGTTGTCTTCGGTAGGTTATGGAGGTTCTAAGCCTTGGGCTTGTTACAGTGTGTCACCCTGGCAGCTAGCCCCGTCACAAGGATTCTGTCTGGGCAGTGAGTGCTATGCTAGCCCAGGAGTGTGCAGAGGCAGACCTCCCTTATCAGGTACTTCTTTCAAGTCAGGGACCATGTTTGATGGGTCTGATGAGGGATCTGGAGTCAGAACTTTGACCAGTGACCATTCAGGGATTTGGTCTTCCGTCTTCGTTTCTGTAGGATTTCAGGAAACTTGAGGAAAATAGCACTGACCTTCTGGCTGATGAAAACTTCCTGATGGTGACACAGCTGCATTGGGAGGATGATATCATCTGGGACGGAGAGGATGTCAAACACAAAGGAACAAAACCTCAGCGTGCAAGCCTGGCAGGCTGGCTTCCTTCCAGCATGACTAGGAATGCCATGGCCTACAACGTTCAGCAAGGTGTGCTTTTGTGCCAGCCATGTCTAGCACACTCCCTTCAGCTCAGTCATCCTAAGTGGGTTTAGCTGTGCTCTTTGTTGCTGCTGAGGGGCAGCAAAATGTTTTGGACTTGAGCCCCGATTCTAGTCCATAATAAGTTGTACACCATTAACAAGCTAGGGTGGACTCTGATTTCTCATTGGAAAACTGGGAAAACCACTTTGAAGTTGATGATCTATCCAAACTAGACCAAGGTTTTATCTCAATGATTTACTTCCATTTTCAGAGCTAGCCCCTTTGTCTTTATCATGCTAGAATTTGCTTTTTCTCTCCTTAAGTAGGCAAAAAAAAAAGGGGGTATGTCATGCTTAATGTAGAAAACTTTGAAAGTAGAATACAGTGACAAAAATCACTGATAATCCAGCTATCCAGAGAAGATCGACTATTAACTTTTTGGTGTACTTTGTTTTTGGTTTTCTGTCTTCTCTGTGTTTATGTAGTTGAGTTCATTTCTGTAGGCAGTTTTTTGCATATTGTGCTTTTCATTTGACATCATTATTCTGTGTCATTCCAAATTTTTCATAAAAACATTTAATGACATGGGAAACTCAAGTGAGAAAAACAAAGTGGCATATATGATACCCTGTTCGTGTAAGTGGGAAAAGAAAAAGCGCACTATATAATTACAGAAAGCTGACTGAAAGGAAATGCACTATGGGATTTCACAGTGGTTATTTCTGGTTTGTGGAATCACAGACAGCTTCAGTTTCCTTTATATTTTTCTGTATTTTCCTTCAGTTAACCTGTATTACTTTTATAATCTAGAGGAAAACAAAAATGTTTTAATTTTTAAGTCGAAGAAAGAGGTTTTTTTTCCTTCTCTTGTTCTATCTAAACACTTTGCTGATTGCATAGTATTCTTATATGGATGTTTTCATAATTGACCAATAGTTACTGTATTTTTAATATATATTTTATTACCATTAATTGTTAGTATATTTTACCATATCATTTATTACCATGATTTCTTTAGCCAGTCCCTTATTAAACACACTTGGCTGTTTAAATTTTGAGTCTTACGAAAAACACTGCAGTGAACGTTTTGTCTGCAGCTTATTTTAAAATGAGAAATACACTGTGTGCACTAGGTTCTTTTTCAGTAGCTGCATGAATAACTTTACTAACATGTGCTCCTTTGCCCTTTGCTGGAATCATGATTGAAAGGGGCATAGGTGTTTTGTCTGTTACTGAGTGTCTCCTCCTCTTCTGAGTAGGTTTTGCAGCCACCCTGGATGATGACAAGCCTTGGTACTCTATCTTTCCCATTGACAATGAGGAGCTGGTGTATGGACGCTGGGAGGACAATATCATTTGGGATGCTCAGGCCATGCCCCGGCTGTTGGAGCCTCCTGTTTTGACACTTGATCCCAATGATGAGAACCTTATTTTGGGTATGGTGTTGGCAGGGACCAGTGTTTCTTCTCTGTAATGGACAGCTTGCTGCTAATGTCAGAAATCAGAAAGGTTGGGAAGGTCAAGACTATAAGCTTCTCGGGGGCGCCTGGTTGGCTCATTCAGTGGAGCAGGTGACTCTTGATCTCAGGGGCGTAAGTTCTAGCCTCATACTGGGTGTGGAGCCTACTTTAAAAAAATAAGGAAAGAAATGAAAAAGACTAGAACTTTCAGGTAGCAGTTGAGAGAGCAGAGTTGTGGCTGTTTCTGGTATTTCTGTTTTGCTTAGGGAAAGCTCACAATGTAGGGATGTTGAAAAGCAGTACCTTTAAGATTCCGAGTATAATGTGTTTAGTTAGAGGGAATCACCTACTAGAAGTGGTCTGGGGTGGGATGAGAGATCTGATTAGGAAGTGCAAAGATACCTGTGGGAAATGTGAATCTTCAGGGATAGTATCTCCAGAGTGACTTTTGTTTCATCCTTAGAAATTCCTGATGAAAAGGAAGAGGCCACCTCCAACTCCCCCTCCAAGGAAAGTAAGAAGGAATCGTCTCTGAAGAAGAGTCGAATTCTGTTAGGGAAAACAGGGGTCATCAAGGAGGAACCACAGCAGGTCTGTGGAGGGAAAAGGAACCTAGGGTGTTGAGAAGAGCAGAGAAAGGTAATGGCGGAGGGTAGTCTGACTAAGGTTTATTTGATATCTGTTTGATGTCCCCATCATTAGAACATGTCTCAGCCAGAAGTGAAAGATCCATGGAATCTTTCCAATGATGAATATTACTACCCCAAGCAGCAGGGTCTTCGAGGCACCTTTGGAGGAAATATTATTCAGGTAAAAGTAACAATTTATTCTGTGATGGATGGGAACCACTGCCTTGTTTTAATGGAGGATATGGGTAAATCTTGCATAGGCTGGAGTAATTATTTAATTTGAACCCTGTATTTCTTGTCTTAGCACTCGATTCCTGCTGTGGAATTACGACAGCCCTTCTTTCCTACCCACATGGGGCCCATCAAACTTCGGCAGTTCCATCGCCCACCTCTCAAGAAATACTCTTTTGGGGCACTCTCTCAGCCAGGTCCCCACTCAGTCCAGCCCTTGCTAAAACACATCAAAAAGAAGGCTAAGGTATGACTGAACTCTGGGTAGGAAAAAAAAAAGCAGCTATAAAAGATGTTAGCGTACACGTTGGGGAAATGGACATGCTATTAGATGATACTAGGGAATTACTTTTTTCTCAGATGTAATAGAATGTTACTATAGTTTTTTAGGAGAATGTCCTTATTCTTAGGGGATGCATGTGAAAATACTCAAGGTGAAGTGTCATGATGACTGCAGCTTTCAGAAACGATTCAGGGGGCACCTGGGTGGCTCAGTTGGTTAAGCATGTGCCTTTGGCTCAGGTCATGATCCCAGTTTTGTGGAATCGAGCCCCATATTGGGCTCCCTGCTCAGGGGAGCCTGCTTCTCCCTCTGCCTCTGCCTGCCACCCCCCCTACTTGTGCACGTGCACACTCTCTCTCTGTCAGATAAAATCTTTTAAAAAATGGTTCCAGCAAAAATCTGTGGAGATAATTTTAGTTAGGTAGGGTAAAATATGAAGTTATAGCTAAGCGGTGGGATTGTAAGTGTTCATAGTTTCAGCTTCATGGTTGAATATTTTTGCAATGAAGTTTTAAAAAAGGCAAGGCAAAATCACTTTTCATGTCATTGTCTCAGAATGAACAGCATCATTTTGTGGTTCTTGTCCTGTCAGGAGCTGAACTGTGTTCTCTTTGTTCTGGGCAGATGAGAGAACAAGAGAGACAAGCCTCTGGTGGTGGAGAGATGTTTTTTATGCGCACACCTCAGGACCTCACAGGCAAAGATGGAGATCTTATTCTTGCAGAATACAGTGAGGAAAATGGACCATTAATGATGCAGGTTGGCATGGCAACCAAGATAAAAAACTACTATAAGCGGGTGAGTCTCTGAGAAAACTTGTTTGTAATATAGTTGTAACGAACATCCAGCAATAGTCTGCGATTGTATATTTTGTCTTTTCCATGCTGAAATGGTGTCTTTTTTGTAGTTAGTAATATTAGTAAAATGCTATGCTCAAGGAATATTTTGTGAAGATTTATTGATTCTATTCTGTAATAGTAACTGGGCTTTTTTGTTCCTTCTAGAAACCTGGAAAAGATCCTGGAGCCCCAGATTGTAAATATGGAGAAACTGTTTACTGCCATACATCTCCCTTCCTGGGCTCTCTCCATCCTGGCCAATTACTGCAGGTGAGGGATTCTTTCCTGTTAACAACTCTTTCCTAAGGAACTTGACAGGTGAGGAGCGAGTGAGCCCAGAAAGAACTAATTCTAGTTGATTGAGGTACTATGTACATGGCAGGTATGGGGAAGGAGCACTACAATCCCCAAATGATTATAATCCCCAGACTTTCTTTTGATCTTTTTATTAAAACTGGCTCTAGTAATGTTATTTGTAAACTAAATTGGAAATTGTTTTTAGAAAACACACACTGGTAAGAAGGCCAGCAACATCTGGGTGGCATATGGAAGTCAGCCTGGGATTAGTAATTTAGTAAGTTAATTAATGAGTATTTAATTTGTGTCTGCAGAATTGGTATGTTTTCATTTGTTTAAATGTTTTGTAGATGAGGTCAGTTAAGCTCAGAGATACTAAGTGACTAATCTGACATCATATAGTAAGTAGCAGAGTCGTGTCATCTGAATCCAAATCCTGTAGTTTCCCTACTACTGCCAGTGGGTAAAAAATTATTTTCTAATCCAGTTTGACATTCCATATTCCGATTTATTTATATTATTGGATAGGTTTTAGATGGCAGTCTGGGGATGGAGAGCAAACAGGCCTGATTTCCCTTCTCGTTAGTTGATGAAATTTCCTAGGGCTTCTCTGTATATAATTTTTGTGTTTTTACTTTTGTTAGGCATTTGAGAACAATCTTTTTCGTGCCCCAATTTACCTTCATAAGATGCCAGAAACTGACTTCCTTATCATTCGGACAAGACAAGGTTACTATATTCGGGAATTAGTGGATATTTTTGTGGTCGGCCAGCAGTGCCCCTTGTTTGAAGTTCCTGGGCCCAACTCCAAAAGGGCTAATACACATATTCGAGACTTTCTCCAGGTAAGAATGACAGATGAGGGAGGTGGGTCAGTTTGCACATAACAGGGTATTGTTGATTTGGGGGCACATCAGGAGAGCTCAAAATACATCAGGGCTTAGTAGGGGAAAGAGCCCTGGCGAGCACTTTTGTCTTCTGTTTTGCCAAATGAAAGACACTTGGTTTGTTGGACAGGTCTTTATTTACCGCCTATTCTGGAAGAGTAAAGATCGGCCACGGCGGATCCGAATGGAAGATATAAAGAAAGCCTTCCCTTCTCACTCAGAAAGTAGCATCCGGAAGAGGCTGAAGCTCTGCGCTGACTTCAAACGCACAGGTCATCATTTGTGACTATTTGTTTCCCCTGTCTCTTTCCAAGAAAGGAATTACAGCTTTTGATGAAAGGATAAGTATACTGCTCCCAGATTGAGAGAATGATAGTCATCAAAAGAGGGAAGTAGTAAATCTAATTATGGAGGCTATGATTGCTTTTTGATTTGTGCCTGCTAGGAAATTCATTGGATGGTGGATGTCAGGAGGTGCAGGCAACCTAGCAGTGGGGCTTTTCTTCGGCAGGCAGGCTAACTGTGGCTAGACCTTCTGGGACATTGCATGGCCTGGTCTCGATTCATTATCCTTGTTGCTATCAGTGGAAGGGCCTTTGGAATTTGGAATGGTCTCATTCTCTCTACTTTTTCTAGGGATGGACTCAAACTGGTGGGTGTTGAAGTCTGATTTTCGGTTACCGACTGAAGAGGAGATCAGAGCTATGGTGTCCCCAGAGCAGTGCTGTGCCTACTATAGCATGATAGCCGCAGAGCAGCGACTGAAGGTAAGCACCTTTCCCTTTTGCCTATGCCTGTGGGTTTGTTGCAGAGGAGGATGCAGATTGGTGGTACTGGCCAAGAAGTGATGGTTCCTGGATTATGAACCAGTTACTGACAGATTTGAGCTCTGAGGTACTCTGTGTCCATTGGTTCTGAGGACGACTCCAGTCTAGCTAAATAGAAGTGGGAAGGCTTCATGAGGGAATGTAGGGCGTATTGTTCCATCCATTTGGGTGGTGACTTTAATCTTTGTTCCTTACGAGGCAGGTTCATACACAGCAAATACTTCTTGGTTGTTTTCCATAGCCTTCCCTATGGGCTGAGATGGTGGTGCTAGACATGTGCTTTTCGAGAAGTACGATATTCTTAGGCCCAAGCAAGGAAGATCTAGCCGGGGTGAGACAGCATAGCTACACCACTGAGTTAGTGAGTCTGCAGTGATGAGCATCTCTACTTAGCTTCCTTTTTGAGCCTTAACAACCTACACGTCAGCTGGCAAGTTCCCTGAAATGTAATATATCTTCTGATAGCCTAAGGATGTAGAATGGTGACAGAGACAGGAAGACTTTACAGAATCCATTCTCTGTGCGAAAATGTACTTTGATATTCTGTACTTGGTACTTAGTGAAACTTGTACTTTGTGTTTTCCAATTTGTTGACTGGTTTATGCTTACATTTGTGCTCTTCCAGGATGCTGGCTATGGTGAGAAGTCCTTTTTTGCTCCAGAAGAAGAAAATGAGGAAGATTTCCAGATGAAGATTGATGATGAGGTAAGGCTTTACACTAGTTTTTTTTAAGTTAATTAATTATTTTAGAGAGAGAGAGAGAGCGCGCGCGCATGTCAGTGGGGCTGGGGAGACAGAGGGAGAGAATCTCAAGCAGACTCTTCCCTTAGCCTGGAACCCAGTGTGGGGCTCGATCTCACAGTCCTGAGATAATGACCTGAGCCAGAATCAAGAGTCAGATGCTCAGGGGTGCCTGGGTGTCTCAGTGGGTTAAGCCTCTGCCTTCAGCTCAGGTCCTGATCTCAGGGTCCTGGGATCGAGCCCCACATCGGGCTCTCTGCTCAGCAGGGAGCCTGCTTCCCCTTCTCTCTCTGTCTGCCTCTCTGCCTACTTGTGATCTCTCTCTCTGTCAAATAAATAAATAAAATCTTAAAAAAAAAAAAAAAAGAGTCAGATGCTCAACTAACCAAGCCACCCAGGCGCCCTGGGTGTAATTGTGTAATAAATTTTTATTAGTATGTCCCATTTATCCATTTTAATTTTTTTTCCATTTATCCTTTAAAAAAACCCAACTTTATTGAGTTAAGATTGATATAAGTAGCATGTATTTAAAGTGTACTATTTGATACGTTGTGATATGTTTTTATATCTGTGAATCCTCATAACAAGATAGTGAATGTATCTGTCACCCCCCAAAAGTTTTTTTGTACTCCCTTTGGAATTCTTTTCTTCCTTCTTTTCCCTTTACTCTGGCCTCTTTGTGCCCTGAAAACCACACTGATGCTTTCTGTCACTATAGATCAGTTCACATTTTCTACATTTTTAGATATGTGTGCTCATATAATATGTACTCTCTTATTTTAACCGTGGTAAAATATACATAACAAAATTTACCATCTAACCTTTAAATGGACAATTTGGTAATGTTAGGTATGTGCACACTGTTGCATAACCAATTTCCAGAACTCTTTTCATGTTGCAAAACTGAAACTCTGTTACCCACTAAATGACAAGTCCCCATATCTTTCTTCTCCAGCCTCTGCAGCCACCATTCTACTTTCTGTCTCTCTGAATTTTACTACTCTAGGTACTTCCCCTAAGTGGAATCATGAGGTATTGTTTTTATGTGACTGGTTTATTTTATCCAGCACGAT
This sequence comes from Mustela nigripes, assembly GCF_022355385.1. NCBI lineage: Eukaryota > Metazoa > Chordata > Mammalia > Carnivora > Mustelidae > Mustela > Mustela nigripes. The sequence goes on along the minus strand of NC_081575.1, from coordinate 67,974,624 downwards.
ATCCTCAAAGTTCATGCATGTTGTAGCATATATCACAGTTTCCTTCCTTTATAAAAGGCTGAATAACATTCCACTGTGTGTATGTACCACATCGTGTTTATCCACCCATCCATTGGTAGATGTTTGGGGTGCTTCCACCTCTTGCTGTTGGGAACAGTGCTGCTGTGAACATGGGTATGCACATATCTCTTCAGGATTCTGTTTTCTGTTCTTCTGCATATAGACCCAGAAGTGGATTACTGGATCACATGATAGTTCTGTTTTTAGTTTTTTGAGCAACTTTCATACTTATTTTCTTCAAAGCAGCTGCAGTATTTTACGTTCCTGTCAATGGCATATAAGAATTTCAATTTCTCCACACTCATACCAACACTTGTTATTTTTTTTTTCTGGTAGTAACCATCCTAATGGATATGAGACAGTATCTCATTGTGATTTTGATTTGCATTTCCCTAATGGTTAGTGATGTTGAGCCATCTTTCCCTGTACTTATTGGCCTTTTGTGTATCTTCTTCTGAGAAAGGTCTATTCAAGTTCTTTGCCCATTTTTTAATCAGGTTGTTTGGTTTTAGTTATTGAGTTGTAGTTCTTTATAAATACTTGATATTAATCTCTCATCAGATACATGCTCTGCAAGTACTTTTCTGCCATAGGTTGCCTTTTTATTCTGTTGTGTCCTTTGATGCAGAGAAGTTTTTAATTGAGATACAGTCCAGTGTATCTTATTTTACTTTTGTTGTTTGTGCTTTTTTGATACCATATCCAAGATGTCATTGCCAAATCCAGTGTCATGGTATTTCCTCTGTTTTCTTCTAAGGGTTTTATATTTTTAATTCTTTTTTTAAAAACATTTTATTTATTTATTTGACAGACAGAGATCACAAGTAGACAGAGAGGCAGGCAGAGGAGAGGAGGAAGCAGGCTCCCCACTGAGCAGAGAGCCCAATGCGGGGCTTGATCCCAAGACCCTGGGATCATGACCTGAGCCAAAGGCAGAGGCTTTAACCCACTGAGCCACCCAGGTGCCCCTATTTTTAATTCTTATACTTAGGTATGAGACCTAAGATGGTCTTTGCTCCATTGTGAGTTAATTTTTATATATGGTATAAGGTAAAGGTCAAGCTTCATTATTTTGCCTGTGGCTATTCTATTTTCAGCACCATTTGTTGAAAGTATGTATTTTTTCTTGTCTGTCTTTAACCCTGTAATTATGTTGAGATTCATCCAGGTTATTGATCGTTTGTTCTTTTGTATTGCCACATAGCACTCCATAATGTGGTTATTACCACAGTTTAGGTAATGGCCTATCAAAAGACATTTTGGTTGTTCCCAGTTTTTGGCTATTATGAATAAAGCTGCTATCAATATTCATGTATAAATCTCTGGACACATTTCCTTTTTTCTTGGGTAAATACCTAAAAGTAGAATTATTGGGTCATATGGTAATTCTCGGGGCGCCTGGGTGGCTCAGTGGGTTAAGCCGCTGCCTTCGGCTCAGGTCATGATCTCAGGGTCCTGGGATCGAGTCCCGCATCGGGCTCTCTGCTCAGCGGGGAGCCTGCTTCCTCCTCTCTCTCTCTGCCTGCCTCTCCCAGCTACTTGTGATTTCTCTCTGTCAAATAAATAAATAAAATCTTTTAAAAAAATAAATAAATAAATAAATAAAAAATAAAAAAATAAAAATTTGGAACAAAAATCTGATCATATGATTTTCTAGCCCAAAGACTTCCTTTGGGTCCTCACTTCTTTTAGAAAGAAGTTCTGCACATGCTTTACAAGGTGCAATGTGATTTGGGTCTTGTATATAACTCTAACCTGCTCTCATCTCCTGTCACTGTCCATCTTGTACTCAAGCTGCAAACATACTGAAGTTCATTCAGTACCCTCAGTTTCTTTCTGTTGCCTTCCAGGATTTTGCAACTGCTTTTCCCTCTGCCTAGGATATTTTCTTGCCACTCTTCTACCATCTTACCTTCACCTATGATTTATACTTCGTGGAAGCTTACCCTGACTTCTGTCCTCACTCCCATCATATTGGCTCATTATTCTTCCCTTCTTTATGTACATGTAACACTTTTTAATTTCCTATCAATGCACTGATTATGCAGTATTGTATTTGGTTGGTTATTTGTCTCTGTGTCACTAATGTGAGATCCATGAGAAAGTAGTGCCTGGCATGTAGTAGGTGTTCAATAAATATCTATTAAATCAGTGAGTGATTATAAATGAGGTCAGACAGAGTGAGTGAAGAAGCTCATTGTGGTGTTTTGAGGATGGAGTGAAAAATGAGTGGATGTCTAAGAATTTCAGAAAGTAAGGATTTGGTCAAATAGCCTTCGAGATTGAATCTTGATTAGAGAATTGACCACTCTTTAGCTAATTGTGTATACTCTTAACTGGTCTGTGTGGACAAGCACATTCCTCTTGTCTTAATTTCCTGGTTATTTTTTGGGGTCAGTAAACACTATATTCAGGGCCCCAGGACAGGACAGACTTTTTAACCAACCAGTTGCAGAGGTAAAATGGACCTGGGGTTAAAGCCATTACTTTGTAAAATATGCTTATCATTTAATTACAGAATGTATTGGCTATTCTAAAGCAGCCATTCGAGCAATCGGGCAGTCAGATGCATCATCAACCTCTTTGAGCATCATGAAGAGTGGGGCATCACTGTCTTTGAGAACTCTCAGTATATCCCTAGGGATATGGGACCAAAGGGGACCACTGTTCCACAGTGTTCTCCTTATACTGGCTGAGATTTGATTTTTGTTTAATATCATAACGTAAGTTCCATAGAGGGGAAGAAGAGTAAGCTGAGTACTGGGCAGCTTTATATGCAACTATTGATCTTCGTGGATAATTTAGGAAAGCATCAAATTGTACATTATTGTAATTATTCTGATCTTCTAAGTATGGCTAGACGTAGAGCAAATTTTTCCCATAGCCCTTATAATCTTTTTCTATACCTCAGGTTCGTACTGCTCCTTGGAACACCACAAGGGCTTTCATTGCTGCTATGAAGGGCAAGTGTCTCTTGGAGGTGACTGGGGTGGCAGATCCTACAGGGTGTGGCGAAGGATTCTCCTATGTCAAGATTCCAAACAAACCGACACAGCAGAAGGTGAGACTGTCTGAAATCCTGGAAACCAAAAATTAAGGGAGGAAGAAATGGAGGTTAAGGAGTGGAAGTGAAGGGGCTGGGGGATGGAAAACACTTAAGTTGACAGGATGGCTTAGGCACCTACTGTAAGGAGTTCAGCTTATTACAGTTCTTGCCTGTTTTGTTTTATGTTTGAGGTAGGATGATAAAGAGCCTCAGCCAGTAAAGAAGACAGTGACAGGAACAGATGCAGATCTCCGTCGCCTTTCACTGAAAAATGCCAAGCAGCTCCTCCGTAAATTTGGTGTGCCTGAAGAAGAGGTGAGTGTGAAAGAGGAAAACTTAGTGTCCCCTAGGGTAGGAGGGGGCCTTTGATAGAGGGAAGAACTAGGAGGCAGATGTAAGGAACTATCTGGATAAGTTTGTGGTGTAGGTTGTAGTACCCTGAATCTTAGGCACTTTTTCAGGAGTTAGCTTTCCCCAAGCTTTCTGTTTAACCTGCTTTGGGTGGTGTTTTAGTTTTAGTTTTTTTGTTTTTGTCTGGCTCTCTAAGTTCTGTGCCTTGGTTTATTTTTTGAAATCTCTGATGATTTAGGTGTATGTGTTTGTCTCTCTCGTAGATTAAAAAGCTGTCCCGCTGGGAAGTGATTGACGTAGTCCGCACAATGTCCACAGAGCAGGCCCGCTCTGGAGAGGGGCCCATGAGTAAATTTGCCCGTGGGTCAAGGTTTTCTGTGGCTGAGCATCAGGAGCGTTACAAAGAGGAATGTCAGCGCATCTTTGACCTTCAGAACAAGTATGTTGTTCTAGTGCTGCAGAAAATCCAAGCTGGAAAGGGGAGGAGTCCCAGACACTATATGTTACAATGAACAGGAGGTCACTTGATAATGTGACTCGTTGCCCAGGTAGCTGAGATTTCAGGGTGGTCTCTGTTCATAATACTGCTAGAACACCTGCTCCTTTCAGAGCAACTTGGCAAAGGTTTTGCATTGGCAAGACGTACTCTAGGTTCCATGGTAACTTTTGTGGCCTGCTTGAGCCTGGCAGTTATTCCAGTGGTGATAAGGGACAATGAGTGTGTTTTGTTTTTTTTCTGAAGGCTTACTGTGAGAGGATGGTAATGCTCTATTATTAAAAATGACCAGTGTGCCGTTTTATTTCTCAGGCTTTTTCTAGGAATTCTGAAAGAGTTGCTGTGTTATAGCATATTTCAAACTTGCCTTGTTGACAAAAGTCAAGGAAAATTTTGTAAAGCTCTTCTGTTAAGGCCCCCATGTCTTAGTGGATTTGGGTATTCCTTTTTAAGGTTGATTTCCCAAGTTCCTCCTGTTGCCTAAAGCTGTATTTCTTCAGCTCTTTATACACTTTCATGTTTCTCTTCTTAATTTTCAACATCGTTTTTCCTTTTTAGAGTTTTGTCATCAACCGAAGTATTATCAACTGACACAGACAGCAGCTCAGCTGAAGACAGTGACTTTGAAGAAATGGGAAAGAACATTGAGAACATGTTGCAGAATAAGAAAACCAGCTCTCAGCTGTCGCGTGAACGGGAGGAGCAGGAGCGGAAGGAATTACAGCGGATGCTACTGGGTGAGGGTAGTGGCTTCATAGACAAGAAAGAGAAGGATCGGAAAAGTGTAAATAACTGCAGACTAAGAACTGAGCCAAAGCTGGAGGCAGAAGAAGTAGCGGATGAGTGTAGAAAAGCCTGTAGATGAGGTGGAAAGGTTACTGCAAGCTGAACTTGGAGGTTTTTCTGGGGGGCCCAGATTGAAGAGCTGCCACTGGCCCACTGCTGCCTCTGTCTGTGTCAGGGCTGTCCAAGCCAGGGCTAGCAGTGCCGTACGTCAGGTGATCTTTCTGGTCATTCATCTTAGAGGCTAAGAGTTTTTAAAACTGATTTCATGGATAAATTTGAGGGGTTGCTCTTGAACCCTCTGAAATCATATATAAAATTCTGTGCAAATGTACCTTTCCTGAGAAGACCTGTGACTTTCAGAAGATTCTCAAAGGAGTCCTAGACCCTAAATAGAGTTAAAAATCACCAACCAAGAACTGCAGAAGTTGAGAGTGGGGATGATAAAGGCTTGAACTGGTTTGGGGTATGGATTTTGTGAATGAAAAGGGGTAAAAAATCAAGGTGACCTTAAGATTTCACTCCAGGCTTTCCAGAAAGATGGTACCTTTGATTAAAGTAGTAAACTTCAGAGAAAGAAGCAGGTGTGAGAAGGGAAGATGTAATATGTGGAGTTTGAGGTCCCCATGACACTTCCCAGTATAGACGTCAAGCAGGCAAATGAAAATTTGGATATAGATACTATGAGAGGGAGGATAAAGGCCTGAAGATGCATATGTAAATGACTGTTCTCACTCCCAATAGGCTTTTCCTTTATTTCCTGCTCTGTAAAAAGCTTTGTGTAATTTTGTGTTCTGACTACTTTGTAAAGATGTGATAAAGCCTTTGCACTGGGGTGGTCCTAGACCAGCAGTAGGGACATCACACAGGAGCTTTTTGGGAATGCAGATTCTCAGGCATCACCCTAGAATTTAGTGTAATGAGAATTCTCAGGTGATACCTCTTCATTCGCGTTTGGGTTTGAGAAGCATTCTCCTAAGGCTCTGGACCTGTGTCTGTGGTGCAGTTTTCCCTCTTGGTGCCAGAGTGCTTTTCTTTAATGTGATCAATCAACTACTTGCTGCTTGGGCTTTCTTCTGCTCTTGAGAGGAATCAGAATACAGCTGCTGTCTTTCTGTCCCCTCTAACAAATGTAGTTCTTTGAGTTCCTTTCAGAACTTCTCATACTTAGAAAAATGGGAATGGGGCAGTGGTAAAATGAAGTCAGGGCAGGACAAATCAGTGCATTTGCGGGCGTGATGCTTTCTGTAGAACCATACAATGCTTTTGGTAAGCGTACATGCTTTTGTGGACCGTTGAACTTCAAGGTTTCCACCCAGTCTCAGGAAAATGACCATGTGGGTGGTAGGGGGAATGCGTGGAAATCTTTTTCTGCCTTGCAGCAGCAGGTTCAGCAGCATCAGGAAACAATCACAGAGATGATGACACAGCTTCTGTGACTAGCCTTAACTCTTCTGCCACCGGCCGTTGTCTAAAGATTTATCGCACATTTCGAGATGAAGAGGGGAAGGAGTACGTTCGCTGTGAGACAGTCCGAAAGCCAGCTGTCATTGATGCCTACGTGCGCATACGAACCACAAAAGATGAGGAATTCATGTGAGTTTGACTCACTGCTTTCCAGTATGATAAGGAGGACGATGAAAGTGGTGGGGGATGGGGATGAGGGAGATATGTGCTGGAGTTTTAGTGACAGGATTCTGGACAGCTGGAAGTTGGAAGTCTGTGTTGGTTGGGTGCCTTTAGGTCTTGGGGTTTGGACAGAGCCAAATCACAGGGAGATATTTTAAATTTGCTTCAAAATAAAGGCATGTTTTCCATTCCACCTGGGTCCTTTGCATTGTGGTTGGTTGGCATAACTCTTAGTGATGACTCAGGACACCTTATTCTGAGAGAGGTGCTGCTCTGCACATGGAAGGCTGATGAGTAGGGGAGATGGGAATATAGGTAGCCCCTTTTATTTCTGTCTGGATGGATTATTTTAGTTCTGATGTGTTTAGCTATCAGGACGGTTGTCTTTGGTTTAGCTTTGCTTATGGTCCTGTGATATTTTTCCCCCTTGCCCTTCAGTCGAAAGTTTGCCCTTTTTGATGAACAGCATCGAGAAGAGATGAGAAAGGAACGGCGGAGGATTCAGGAGCAACTTAGGCGGCTGAAGCGGAACCAGGAAAAGGAGAAGCTTAAGGGTCCTCCTGAGAAGAAGCCCAAAAAAATGAAGGAGCGCCCTGACCTAAAAGTAAATAGAATGTGGCATGATCATAGCTAAAAAGGCGAAGAAAGCATACCTCTGCCAATAGCTTTTGGTGTTCTCCCTCACTGGGAATGAGGGCAGTATTGTGGAAAGCTAGTTTGAGTTGGTGTGGCTGCTCAGATGTTACCATGACTAGTGTGACTGGCACTAACAACCTAATCTGGTGCCATTTGGTGTCATTTTATACTTCACCCATTGGGAGTATTTCCTAGGGGTTGAAATGGGCTTGGGTGAGAGAGGTGTTTTTTACACACACGCGCGCGTGCGTGTGTGTGTGTACGTACACATACACATATCCTTTAAAAATTGTACATATTAGAAGCAACAGGGGGCACCTGGGTGGCTCAGGTGTTTTAAGTGTCTGCTTTCAGCTCAGGTCATGATCCCAGGGTCCTGGGATTGAGTCCTGCATCGGGCTCCCTGCTCAGTGGGGAGTCTGCTTCAGTGACCCTCCCCTGGTTCCTGCCTTCTCTCTATTTCCCTCTCACTCATTCTCTCTCTTGAAGTAAATAAAAACAATATTTAAAAAAATAAAAAGGAAAAAGAAGCAACAGGAAAGAAACTTATCAGTACAGGTTGCCTTCTGTAACTTAGGTAGGGTTCCAAATATTACTGTACATGTAGCTGCCATGTACACCATAAAACGAGGTCACTGCTGTATAAAATGATAGTTGTCTCACAGTGTTGTTGGAGTAAGTGAGACAATGCCTGGGAAGCACTTTAGAAACTATAAAGTTCTTAACAAATATAAACTGGTGGTGACATGTACTGAGGTCATTATTTTCATGTTTCTTTGTTATATATGATATTCTATAAATGTGATATAAAATGTGACCCATTTTATAGCTGAGACTGAGGTCAGTTGCAAAACTTAGATAGAGACTTGGTATTATTGAGCCTTTTCCTTGTGCCTGGAAGTATATACCCACGCTGACTGTGTGTGCTGGTGAAGGCAGCCCGGGGCTTCCGATGGACTTTGTCCTGCGTATTTAACATTTTCATACTCTACAACTAAAATTGAGAGTGGAAATCCTCTCTGTTTTCTTCCTCGCTTTTTTTTTTAAATGTCCAATCTCTGGATTGCATTTTATTTTTAAGATTTTTTAAAATTTACTTGACAGATCACAAGCAGGCAGAGAGGAGGGAGGGGGAAGCAGACTCCCCGCTGAGCAGAGAGCCCAACGTGGGGCTCGATCCCAGGGCCCTGGGATCATGACCCAAGCCGAAGGCAGAGGCTTTAACCCACTGAGCTACCCAGGCGCCCCGCATTTTATTTTTAATGTGTCATTTCCATTCAGGTTCTTTTGTCCGATGGCTTCTGGTTGAAAGATGTCTAACAGTCCTGTTACGACAACAGTTCTGTGCCTGCCTTGTATGTGTTATGTAAGGCGAACGTTAAGCCGCCCATTTACCTCTGATACATTGATACTTTCCCCTTTTGCAGCTGAAATGTGGGGCTTGTGGTGCCATTGGGCACATGAGGACAAACAAATTCTGCCCCCTCTACTATCAGACAAATGCTCCACCTTCCAACCCTGTTGCCATGACAGAGGAGCAGGAGGAGGAGTTGGAAAAGACAGTCATTCATAATGATAATGAAGAACTTATCAAGGTTGAAGGGACCAAGATTGTCCTGGGGAAACAGCTAATTGAGAGGTAAGAAATAGCAGACGGGAAGTGCTGTGGGGAGATCCGTTGGAGGTTGATGCTAGCAAAGGGTGGCAAGGGTGGATGTGATATGTACTGTGAGGTGGAACTCAGAGCATGGGGACTGGGATGGATTTTCCTCAGTAACTGTTGCCAGTAGTGACAATTATGGTCTTTTGTCGTGAAGCACTCCTCAGGCTTTCCTACTTGCCTTGGGGCATGTGACCTAACTTTTCTGGGTCTCAATTTCCTTATTTTAACCAAATAAAACCACCCTTACCAGGTAGCTATGAAGATAGAATGGCAGGCTATATAAACACGTAGTATAGTGCCTGGCATATCATAGGTGCTCTTTCTGTCCTACATCCTGGTGCTCCTCACACTTGTCAAGTCCCTAATCGCTGAGTGTTCCGATAATGGACCATCCCAGAAAGACTAAGGAGACATACACTGTGCTTATCCCTGTCTCTTGTTCTCAGAGAATTTAAGAGTTAATCAAGTGGAGAAGTTTTTAAATTAAAAGACATTTTTCCCCGACTTTTGAGTTTGAAAACTGCAAATCTACAGAAAAGTTGAAAGGTTAATACAGTATATCATTCCTCTAAAGTCACCAACTTAACATTCGTTACATTTGTTTTGTCTTTATATGTCTGAAACTTTTTTTTTTTTTTTTTTGGCTGAACTATTTGGAAATAGGTTGCGGGCATCTTGATGTTTCCCTCAGAAGTTCTTGACCACACATTGTCTAAGAGTCGGGATATAACAACATGATACTACCATTACACCTAAGAAAATTAGCATCAGTTCAGTAGTTTTAACATTGGTTCTTACTTAAATTTCTCCGGTTATCTCAGTGTCCTTTATGGCCTGCCCCACTCCCAATTCAGGGTCCAATTCCTGTTCAAACATTAAGTATTTTGAGTGTCTTTAAATCTAGAACTGTTCTCTCCACCTATTTTGGTTTTCATGGCATTGACTTTTTGGAAGAATTCAGGCCAGTTGTCTCCTAAAATAGCCCATATTTCTGGATTTGTCTGATTGTTTTCTCATTGATTATGTTTAGATTAAATGTCTTTGGCAAGATTACTACATAGGTGATATTATGTACTTACTACACCACATCAAGAAGCACATAATGTCAGGTTTTTTCACTGTTTTGATCATCTTGTTTAAGTGGTGATCCCAGAACCCTCTATAATAAAGGTATGTTGTTCCCTTTGTAATTAGCATGTGGGTGAATTTCCTGTTCCCTAACAGTCTTTCTCTCAGTAGTTGTAGCATCCATTGATGATCATTGCCTAACTCCGTTGTTACATTGGGGATTGCAAAATAGCGGTTTTTCTAATTATAGCATTCTTTCTACATTAACTGGTATTCTATAAAGAATAGCTTTCCTTTCCTTTCTGTTTGAGTATTTCTGTGGATTCTGGAATTCTTCCTTTTGTGAACTTAATGTAATATGATTTATTAACACCATTTGTAATTGTGATGCCCGTATTGTCTTACATTTGACCTCTTAAAGCCAGCTCCTGTGTCCTTTTGAAACAATCCTGTAAATCTTCGAGAACGTCTTTGCTTTCTGACACAAGATGTTCTAGGCTGTCCTTGAAATTTTCTTGTTTGAGACCTAGAATCAGCCATTTCTTCAAGGAGCCCTGGTTCCTTTTATCAGGGAATGGCATTTAGAACCAGGATCTAGGTATTAGGTATGCTCATTGCCACTGAGATGTCTGTCATTGCTTTTAGGCTTTTAGTGGACAGAACTAGGAAATAAACACATATTGTAAATCACATACCAAAACCTTCCTATCAAAACCTCCCGTTCAAATCATATCTACAGATTCTTCCTCCTCTTCCCCTATTCATATCTGCATCCTTTCTCTGGTTCCCAGCATTAATATGTTGATTCATTTGCTCTGTCTGTACATCTGTTATACAGAATAGTTTGAGAATTACAATACCAGTACCACTAACAACAAACCCATAAAGTAGATTCAAGGTGTTTTCTGTCATTTGTTGTCCTTAGACTATATGCCACTGCAATAGTACAGTCAGGGTATTATGTGCAAAATATATTTGAATTCTCTTTTGTGCATAACTTTCAATCAATTTGATACATACTTTTGTTTCTTACTGAGGTAAAATTGGTAGATACCATTGTGTAAGCTTCAGAGGTACAGTATTATGTATTGGTATTTATATACATTACAAAGCGATCACCACTGTAAGTCTAATTACCACCCATCACCAGATAGTTTGGTTTTGCTTCTATTAAGTTTGGGGCTCTTTTTTCCATTCTTGATTTAATTTATCAATATCCGTAATAGCCATTATATTATGAGGCACATTGGAAAAGGAAAATTTAGTGTCTTGATCCCCTACAATGGAAAGGAAGAAGGTGAATGGCCTTTTAATGACTGAGGGAAACTTAGACTATTTTTTTTTCAAGCCAGTTTTTCATTTCTTCTTTGTTTCTATTGTAAGTTTAGCCTCCTAGCCCTTGAACCCTAAGATAGAATGTTGGAGCTGGAAGCGTTCTTGAAATTCCTTTAGCCTAGTTCCCTTATCTTCCAAATAGGAAACTGAGGTTGTGGCTTGCCTAGTTCTTTATTAATTTGGATATCCCGTGAGGCCGTGCCTGATCTGAGCCTGAGAGTGTGGATATCTGGCCTTTGGTTTGGCTTTTTCCTCCCCAGGCTCATGCTCAGGTACTTTGGACTTCTTCATTGTAGTTGCTTTTTTTCTGAGGTCTAGAGCTAGGGACTGCATGCTATGAAAGTGTTCTTGATTACAGCGCGGATGAGGTTCGCAGAAAATCTCTGGTTCTCAAGTTCCCTAAACAGCAACTTCCTCCCAAGAAGAAACGGCGAGTTGGAACCACTGTTCACTGTGACTACTTAAACGTGAGTATCTGCATTGCTTCTTTCTGGCCACATGTGGTTCTCATTGGTTCCTCCAGCCCTTTGTCCCATGGCTCTGGCACAGCCTTAGAGTCTCCCTTTGGCCTTACCCTGAAAATTATGTGTACTGTTCATTACAAAATTCCTAAGCTATAGCTAGAAAGCATCGTCTGTTTGTTTTTCTTATCTAAAGAAGCACTCTTATTTCTTGTTTATCCTTAGAGACCTCATAAGTCCATCCACCGGCGCCGGACAGACCCAATGGTGACATTGTCCTCCATTTTGGAGTCTATCATCAATGACATGAGAGATCTTCCAAATGTGAGTTCATCACATTCATGTCTACAGTAGGAATGGCAAAGCCCTTTGTTCTATCTGTGATTTCAGATAGAGGATAGTAGAGTACTTGTAGGGATGTGGAACTCCTGATTCTTTGGGATGTAGTTTTTTGGGTTTGTTTTATTTATTTATTTTGAATAGTTTAGTAGATAAAACAGACCTACCTGCTTCATCTAGAAAGATTCCTTTGAGAGTTGGTGGCCAGGTAGACAGATAAGATACGAGTCTTCGGGAGTTGGCTCTGACAGGTGTTCTTTGCTCACCGATAGTGCTGTCTCTTGTTTGCACAGACCTACCCTTTCCATACTCCAGTCAATGCAAAGGTTGTAAAGGACTACTACAAAATCATCACTCGACCAATGGACTTACAAACCCTTCGTGAAAATGTGCGCAAACGCCTCTACCCCTCTCGGGAAGAGTTCAGAGAGCATTTGGAGCTAATCGTGAAAAATAGTGCAACCTATAATGGTAAGAATCACCTTTCAGATCCTTATTTGTCTCATTAGTCCCAAATTCAGACAAGATTGGACTGACTGGAAGGATCTACAATGTATGCATTTTGAAAATCAGCGCACGTTTCTGTCATTTAAGGTTGCTTCTTTTTAGTCCCACTTTTTAAATGTATCCTTTGGAGAATTTGGAGTTTGTTGAAATGAAACAGTTGCAGGGAGATTAGTGGGAGGAAGAAGTGGACCTGATCAAATAGAACAAAGAGACAGTGTGGAGGGAACCTATGCAGAGTGTGAGCCTGCGACCATGTTGACTGTGTGTGAATCTTTGATTTGATCTATAGATTTGTTACAGGGGCTCTTACATGTTCACTTTGCTCCAAATCTGCAAAGGAGAAAGAAATCTGCTTTCTGTGTCTTAAAAGGGGAAACAGTACAGCTTCTGCATGTCAGGGATCAAGGTTTCTGATCTCCAATTGTATCCTTGAGCACAGATTCATGTGTAAGTGTTGGGTTGAAGGGTATGGTTAGAGAATGAATCCCATCCCTGCCACATACTGATTAAGTTACCCTGGACAAGTTCTTAGACAGTTTACTGTAGACAGCCTGTCACAGCTTCCTCAGTTTTGTCTTTTGTAAATGTGGCAGTACCTAGATTCTGAGACCTTTTATAAGCAAGCCTGACCCATTTATCTAGTATCCTGTCCAATGCCTGACTCCCATACCTACTAGAGACTTCTGCCAGATTCAACATTATATTTCACTAAATATCTTATGCCATTTCTTCATGCACCTTGCACAGTCTTTGCCCTGTCTTGAATGCCCTTAGTTCCCACTGAAAAGTGGAAACATGCCCTATGAATTTCCATTCATATTTCCAGACCAATTCATATCATCTCTCCATGAAGAATGGAGAATACCCATTAATTTTCTGTCGTTCTCGACACAATTAAACCAACTTCTATGACTCTTAACTGTGTTGTATGTAATTATTTATGTGTCTGAATCTTCCATCACTTTGCGACTCCTGGAAAGACTATGTCTTATTCGTCTTTGTATTTTCAGGGCCTAGCAGAGTTCTAGACATACAGAAGGGAAGAACACATTTGTTAGGTCCAACTGTCATTCATATTACAAGGATAAATACTTAAAAGTCAGACTGGGGGGCGCCTGGGTGGCTCAGTCATTAAGTGGCTGCTTTCAGCTCAGGTCATGATCCCGGGGTCCTAAGATCAAGCCCCACATCGGGCTCACAGTGTGGAGCCAGGCACTCTTGGTTTTTTTTTTTTTTTTTTTTTTTTTTTTTTTTTTAAAGATTCTACACATAAGTGAGATCGTATGTTTTTGTTTTTGTTTTTAAAAATTTATTTATTTATTTGATGGAGAGAGAGAGATACCATAAGTAGGCAGGGCAGAGAGGCAGGCAGAGGGAGAGGAGGAAGCAGGCTCCTTGCTGAGCAGAGCCCAATGCGGGGCCCTGATGTGGGGCTGATCTCAGGACCCTGAGACTATGATCTGAGCCAAAGGCAAAGGCTTAACCCACTGAGACACCTGGACGCCCCAGTCATACGGTTTTTGTCTTTGATGTTGAACACCTTTGTGTGTGCTTAGAAGTCTCTTGAACTCCAGTGTATTTGGCACTCTTGACTACTTGACGCTCCTCGATACTCTCTTATTTCTTTTCTAGGGGTACTTTCTCTAGTTATTTCTGATCTTTTTCATTCTCATGACTTCAGCTACCATGTATCTACTGATACCATTATCTCCAGTCCATACCTCTCTTCGGAGCTCCATACTCAAGTTTCCAGTTGCCTGCCAGACATGTCCATGTTTCAGTGCCCTACTGGCAACTGTTGATCTGGTTGCTTTATTTAGACTGATGATATTACCATCCATCTGATTGTACAAACTAGAAATGATGGTCATCGTTAGTTCCACCCATTCTACCCCCCCTCCCCCATTCATAGATCACTAAATCCCATAAATAAGTAAGCAAAGTCCCCTCTACAGCTTGCTGGAGCACATCCTCTTCCTTTTAATCTCGGTTGCTGCTCTTATTTGAAGCCCTTGTCATTTCTTGTTTGACCCCTTGCAACAGCTTATGAATTTTAACTTTGCTGCTTGCCTTAATTCACACTGTTGGTAAGGTAATTTTTTCTAAAACACAAATTTGAAAAAATTTTCGAGCATAAAATCGTTAGTGGCTTTTTGTCACCTATGAGACCTTTATAATGTGGCCTCTCCTGCCTTTCCAAGTTCTATTTCCTGTTTCTCCTCCACACATACCAGTGTTGCACTTGTACCAAACTACTTACGGTGCCTCCTGTTTCTGTTAACTTGCTTACTTTGTATCTTTGTATACTTTTTCTTCCCTCTGGAATGTCTTTCTACTGTATTGCCTACTTGATGGACCTCTACTCTTCATTAATGACCCTACTCCAATGTCAGTCACAGCAAGCCTTCCTTGCTTCCCAGTATGCAGATTTAATTGTTGTAAAAATAGCTTACAACATGTTTCATATGCAACCCTACCATATTTCATAGCAACCAGTGTATCCCCATGTTTGCACTATACTCAGTTTTTAAAACTTTCATTATGGAAATTGTTAGGTATGTACAGAGGTATAGTAAACCTCAGCACACCTATTCACCTGGTTCAACAATTACCCTCATGGCTGATTCTTGCTTACTGTTCAGTCTGTATTTCCAGACATATCATTTCATCCGTAAATACTGCAAGCGCTCATACTCTGTCTTGGCAGTGATACATTTTCATGTCATTTTCTTTGATTGACCCAAGAGCTAAGGTAGGAACTATGTCTTATTTTCTCCTTATTCTCATCATTGAGTACATCACGGACCATCATTAATCATTCATTGAATGAATAAACAAATGAATGCTAAATTAATTAGTTACAAATAGAGTTGAGGTTTGGGGTCTGGGGAACACTTAACAAGGATGAATAGAGGAAGATGGTCAAGCAGAGGATACTGAAAGGAAATAGAATTACTGTCTAGGTGAAAATGTTTTAACTATCCCTATAATGAGCTTAAATTAGGGCAGCCATAAGTGAGGGCTGTAAGAAGGAGTTCAAGGATTTTCTGAAGCTTCTGTTAACGGATTTCAAGGAAACTAAATAGTCTGAGATGGGATGGAGAATCTTTTATGACAGAGGCTTTGGATTAGCCATATGTTGGGAGTACCTCACAAACCATGAGTTGTGTAAACAAAAATTGGAATCACAGATCTTATATGCTAAGTGTGTAAAGATACATAAATCATGCCTTCATCTCCTAAGCCATCCTTAAACAAAATGTCATTCTTGTCCATAGTATTATTACTTCCAAGGTATTAAAGGTAGCAGTATCAATAGTAGTATTGTCGTACAAGTATTAATAAAGAAGAGAGTTAAAATTAGTTTTTTCATCCATATTATATATCTGCCATGTGTTAGCACTGAAAAATGGAGTTAAAACTGGTATATATGTATGATCTAGCAGACAGGCTGGTGCCTGACACTTATTAGGTGTTTAAGTAAATGTGTTAAAAGTCTAGAGAGGTGTGCTCGCTTCGGCAGCACATATACTAAAAAAAAGTCTAGAGAGGTATTGGCAGCTCTCGTCTCCCATTTTTAATGGTCTCATCTCTTACTGTTCCTCTATAAATTTAGGTCCAAAGCACTCACTGACCCAGATCTCTCAATCCATGCTGGATTTGTGTGATGAAAAACTCAAAGAGGTAAGATACTTAAAATGAAAGAAAGGCAGGGGCGAATGGCTGGCTCAGGTGGAAGAGTATGCAACTCTTAATCCCGGGTCATGAGTTTGAGCCCCATATTGGGTGTAGGGATTACTTGTGAATAAATAAAATGAAAAAGAGGCATGGAATTTGAGGTGGGGCTGGTAGCAGGGTTGAGGAAGGAGAGAATGTAATAGAAGGAAGAGTAGAGAAATATAGGAGTAGCAGATCTTTAGTGTGTTAGAGGCTGGAAGGGACCTTAGAAATCTCATAATCCAATTCCTTCTTTTGTAAATGGAAAACTAACATCCGTAGAAGAAAATTGCTTGCCCTGGACATCATGGTTATTAAGTAGTATGGCTAGGACTGAAATCTAGAACCTACATAACTTTAGAAAGGGCCAAGGAAAGTGAATTCCCAAGAGCTAAGAGACTGTTTCAGCAGAGAGGAATTTTAATTTTTAAAATTTTTAATTAAATTTAATTAAAATTAAAAATTTTAATTTTTAAAAGATTTACTTTAGAGAGGGAGTTGGGAGAGGAGCAGAGTGGAGAGGGACAGAGAGAATCTTAAGCAGGCTCCATGCCCAGCATAGAGCCTGACATGGGGCTGGATCTCACAACCCTGAACTGATACCAAGAATCGGACGCTTAACCAACTGAGCCACCAAGGCGCCCCTAAAAGATTTTCTATATTCCATTTTCTTTTTCTTTAAGATTTTATTTATTTGTTTTCTTTTAAGATTTTATTTATTCATTTATTTGCAGTGGGGGGTGGGGAACAGAGGGAGAGGGACAAGCAGATTCTGTGCCGAGCAGGGAGCCTCACATGGGGCTTGATCCCAGGACCCTGAAATCATGACCTGAGCCAAAGGCAGAGGCTTAACTGGCTGAGCCACCTAGGCGCCCCTGAAACAAATTTATTGGGTTAGATTCCCTTATGTAAAAGTCACTAATCAGCAATATGTTCAGTGTTTTTAGCAGTAGTTTAGAACAGAAACAGTGTTACATTAAAACCTAACTTGGTGAAAATGTTTTTATTCTGAGACCTAAGTTATCAGTTTCCAGGGATGTATATTTTTGGTGATCTACAGATAGACGATAGAATACCTAAATGAGTGGTTGGTACATCCCTTTGGATCCTTTAACTAGAATATCATTTCTCATTTGGACTTTCTGTCTACAGCTGTGGTTGAGAATTCAAAGTTAGGCTTTTCTGGGCAAGGGCAATAGACAACTGAACCATAAATTATCCATAAGTTTCTGCAGTGATTACACCTCAGGGAAACCTCTTTTTCCTTTGCTTTGTTTCATATCAGAAAGAAGATAAATTGGCTCGTTTAGAGAAAGCTATTAACCCGTTGCTGGATGATGATGACCAAGTAGCATTTTCTTTCATCCTGGACAACATCGTCACCCAGAAAATGATGGCAGTTCCAGATGTAAGTAGTCTCTGTGCTAAATATTGTGAAGATAGCAAGGGAAAGAACAGTAGGATGTGCGTGTGTTGGGGAGTCTAGAGGGTAGTGTTTGTAAATTCAGACTGGCATATAATTTTAAAAACTGACCTTTTTACCGTATGACTGCTGATCATTAAAATCAGAGGCCAGGAACCCATGGATATAGAGAGAGTTCTTTGTTCCTCTTGTTGAAAGCTCCTGAATATCCCTGGAAAGAAATGAGGATGACAGCTAATGGGAGGCTTTGGATTGAAAGGTGCCTCTTGACAAATGGCAGTTTATTTAATTATCCATTGTTTGTTGTCTTTTTAATCTATTTTTGTCTTTTACAACTTTATGGCATGGCTACCATGTTGACTGTGTGTATCCGTTTTGGGGAATGATTTTCTCTTAGGAATGCTGGACTAAATTTCCTTTTGTGTTGTAGGCATATGTTATATATGTGTTAATGCTATAAAATTTCTGGATGGGACTGGGGTATAAGAAGTTTTAATTGTGAGTATAGAGCAGGGGTTCTTCCTTAAAGGACCCCATGAACCACTTAAGTTATAGACAAAATTTTGTGTGATTATGTGTCTCTGGGAAAAGGGTTTCGTAGCTTTTTTGGGGAACCTTAGGAATATTTGTGACTCAGCGAAGGTTGAGAATCTCCAGTAAAAAGAATGGTTTCCATTTAATTTCTCACGCTTTCTGTTTTATAGTCTTGGCCATTTCATCACCCAGTTAATAAGAAGTTTGTTCCAGATTATTACAAAGTGATCGTCAGTCCAATGGATTTAGAGACTATACGTAAGGTGAGTGATTTGATCTAAAATGTCTTTTTGGAAGCCAGTAGATTTGTGCATACATCTGAGTCCCCTGGTTCTTTTAATCACAGAATATCTCCAAGCACAAGTACCAGAGTCGGGAGAGCTTTTTAGATGATGTCAACCTTATTTTGGCCAACAGTGTTAAGTATAATGGTGGGTATTTCTGCTTTTCTTCTACTTTCCATCATTCTATTCATCCAATGTTAGTTAGCATCATTAAAATTTGATTGCATGAAGTATCCTTGAACAGTACTCTGCTTTTTTTTTTAAGTGGGCACATATTTTAGTGTGTTTTGTAAATTTTGCTAATTACTTTTAATGATAAAACAATGTGCATTTATTTTCTTATACTTTAGAAAGCACAGAAAAATGAGAAGAGAAATATCAAATCGATATTGCTTTGGGCTTTGAGCCAACACCGCTTCTCATGAGATGTGAAAATTCACCTGTCCTCCAGGCCCTTAGATGGAGCTTAAGGGAATGTGTGATTATAGACCATAGTGAGCTTCCTCAGAGCATGGGGTTTTGGTCAGTGCACAAAGCGATGATATATGCCAAGCTAGTTACTTAACTTCTGTGCTGACTACTTAATCTACTGGTGGGAAAGACAGTCACTCTACCCACAAAATTCATAGTCCAGCTGATGGAGGGAGGCTGTTGAATACAGCTTGACAAGCAAGAGCTGTATTAGAAGGATGTACAAAGTGCACTAGAGGAGATAAAGGAGCACCTTCACCTAAGGGTTAGGGAAGGCTTCATAAATAAGCTAATAAAGATCAGTTTTGGATGACTCACTTGTTGAGTAAACATTGAGCACCTAGTACATGCTGGCTCTGATAAGTGCTACAAATATAAAATCAATGTAGATATGATTCCTGTCCCCAGATTGGTTGTAGTTTATTTGGGGAAACAGAAAAGAAAATTTACAGAAGTATTATGCAAGATGTGCATGCAGAGTGCCAGAGGGGACACAGAGACAAGCTGTTTAAATCAAATCAAATTGAAATTAGAGGAAACTTTCTGTAAGAGAGTTATCTTAAGCTGAATTCTAAAGGATTGGTGGGTGGGTGTTGCTAGGCAAAGAATGTAGAGGAGAAAACATTCTAGGCAGAGAACAGCGAGCAGTATGTAAAGAAACCATATAGGCTTAAGAAACAAGTTATTGGGGTTGCAATTATGTGTCCATGTTGGTGAGTGACTCGTTACATGTAGAAATCTCTAGGAGTCAAATCCTAGAGACCCTTGTGTGTGCTCTGTGTCATGTTTAAGAAATTTTACTTCATCCTAAGTGGAAAGACAACTGAGGAATTCGGCAGTGAAATTAATTAAATTCTGAATTTAATTCAGAATGTTTAATTCTGGTAAAAGAAGTGTTGGGAGGCTCATATAATTCCTTAAGCAAAACAGAAGAGGGCGCTATGGTGCTATGGTGAGTGCTGTGAATTGTGTAAGACTGATGAATCCCAGACCTGTACCCCTAGCAAATAATACATTATATGTTAATAAAAGGAAAAAGAAAGAAAGAAGCAGGAGCTAAGGGCATTTGAGAGAATTGCCTAGCATACCGAGGTCTCAACTAAAAAATCCACATGAGTGTGGCTGTATGTTTGCTAGATAGAAGAGACAGAGAATTTGGAGGGAGGTGGTGAAAGAAGGGACAGCCAGAAAGGCAGATGAGGAAGTGGGCATTGAGAAGAGAATGTTTAATGCCATGGAGGAATGAAAGAACAGGGCACTTCAGAGAATGATACTTGGCTAGAACTTATATATATCATTAAAGAAAGGTGGTAAGAGATGAGCCTTCCATTTTTCTTTATCCAACGTGGTTTAAAAGATTCTGCTTTCTCCCTTGTGCTCTTCTTACTGCTCATCTGAAATTAGAGAGTGAAAGTGCCCTCTGTCAGGTCAGTTATATCTCCATTATTGTCTCCTGAAAACACCTAAAGCTGTAGCCAGAATTCTGGTAAAAGAAGTGTTGGGAGGCTCACAGATGTCTGAAAATGATTGTAACAAGTGATAAAGCAAGAGTGTTACAGAAAGCCTGCTTAGCCTTGGTGATGGCTGGCGTAAGATATAAGGCAGAGTAAAAGGAGCTAATATAAGGCAATGAGAAAAACCCAGAAGATGCTAAGGGAAAAATGAGCAAAGGGCAGACAGGCAAATCACAAAAGACCGAAATTAAATAACTAATGAACATGAGTAAGTTTTCAGTTGTACCCAGTAATCAAAGAAATGCAAATTAAAACAAATAGGTATCTTTTTTCCCCACCTATTAGATGAACTCAGTTTTTTTTTATTAAATTGATTTATTTATTTTCAGAAAAACAGTATTCATTATTTTTTTCACCATATCCAGTGCTCCATGCAATCCGTGCCCTCTATAATACCCACCACCTGGTACCCCAACCTCCCCCCCCCCCGCCACTTCAAACCCCTCAGATTGTTTTTCAGAGTCCATAGTCTCTCATGATTCACCTCCCCTTCCACCTCCAATTTACCCCAACTCCTTTCTCATAACACCCTTTGTCCTCCATGATATTTGTTATGCTCCACAAATAAGTGAAACCATATGATAATTGACTCTCTCTGCTTGACTTCAGTTTTTCTTTTCTTTTTTTTTTTAAAGAATTTATTTATTTATTTGACAGAGAGAGATCACAAGTAGGCAGAGAGGCAGGCAGAGAGAGAGAGGAGGAATGCGGGACTCGATCTCAGGACCTTGGGATCATGACCTGAACCAAAGGCAGTGGCTTAACCCACTGAGCCACCCAGGCGCCCTCAGTCTTTCTTTTTTTTTTTAATTTTTTTTTTATAAACATATATTTTTATCCCCAGGGGTACAAGTCTGTGAATCACCAGGTTTACACACTTCACAGCCCTCACCAAAGCACATACCCTCCCCAATGTCCATAATCCCACCCCCTTCTCCCAACCCCCCTCCCCCCAGCAACCCTCAGTTTGTTTTGTGAGATTGAGAGTCACTTATGGTTTGTCTCCCTCCCAATCCCATCTTGTTTCATTGATTCTTCTCCTACCCACTTAAGCCCCCATGTTGCATCACCACTTCCTCATATCAGGGAGATCATATGATAGTTGTCTTTCTCTGCTTGACTTATTTCGCTAAGCATGATACGCTCTAGTTCCATCCATGTTGTCGCAAATGGCAAGATTTCATTTCTTTTGATGGCTGCATAGTATTCCATTGTGTATATATACCACATCTTCTTGATCCATTCATCTGTTGATGGACATCTAGGTTCTTTCCATAGTTTGGCTATTGTGGACATTGCTGCTATAAACATTCAGGTGCACGTGCCCCTTTGGATCACTACGTTTGTATCTTTAGGGTAAATACCCAGTAATGCAATTGCTGGGTCATAGGGCAGTTCTATTTTCAACATTTTGAGGAACCTCCATGCTGTTTTCCAGAGTGGCTGCACCAGCTTGCATTCCCACCAACAGTGTAGGAGGGTTCCCCTTTCTCCACATCCTCGCCAGCATCTGTCATTTCCTGACTTGTTGATTTTAGCCATTCTGACTGGTGTGAGGTGATATCAGTCTTTCTTTTTAATGGAAGTATTGAATGCTTGTGAGGCAGGTGCTGTCACATATTGCTGTTGGCAGTATAAACTTGTAAGGCATTTCTGGAAAGCTCTTTGGCAGCATTGAGAGACTTAAAAGTAGTTAAGTGAACAGACTTTATAATGAAGTAGGCCCCACCACTTAATAGCAGGGTGACTTTGGGCAAGTAACTTAGCCTTTGCTTTCCTGTCTGTAAAATGGGAAAAATAATAGCACCCTCCTCAGTGCTGTTGGGAGCATTAAGTAAAATAAGGCACTTAAGTGTTTAATAAACATGCATGGTATATACAACATGGTAGACTAATCTGCCTTAATCAGAGATGTGGACAGATATTCATGATAATGTTATTTTTATTAATGAGAAATAACCTGAATGGTTAATGTAGGGGAAATGATCAGCTATTGTGCCATCTGTATGATGGATTATTATATAAAGATTGAGTGCTCTTTTTTAAAAAAATTTAATGACGAAAGTATTCACAATGTTAAGTGAGAAAAGCAGAACATAAAACTTACTTCATCTCTGTTACACTTTTTTAAAACTGCATATGCATAGAATAAAACTAGAAAGAAACACATCATTGTGATAATAAAATAGTGTTTTTTTCTGAGATGTAGGGTTAGGATTTTCTTTGTTTTCATCTTTTGCATGTTTTCCAAGTCTCCTACTAGTATGAAAGGCAGGAAGCTCTTTCTGGAGGTTTTTTGAAAATTTTTTCAAAAGACTTATTTATTTATTTATTTGACATACAGAGATCACAAGTAGTCAGAGAGAGAGGAAGCAAAGCAGGCTCCTTGGTAAGCAGAGAGCCCAATGTGGGGCTCAATCCCAGGACCCTGAGATCATGACCTGAGCCGAAGGCAGAGACTTTAACCCACTCAGCCACCCAGGCGCCCCACGTTTTTTGAATTTTGAAGGATGATGATTATAGTAGCTAGTTCTATATTCAGTACCTCCTGTGCCTAGCCAAAAAGTAAAGTAGAGAAGGGTGGGGAAGAAGTTCCAGGCAGAGGGCACAAACAGAAAAGAAGATGAGGGTGCCTTGGATAGGGAAGTGCAAATAGTTGATTTGACTAGGGTGAAGAGTGGGAGCTACTTGGTGGTATGAGATGAGTTTTTCAAGGTAGATGGGGTAGATCACAAATGGCCTTACTATGTCACACTTAAGCCTTTAAAAGGAAAGAGGATCATAACAGGTATTTTAGTAAGGTCATTCTGGAAGCTATCTAAAGGATAGGTAGGAGGGGAATTAGATAAAGAGACCAATAGAGAAACTGTTAACAATAGTCCAAGTTGAAAAGATTGAGGGTTTGGGACACCTGGGTGGTGCAGGTGGTTAAGTGTCTGCCTTCGGCTCAGGTCATGATTTTGGGGTCCTGGGATCTAGTGCCTCATTGGGCTGCCTGCTCAGTGGGGAGTCTGCATCTCCCTCTCCCTCTGCCCCTCCTCTCCACTCATGCTGTCTCTCTCTCTCTCCCTCAAATGAATACATAAAACCTTTAAAAAATACTGAGAGCTTGAGCCCAGGTTAAGTAGTTTAAAAAAAAAAATGGAAATATGGGGAAAGTATCTCTTGTGGAGGTGGAGCTGATACTTTCATAAATGGTTGGAACGCGGGGGTGTTGGGTCAGGGCGGGGAGAATTCAAGATGATGGAAAGCACTCACGCTCTTGGATACAAACATAAATGGGTATAAACTTTTTATTATTTATTTATTTGTTAGAGAAAGTGAGTGAGTGAGCAAGCCCCCGCAGGGCTATTGACAGGCAGAGGGAGAAGCAAGCTGACTGAGCTACCCAGGTGCCCCAGGTATACACTTTTTAAAGTACTGTAAATGTTTATTACTTTTGATCAGTTTTACCTCTGGGGAATACTCCACACACACGTTGTCTAAGGGCACGTATGTTTATAATTGCAACATCATACAGTTGACCATTGAATGGCATGGGTTTAAACTGTGCAGGTCCATTTATACATGGATTTTTTTTTAATAGTAGAGGACTGTAAATGTATTTTCTCTTACTTATGATTTTCTATTTATTTATTTTTAAGATTTCTTATCTATTTATTTGACAGAGATCACAAGTAGGCAGAGAAGCAGGTAGAGAGAGAGGAGGAAGCAGGCTCCGCGCCAAGCAGAGAGCCCAATGCGGGGCTCAATCCCAAGACCCTGGGATCATGACCGGAGCTGAGGGCAGAGGCTTAACCCATTGAGCCACCTAGGCGCCCCTACTTATGACTTTCTTCATCGCATTTTCTCTGGCTTTATTCTTAAGAGTACAGTATATATGGGGCGCCTGGGTGGCTCAGTGGGTTAAAGCCTCTGCCTTCAGTTCAGGTCGTGATCCCAGGGTCCTGGGATCGAGCCCCGCATTGGGCTCTCTGCTTGGTGGGGAGCCTGCTTCCCTCTCTCTCTCTTCCTGCTTGTAATCTCTGTCTGTCAAATAAATAAATAAATAAATCTTTAAAAAAAAAAAGTACAGTATATAATACATATACAAAATACATGTTAATTGATTATTAGTATTTTTAGTACGGCTTCTGGTCAGTAGTAGGATCTTTATCAGTAACTAAGTCTTTGGGGAATCAGAAGTTGTAAGTGGATTTTCGATGCACGGGGTGTTGGTGCCTCTAACCTATGTGTTGAAGAGCCAACTATAAATTGCAAAAACATGGAAGTACATGGAATATCCAACATAGAAAATCAGTTAAATAAATTATGGAACTTGTATATGATGGAGAACTGCTTAGCTATCAAAATGGTAGATTAGCTAACAAATAAGGTATATTCGTATATGCCAATATGAAAATGTATTCAGGATATATTGTTGAAAACTAGATTACTTGACAGTATGTACAGAAAGGGTTGCAAATTCAGATCTTATAAAGGCCAGATAGGTATGAGTGAAATGGGCACAATAGGGACTGATGAATTGGAGAGCACTTACCCATCTAAAGGAATCAGTCACTGTTTCTTGTTGCCATAGAATAGAGTTACTGAAGGGAGAGCTGGAGGATAATTTTCACTTCCTACTTGTTTGTCCTTAGGTGTTTGAATTTTTTTAGTTGAGCGTACAATACTTTCATAATTAAAAGAAAAAATCCACTTTTGAAAGGATGTATAAATCAAATGACATCCAGAATTCTGACTTGGGTAACTGGTGGTGCCATTGACTAATATAGAAAATAGAGGAGGGGTTTTGGAGAAAAAGTGGTCCAAGTTCAGTTTGGGCTGTGTTGTATTGACGTAGAGCATCGAAGTAAAGACTTAGTAGATAGTTGGCTATGTACATGTCCTAAGCTCAGAAGAGAAGTCATTACTGTAAATACAGATATTTTCTCAGACCAGCAGTATGTTACAGTGGAAGTAGATGAGCTCAGATAGGGACTAGGGTATATTCCTTGAACTCCTGATGCTGTATGTAAAATATGGCTCTATGTTTTTCCAGGTAGAAAGGCCATAGTTGTATCAGATTACTAAAGTATGTAACCCAAAAAAGATCCACTGTTTAGTTTAGAGAGAATGTAGGAGGAGAATAGACTTGACAAACTCCAACATTAATTTAAGAGATCAAGTGGAGAGTACTGTGGAGTGGCCAGAATGAAACAGGGAAAAACCAAAGAGAGTAAGACCTGGACACCAAGAGAAGAGGAAGGTGGCCAACAGGTCAAGTGCTACATAGAAAACCAGAGAGAATGGTTGTTAGAAGAGTTGTTTCAGTGAGGCAGTTAGAATCAAAAGCCAGGTTGTGGGGGTGCCTGGGTGGCTCAGTCCATTAAGTGTCCAACTCTTGATTTCTGCTCAGGTCATGATCTCAGGGTCGTGGGATCGAGCTCTGCTTCAGGCTCCACACTCAGTGCCAGGTCTGCTTGTCCCTCTCCCTCTGCTCCTCCCCCTGCTCATACTCTCTCCTCTCTCAAAGAAAGGAAGAAAGAAAGAAAATCTTAAAAAACCAGACTACAGAGGATACAAATGAATGGGAAGTGAGGAAGTAGAAACTGAAATTTGCCTGTGAAGGGAAGCAGGAAAACTGTACTCAATATGTGGAAAGGGATGAAGACATTGGGACAAGGTACCTTTGTATAGGTGAAAGAAAAGAAAATTAAAGATAGGAGGAGAGGTCCTTCTGGAAGGTGGGAAGATAGACACCGAGAAAGTTTCTGCTGGGTAGCCTGTTATTTTCTCTCCAAAGTAGGAAATAGGGTCTTCTGCTGACAGTGGGTGAGGTGGTGGGAGAAGGAATGAAGAGAAATGTTGATAAGGGTTTGAATTATCTGTTGTAGGAAATTTGAAAAATAGCTGACTAGAGACATTTCAGAACTGTTGAGAAGCCTTTGAGGGTCCAGCTCATGTTGGAGACTATTCATTTTTATAGCAGCATCAATTGGCACAGTTGTGTAATTGTCAGGGAACTAAGAAGGCAGATGATAGAATTGATTCAGGATTGGGATCTTATTTTCTAGGTGTGTTGGAAAGATTGGGAATTGAAGGTGTCAGCAAGGTGGGGGAAAGGTTGAAGTTGGAGCTTCTCAGATTTTGTCACCAAAGGACCCTTTTATAGCAGAGGATTGTGATTATATAGTCTCTGGTTTGGGGGAATATCCCAAAACGGCTCTGCAAAGGC
The DNA here is from genome assembly GCF_022355385.1 of Mustela nigripes. Lineage (NCBI taxonomy): Eukaryota > Metazoa > Chordata > Mammalia > Carnivora > Mustelidae > Mustela > Mustela nigripes. The sequence continues at coordinate 67,948,090 of NC_081575.1, read as the reverse complement.
TTGAAATTTCTTTGCAATTTGTGGTTTTTGTTTGTTTCTTTCTTTCTTTTTAATAATTTCTATACCCAGTGTGGGCTCAAACTTAACAAGCCAGAGATCAAGAGTCATGGTTTTTGTTTTTTTTAAGATTGTATTTATTTGTTGGGAAGAGAGTGGAAGCACATAAGCAGGGGGAGTGGTAGGGAGGGAGGAGAAGCAGACTCCCTGCCGAGCAAGGACCCTGATGCGGGACTCAGTCCCAGGGCTCTGGGATCATGACTTGAGCTGAAGGCAGACGCTTAACCGACTAAGCCACCCAGGCGCCCTGGAAATTCACGTTTTATCTTTTTTTTTTTTTAAGATTTTATTTATTTATTTGACAGATCGAGATTACAAGTAGGCAGAGAAGTAGGCAGAAAGGAAGGGAAGCAGGCCTCCTGCTGAGCAGAGAGCCCGATGTGGGACTCGATCTCAGGACCCTGAGATCATGACCTGAGCTGAAGGCAGCGGCTTAACCCACTGAGCCACCCAGGCGCCCCTCATGTTTTATCTTTAAAAGTTCATCTGAATTTGCATTTAACTTATCTGTACTTTTACACACTTCACATTTCTTACAAATTATTTTATTTTCATTTTTTAAAAAGATTCATTTATTTGAGAGAAAGCATGAGCTAGGGGAGAGGCAGAAGGAAAGGCACAGCAGACTCCCCACTAAGCAGGGAGCCTGATATGGGGCTCAATCCCAGGACCCTGAGATCGTAACCTGAGCCAAAATCAAGAATCAGATGCTTAATTGACTGAGCCACCCAGGTGCCCCCAAATTATTTTATATCATCCCCCCAACCTCCATCTTCAAATACAATTGCTAATGGAGGGAGATGTACCACACTGTGTATACATTACCTTACTTTTTAAAGCATGGGGGCTTATGAGGGCCAAAACTAAAGCCAAGAGAGGCTTAATAGATTGGGAAATAGAAATTAATGGGCTTACAGGCTTTTACATTTTCTTGAGGTCAGAGGGAGTGAAAAAACAGAACAGATACAAGGTTGTGATTAAAAAGTAGGATACCGGGGGGCGTTTGGGTGGCCCAGTGGGATAAGCCTCTGCCTTTGGCTCAGGTCATGATCTCAGGGTCCTGGGATTGAGCGCCCCCACCCAATGGGGCTCTCTGCTCAACAGGGGGCCTGCTTCCTCCTCTTTTTCTGCCTGCCTCTCTACTTGTGATCTCTGTCAAATAAAGTCTTTAAAAAAAAAGGTAGGATACTGGAATTGAAACTTTCAGAAGTGAATGTGTTTTCAGTTAAAGACAACATTCTGGATACAGCCTTGGATATGTGTGCTAGAGTGGAGCTGCAAACCATGGGCCTGAAATTAGCAAGGATTTTGGATGGGTAGTGCAGGTGAACAGTAGAGTAATCCACCATGATGGGGAGGGATTTGGAGCCAAGAAGGAGACTCTGCCAGGTGTGTAGGTCCTTGGTGAATGTGAGTAGATTCATGATGGTGAGTAGAGATGAAGAGCAGCCATCTCAAACTCAGACAGCTTGCGGTAGGCGAGGCAAGTAATGTAAATGAGGTGGGCCAGGTGTGGATTGTAGTAAATGAGAAGAGTATACATTCCATCTAAAGAGTCCTATGTTTCATTTGTTCATTGTCCTAAGGAAATGAGCATAGTGTTACTGGGTAGTCTTAATTTTTCAAGAGAAGCAGAAAATGTAGATATTTGTGTGTGACATTTCCCAATTTTTACGTATTTGCAAATATACTGAAATTTAAAAAAAAAAAATTCTGTGAGCCAGTCAAAAACCTCTATCTGCAGGCCAAGTCTACTTCCCAGGGCAGCTGGTTTTCAACCTCTGGTACAGTAGAGAACAAGTCTCAAAATAGGAGGGATTTTTTTTTCCATGGGAGAGTAAATAACTTGATAGCAGCAGTGGACAGCCTAGAAGGCTGACTTTTCCCTCTAAACAAGTTGATAAGAGTGTAAGAAACTTCTGACTAGGGCTGTTAAGGGTTTGTAGTGTGCTGTGACACAAAATGTGACATCTTTTGTACTAAAAGGACATCAATCATGGAGTTGAAAGTCACATATGAGATGTTTCCTACATTCACAAAATACTACTTTTGTTTAAAATTTTGTTGATTTTGTTGATTTGAACATGCTTCTGTTTTTAGGTAATAATAATGGGGTCCACATAGGGTCTATGCCCTACCAAAGTTAGTAGAACAGTGTATCTAATTAGCATTGATTCTTGCCATTCTGATCCTCCACACATAGTATCACACTACATATAAACATATTTCTGTAGCATTTTCTTTTTTTAAAAAAAATATTTTATTTGACAGATAAAGATCACCAGTAGGCAGAGAGGCAGGCAGAGAGAGGGGGGAAAGCATGCTCCCTCCTGAGCAGAGAGCCCGATGCAGGACTCAATCCCAGGACCCTGGGATCATGACCTGAGCCGAAGGCAGAGGCTTTAACCCACTGAGCCACCCAGGCGCCCCTGTAGCATTTTCTATAACTCTATCAACTTACCTTGCATTATTTTGTGTGTGTGTGTGTGTGTGTGTGCGCGCGTGCACGCGCGCATGCGAACACTGAGGCTGGGCTCTTCAGGCAGTGAGTACCACTCCAAATACAAGTGCACCCGGAAGGGGGCAGGACATGTCAGAGAACTGCCTTGTACTCAAGTGGTGGTGTTGGGCTGCACACTCCGAATAGAGTTCAAGCACTTGTGCCTTTCAGCTCCCCAATAGGTACTGAATCTATCTCAGAGCCTCTCTTTATGCTCAAGCATTTGAAAAGAGCATTAATAATCAGGGAAACCTGAAACTTGGGATTGGAGCTATTTGCAGTAGTCTCAGAAGGCACATAACATTTCAAGTCTATGAAAGGAGGGAGGCATGTAGATCAAGAAATCCCTTCTGAAAAATACAACCCAAACTTTTTGTCAGTCTTCACAGAACCGTTAAGGCATAAGTTGTTGGTAAAGATAGGTTAGTACTGAATGTTTGGTTAAATTTGAAGTGAACTGCATCATCTGTACCAGTAGGTGATACCAAGCTATTCATAATATTTCTTTCCCCAAAGAATTGCCTAGCAAGTTCCTCCTCTAGTGCTTTTGTTTGTTTTCCTTTGAAAACTTTGTTTTATTAATTATTTTTATTACAGGCCTGAATCGTCAGGCTTACACACTTCACAGCACTCACCATAGCACATACCCAAAGTCCATGACCCAGCCACCCTCCTCCTACCCCCATCCCCCCAGCAACCTCTAGTGCTCTTTAAACCAAAAATCAGCTCTGATAAGCCATCTTCAAGGTAGGCCTAGGATAGGTAGATCATGTGTCATTAAACCTGAGAGCCTGAACTTACACAGTGCTCAGTGGGACCCTACAATCTATATAAAGATACAGAATAACTTTATAAAAAGTAAAAAAAACAAAAAACAAAAACCCCAAAAAAACTACTGGGAGGGTTTTTTTTTTTCCCCACTTTCATTTGAGTAACTCCCAACCCTGTGTGAGCTCTGATAGTTGTTCTGCTTATAGGGCCCCTCATGGAATCTCATTCTAAACATGTGCAGTGGGCGCCTGGGTGGCTCAGTGGGTTGGGCCGCTGCCTTCGGCTCAGGTCATGATCTCAGGGTCTTGGGATCGAGTACCGCATCGGGCTCTTTGCTCAGCAGGGAGCCTGCTTCCCTTCCTCTCTCTCTGCCTGCCTCTCGGCCTGCTTGTGATCTCTCTCTCTCTCTCTCTCTCTCTCTGTCAAATAAATAAATAAATAAATCTTTAAAAAAAAAAAAAAAAGTGCAGTTTAGTGTTTAGCCAAAGACTCAAGGGAGCCTGTCTGCAGATCTAATTTATTAAGTGGAGTAGAGTTGACATACAGTGTTACATTAGTTTCAGATGTACAATAGGATTCAAACAGTTCTGTACATTTCTCAGTGCTCTCATCAAGATAAGTGTATTCTTTAATCCTCATCACCTATTTCACCCAACACCAAACCCACCTCTCCTCCGGCAACCACCAGTTTACTCTCTGTATTTAAGAGTCAGTCTTTTTGTCCATCTCTTTTTTGTTCTTTTGTTTTGTTTCTTAAATTCTACATGTAAGTGAAATCATTTGGTATTTGTCTTTTCTCTGACTGGCTTGTTTCCCTTAGCTTTATACTCTAGCTCCATCCATGTCAGGGCAAATGGCAAGATTTCATTCTTTTTTATGGCCAAGTGGTATTCCGTGCGCGCGAGAGACTGTGTGTGTGTCTGTGTGTCTGTGTGTGTGTGTATGTGATGCACACGTCTTTTTTTATACATTCATCTGTGGATGGACACTTGGGCTGCTTCCATATCTTGACTGTTCTGAATAATGCTGCAATAAACATAGGGCTGCGTATATCTTTTCAAATTCATGTTTTCATTTTCTTTGGGTCAATAGATACATGAAAAGACATTAGTAATCATCGGGGAAATGCAAATCAGAACCACAATGAAACATTGCCCTACACTTTCAGAATAGCTAAAGAGCATTAGATACAAGTGTTGGTGAGGATGTGGAGGAAAAGGAACCTTTGTGTACTCCTGGTGGGAATGCAAATTGGTGTAGACATTGTGGAGACATTATGGAGCTTCCTCAACAAATAAAAATAGAAATACCATATGATCCAATAATTCCACTATGGGTATGTACCCAGAGAAAATAAGAAACTTCATTTTTCTGTATTTATCAGTCTTTTCCTTTATGATTTGTCTTTGGTATAATTGTTTAAAAGAGCTCTCCTAGGGGCACCTGGGTGGCTGGGTGGCTCAGGTCATGATCTCAGGGTCCTGGGATCGAGTCCCGCATCGGGCTCTCTGCTCACCAGGGAGCCTGCTTCCCTCTTTCTCTCTCTCTGCCTGCCTCTCTGTCTACTTGTCATTTCTCTCTGTCAACTAAATAAAATCTTTAAAAAAAAAAAAAAAAGAGCTCTCCTACCCCTAAGATATCCAAGTATGTTCTCTTCTAATGCCTATCATATTTTAAATATTTGAATGTTTATCGATTTTTAAAACTAGATCCTATGGTATAAGATAAATATCTAACTTATTTTCTCTTCCAAATGATTAGCCAAAGTGTCCCAAGTTCTATTTATGAAATAGTCTTGTCCTTTCTTACTAAATGAAATGATACCTTTATCATGTACTAAAGTCGTATATATTCCTGAATCTATTTGGGGGTTTTCTGTTCTCTTTTATTTATCTATTTGTCTACTCTGCACTATTTTCACCTGATAGTGTCACTGTGCTTATCACTCAGACTTTATAATTTTAAATTCCTTGGCTTTCTTTGCTCAATTATTAAATAAACTGAGATCATTTTTGTTAGATTCTAACTTGTTCCCAAATAAATAGTATTGAAATCTTACTTAATGTATGGATTAATTTAGAGAGAGGATATATCTTTATAATATTACATTTCTTCCTCTAGAAGCTTTTTCATTTATTCACATTTTCTTTTACTCAATAAAGGCTACTAGTCTTCTTTGGATAATTTCTAGGTATCTTTAGTCTATTCCTATACATAGATTTTATAGTTTTCGTTGCTTTTGAGCATCTGTCTTTTTGTTACTAAGTTCATTCCTAGGCAGTTTTAAAGTTTTGCTGCTATTATACATGTGCTCTTTTCTTCCCTAACTGGCTATTAAATCTCAGGTTTCCAATCTGTTTGCATATGAGTAGGTTATTCAGTATTATTTGTAGGTAAATATAATGCTTAAGCTATTTCCATATATTCATTTCTAAGTCAGTCTTCTGAGACTATCCTGTAAGTTTGGCCAGTATTACACAATAAAGGTCTTTTTAAAAAATCTTTTAGTGATCTTCCTTAGACTGGGGCCAAGATACACATATTCCCATGTGAAGTTTCAGTCTCTCACATCTTTGAAGAGAATAAAATCTCTCTTAATCCGGCTTCAGCCTCTTGCTGCTATTCTTGCTCTTTCTCTTCTTCACAGCCAGACTTTTTTTTTTTTAATTCTGGTAAAATGTACACAGCATAAGCATTTTCCTTTTTAACTGTTCTTAAGTGTATAATTCAGTGGCATTAAGTACATTGAAAATGTTGTGCAGGTGTTACTGCCATCCATTTCCAGAACTTCCTCCTCATCCCATAACAGAAACTCTACATCCATTAAACAATAAACACATTCTCCCATTCCCACCAGCCCTTGGCAACTTTGCCCCTTCTAGGCATCTCATGTAAGTGGAATCCGAGTATATGGAATATTTGTCCTTTTGTGTCAGGCTTATTTCATCTAGCATAATGTTCTCAAGGTTCATCCATGTTGTAGCATGATCCGAATTCCTTTTTTTTTTTTTTTTTTTTTTTTTTTTTCGTCCTTTTTTTTTCTTTTTTTTACTTCTTTTTTTTTTTTTTTTTTTTTTTAAATGAGGAACATCTCTCCTGTTTTTAACCTGCAATTTGTGCCTCATTCAGTCTTTGGCTTCTTCCTTGTCCAGTACAACAAGTGAATAGGATCACATAATTGCCAGATATGGTTGGCTCTTTTCAGTCATTACCTTGGCTTCACCCCAGTATTTGACATCACTGACCATTTCCTTCCTTGAAACTATATTATGATTGGCTTTGTAACTTTTAGCTCTTCCATTCCTCCTACTTGGTAGATCATGCCTTCTCAGTCTCCTTTGCTGAATGTCCTTTTGCCTGTTCCTCTAACTTCAGCAGCTACCTCTTTCCTGATAACTCAGTTTTATTCTGAGCCATGATCAATATCCCCATCCACCTGCTGAACATTTCCTCTCGGATATCCCGGTGGAACTTCAGACATACTTCTCACACTGAGTATTCTTCTGTCCTTATCCATCCCAGCTTTCCCCCTCCCTCCTTTACTCAATTCAGTCCTTCACTATTTGCAGTCTGGGTTTAATGGGGGCACTGGTGTTACCCAGTAGCTATACCTAGAAACCTCAAAGTTTCTTTTCCTTCTTTCCCTTGAATAAATCTCTGACCCCTGGTAAATCACTAAAGCCCTTATTATATTTTGTATGGATTTTTACAGTAAATAGTCATCTGGCTAATGTTCCAGCCTCTAGACTTACTAACCTATCATTCACATTCCTGTCAGACCTCTTTTATAAAAAATTTTTAAAAATTCGGAGCACCTGGGTGCCTCAGTGGGTTAAAGCCTCTGCCTTCAGCTCAGGTCATGATCCCAGGGTCCTGGGATCGAGCCCCGCATCAGGCTCTCTGCTCTGCAGGGAACCTGCTTCCTCCTCTCTTTGCCTGCCTCTCTGCTTACTTGTGATTTCTCTCTATCAAATAAATAAATAAAATCTTTAAAAAAATTTTTTAAAATTCATATTTCTTATAAAAAGGTCAAGCAATATGGAAATATGTAAAATTAAAAATTAAAGTTTCTGCCTGTCTTCTGTCCCCATCTCCCATAGTTTCTTTCACCACAGATAATATGTTTCCTTGCCATGCTTGTTTCTGTACTAGTATAAAGCATTTAATAATGACATGTGGTTTTTTAAAATTTATTTTTTTCAAGAGTTGCCATTTTCGGGGGCACCTCAGTGGTTCAGTAGGTTAAAGCCTCTGCCTTCAGCTCAGGTCATAATCCCAGGGTCCTGGGATTGAGCCCCGCATCGGGCTCTCTGCTCAGCCAGGAGTCTGCTTCCCCCTTTCTCTCTCTCTCTGCCCACTTGTGATCTTTCTGTCAAATAAATAAATAAAATCTTTAAAAAAAAAGAATTGCCATTTTAAGAGATAATATTCTGTAAGTTGCTCTTTGCTCGTGACTATATCATGATTGTTTTTGAAATAATTTTAGACTCAAGAAATTACAAAAATAGTACAGAGTCCAGCTTTCTCTTGTAGTGACGTCTTACATAGCTATAGTTCACTATCAAAACCAGGGTAATTGATTTGGTATATTACCATTAACTAGATTACAGACTTTATTCAGTTTGCACTTTTTAAGGAAATCTATATTCATTTGTGTGTGTGTGTCTACAATTTTATGCAGTTTATGCCATTGTGTAGCCCCCACTGCAGTCAGTTTTGAGAACTGTTCTGTCACCACAGAACTCTCTGATGCTACTTCTCTGTATCCGCATCCCCCGACATGCGTCTACCACTGTCTTGTCCCTTGGCAACCACTTATGTGTTTTTCATCTTTGTAGTTTTGACATTTGAGCTTTTTTTTTTGTTTTTTGTTTCTGCTTATTTTTAATTTTATTTACATTCAGTTAACATACAGTGTATTATTGGTTTCAGTAATTCATCATCTTATATAAGACCCAGTGCTCATTACATCACATGCCTTCCTTAATGCCCATCACCCAGTTACCCCGTCCCCCCACTCCAGCAACCCTTGGTTTGTTTCCATGGTTAAGAGTCTGTTTTGGTTTGTCTCCCTCTCTGGTTCTGTCTTGTTTTTTTTTTTTCTTTCCCTTCTTCAGTGCTCCTTTGTTTTGTTTCTTAAATTTGACATATGAAAGAAATATGGTATCTGTCTTTCTCTGACTTCTTTCACTTAGCATAATACCCTCTAGCTCCATCCATGTTGTTGCAAATGGCAAGATTTCATTTTCTTTGATGGCTGAGTAGTATTCCATTGTATATATATATACCACATCTTTATCCATTCATCTGTTGATGGACATCTGGGCTCTTTCCATAGTTTGGCTATTGTGGACATTGCTGCTATGAACATTGGGGTGTAGATGTCCGTTCGGATTGCTACATTTGTATCTTAGAGGTAAATACCTAGTAGTGCATTGCTGGGTGATAGGGTAGCGCTATTTTTAACTTTTTGAGGAACCTCCATGCTGTTTTCCAGAGTGACTGCACCAACTTGCGTTCCCAACAGCAGTGTAAGAGGGTTCCCCTCTCTCCACCCTCTCTGCAACATCTGTCATTTCCTGACTTGTTGACTTTAGCCGTTCTGAGCTGTGTGAGGTGGCATCTCACTGTGGTTTTGATTTCTGTTTCCCTGATGCCGATATATGAACAGATGCTCAGCACCACTCGGCAATATATTTTTGACATTGATTTTTTTCACTAAGCATAATTGTCCTGAGATCTGTTCAAATTGTTGTATGTATCAGTACTTCATTTTTTCTAATTGTTAGTAGCATTCCATTGTGCCCGAGTCTGTTCAACCATTCACTCAGTGAAGGACTGTCAGGTTTCCAGTACTTTGTATTGTAAATAAAGCTGCTGTGAACATTTGTGTACAGGATTTTGTATGAGTATAAATTCATTTGCCCGGGATAAATGTCCAAGAAGATGATGGTATATATATGTTTTGTAAGAAGCTGCCAAACTCTTCTCCTGTGTGTCTGTACCATTTTATATTCCTACAAGCAATAGATGAATGATCTAGTTTGTCTTTAGTATTTAGTATTATCATTGTTGTTGTTTTCTTCATTTGAGTCATTCTTTAATCTCATTGTGGCTTTATTTTGCATTTCCCTAATGGCTGTTGATGTTAAACATCTTTTCTTATGTTTATGTGCCATCCATGTATTTTCTATGTTGAGGTGTCTGTGCATTTCTTTGCTCCAGTTTTAATTGTGCTGCTTTCTTTTTGTGTGTGCATTAATGAGTTTTGAGGGTTCTTTATTTTAGGTACTTGTTCTTTATTATATGTATGATTTTTAAAAATTATGAAACCAAAACTTATTGAAGTATAGTTGACATATGTCATGTTGGTTTCAGGTGTATAACATAGGGACTCAGCAGTTCCATACATTATGCTTTGCTCACCACATAAGTGTAGTTACCACCTCTCATCATAGAACATTATTACAATATTATTATGTTCCCAGTGCTATACTTCTTATCCCCATGACTGACTTATTTTATAACTGAGTGTTGGCAAGGATGTGGAGAAAAAAGAACCCTCATGCAGTATTACTGCGAATGTAAATTGGTGTAACCACTGTGGAAAACAGTAAGGAGGTTACTCAAAAAGTTAAAAATAGAAATACCATACAATCCAGTAATCCCACTGCCTTTTTTTATCCAAAGAAAATGAAAACACTAATTTGAAAAGATATATGGACCCCTAGGTTTCTTGTAGCATTATTTACAGTAGCCAAGAAATGGAAGAGGTGGAATAGATCAGGTAGATGTATGATTTACAAAGATTTTTCTCCCAGTCTTTGTCTTCTTAGTCTTTTGACTGTATCTTTGGAAGAACAGAAATGTTTAATTTTGATAAAGTCCAATTTATAATTTTTTTTCTTTTGTGGAGTACACTTCTGGTATATCTCCAGGAAGTCTGCTTAACCCCAGGTCACAAAGGTTTTTTTTCCTCTTAATATTTTCTTTTAAAAGCTTACAGTTTTAGAATTTCACAATTAAATCCATAATCCACTTTGAATTAATTTTTGTGTATGGTATGAGATTTTGGTTGAGGTTCATTTTGTTTTGCCTGTGGATGTCCAGTAGTTCCATTTCATTTGTTGGGAAGGCTATCCTTTCTCCATTGAATTGCTTTGAGCACCTTTGTCAAGAATCAGTTGAGTGTATGCATCTATTTCCAGGTCTATTTTGTTCCACTGATCTACGTATCTATCCCTGTGTACAGTACAACGATTGTTGTAGCTATGTATAATAACTCTTGTCATCAAGTAGAGTGATTCCTCTCATTTAAATCTTTTTATAAATGGTTTTCTTATTCTTTTGCCTTTTTAAAAAAAAATTTTATTTGACAGAGATCACAGGCAGGCAGAGAGAGAGCGGAAGGGAAGCAGGCTCCCTGCTGAGCAGAGAGCCGGATGCAGGGCTTGATCCCAGGACCCTGAGACGATGACCTGAGCCGAGGGCAGAGGCTTAACCCACTGAGCTACCCAAGCACCCCCCCCTTTTTAAAAGATTCTTTTGCCTTTACACATAAATTTTACTATTTTTTTAAGATTTTATTTATTTGACAGAGTGATAGAGAGCACAAGTAGGCAGAGGGAGAAAGGGAAGCAGTCTCTCCGCTGAGCAGGAAGCCTTACATGGGGCTCAATCCCAGGACCCTGGGGTCACGACCCCAGATGATGGCAGATGCTTAACCGACTGAGCCACCCAGGAGCCTCTGCACATAAATTTTAGAAGAGTATTTATATCTACAGGAAAGTCTTGCCGGGATTTTGATAAGAATTGAGGTAAATGTATAGATCAGTTTGGGGGAAAATTGGCATGATTATTGATTCCGTCGTCTTGGTATGTATTGCTCTCTCATTCTTTTTAATGTATTCCATAGCATAGATATATGTATCTTAATTTACTTAAGTATCCCCCTATTAGGTATTTAAAGTATTTCTATAATGCTGGCTCTTGAATAGCTTTTCACTATTTTTATATTTCATTGATATCATTGTGCATTTATAGGAGTATTTTTGTAGGAAATTTTCATCTGTGTTCTGGCACAGTGGGTTGAGCCGCTGCCTTCGGCTCGGGTCATGGTCTCGGGGTCCTGGGATCGAGTCCTGCATTGGGCTCTCTGCTCAGCGGGGAGCCTGCTTCCCTCTCTCTCTCTGCCTGCCTCTCCGTCTACTTATGATTTCTCTCTGTCAAATAAATAAATAAAATCTTTAAAAAAAAATTGTGTTCTAGGGACACCTGGGCGTCTCAGTGGGTTAAAGCTTCTGCCTTTGGCTCAGGTCATGATCTCAGGGTCCTGGGATCGAGCCCCACATCAGACTCTCTGCTCAGCAGGGAGCCTGCTTCCCCCTCTTTCTCTTTGCCTACTTGTGATCTCTCTCTCTCTGTCAAATTAGTAAAATCTTCAAAAAAATCATTTTAAAAAAAAGTACTTCAAAACTGCTTTGCAGGGGCGCCTGGGTGGCTCAGTGGGTTAAGCCGCTGCCTTCGGCTTAGGTTATTATCTCAGGGTCCTGGGATCGAGTCCCGCATCGGGCTCTCTGCTCAGCAGGGAGTCTGCTTCCCTCTCTCTCTCTCTCTGCCTGCCTCTCTGTCTACTTGTGATCTCTCTCTGTCAAATAAATAAATAAAATATTTTTTAAAAAACTGCTTTGCATAGAGTAAAGTAAAAGAGTTAAATAGCCAAACCATCTGTAACGCTTGAGGGCACACACTGTTAAAAATGGAGGACACAGGGGTGCCTGGATGGCTCAGTGGGTTGAGCCTCTGCCTTCAGCTGAAGTCATGATCTCAGGGTCCTGGGATCGGGCCCCACATCAGGCTCTCTGCTCATCAGGAAACCTGCTCCCTGCCCCCACCCGCCTGCCTCTCTGCCTACTTGTGTTCTCTCTCTGTCAAATAAATAAAATCTTCTTTAAAATGGAGGACATAAGGGTGCCTGGGTGGCTCAGTGGGTTAAGCTTCTGCCTTGGCTCAGGTCATGGTCCCAGGGTCCTGGGATCGAGCCCCACATTGGGCTCTCTACTCAGCAAGGAGCCTGCTTCCCCCTCCCCCTCTGCCTGCTTCTCGGCCTACTTGTGATATCTCTCTCTCTCTCTCTGTCAAATAAATAAAAGCTTTAAAAAAAGGGAGGACACAAACAGCTAGTAATCCAAACACATGAACAGGTAGTATCAGCTTTTGTAAATAGTGTAGTTTTGTAAATAGTGTAGTTTTTTTTTAAGTGTTTTTTCTTAAGATTTTTTATGTGTTTATTTGAGAGAGAGAGGAAGTTGAGAGAGAGCATGAGAGGAGAGAGGGTCAGAGGGAGAGGCAGATTCCCTGCTGAGCAGGGAGCGGGATCTGGGACTCAATCCTGGGATCCCAGCTTCAAGACCTGAGCCGAAGGCAGTTGCTTAACCAACTGAGTCACCCAGGCGCCCCAAGTGTGTTTTTTAAAATATATTCTGGGGTTGTTATTAGCAGGTGTTTCTCTAGAGTTGCATGTTGCAAAAAAAATGGGGAAGGAAGAGGTCCCGTCTTCAAAATGGTTAGGATAGAAAATTGTGCAGATGTAGAAAACACTTTTCCCTGTCTTTTTTTTTTTTTTAAGATTTTATTTATTTATTTTGACAGCGAGAGATCACAAGCTGGCAGAGAGGCAGGCGTGGGTGGGGGTGGGGGAGCAGGCTCCCCGCTGAGCAGAGAGCCTGACGCGGGGCTCGATCCCAACACCCTGAGATCATGACCTGAGCTGAAGGCAGAGGCCCAACCCACTGAGCCACCCAGGTGCCCCTTCCCTGTGTTTTAAATGAGAGCAGTGAGATGTTAAAGGGTTAGTTTAGGTTTAGGTTTCAAAACCAATTCAAGTAAGGTCTAAATTCTTCAATTATAGGCTGGAATTATAGCCACATGGCAAGTACCTGTAAGTAGAAGAGTCACTGTACCCAAAGAAGCTGATGTTGTATTGGCTTGATGAGGGAGGCCTGTAGACTGTGTGCCACGTGTTTGCCCTAGTATCACACGTTACTCTCAACATGAAGAAGCTTTCTGATAACGTCTGCAGTCTTGTCTCCTATCAGTATTTTGAGGACCAGCCTACTGGTGGCCCTAGGAGATTAGAACTCTGGAAACTTGAGCTGCAGTCTTCTTATCACTCAAACTGTTCTTGATGGTGAGCCGGCTCTGGCTGTCTTTATATGTGTCCTGAATATCTTGATGGTTGACTTTGTTTTCTTTCTGGTTTGTGTTTTCTTTCTGGTTTGTTTGTGTTTGGCATGGTCAACTTGTGTGAGGATACCATTTTTATTGCCTCTTTGAAAGAACAGAAATCCTATCTGAGGTTTTAACTGAAAGAGACTTTGTTGTTCATACAATAGCTTGTAATAACCAGATTAAGTCTGGCATGAAAGTGGCACATATATACATAGTATGTTTTTTATTCTGTGCATCCTAATAAATAGTAGGTCTAATTCAGGGATCACCTCCTCTGTGAAGCCTTTCCTAAATCCTTTTTCCCTCTCACTTCCCAGAATTGGCCACTTCTTCCTCTGTGCCTCTACTGTACACTGTATGAATTTTTCCCCTTCATTATATTGCCCTATTTGTTTATAGTCTGTCTCACTGGACGAGACCATAAGCTTCTTGAGGACGTAGTCTATATCATATCGTTCTCCTTTCTGCCTGGCACATAGAAGGTACTCAAAAATGTTTTAAGAATGAACGCATGCGGGGGTGGGGGCGCCTGGGTGGCTCAGTGGGTTAAGCCTCTGCCTTCAGCTCAGGTCAATGTCCCAGGGTCCTGGGATCAAGCCCCGAATCTAGCTCTCTGCTCCACGGGGAGTCTGCTTCCTCCTCTCTCTCTGCCTGCTTCTCTGCCTACTTGTGGTCTCTGTCTGTCAAATAAATAAATAAAATCTTTAAAAACAAAAAAGAATGAATGCATGGGTGAGGGGTGCCTGGGTGGCTCAGTGGGTTGGGCCTCTGCCTTTGGCTCAGGTCATGATCCCAGGGTATTGGGATTGAGCCCTGCTTTGGGCTCTCTGCTCAGCGGGGAGTCTGCTTCCCCTCTCTCTCTCTCTGCCTGCCTCTCTGCCTACTTGTGATTTTTGTCTGTCAAATAAATAAAATCTTTTTTAAAAAAAAAAAAGAATGAATGCATGGGTGAATGACCAGGATATTAAAGAACATTAAAGTCAGGGATTAAAAACTCAAATGCCTTCAGGGTCCAGGCAAAAATAAGTTAAGCAGACCTGGTAGGGAGGACGATAGCCTGCAAAACACATGCCTTATCTAAAAGGGGCAGCTGCTCTTCAGCTCCAGCCCATCGGTGCTTTGTGGGAATGATGACTCTGTTACCACATCTTTTTTAAGAGAAGCCAGATATTTGGGTTTTTATATGAAATTTTTCAGTTAACTAAATATTGTCAACTAATGAAGATTTTCCTGAATTTTTTTTATTGAGGTATAATTTATACACAAAAAAGTATATATGTTATGGGTATACTGCTCAGTCTGACTTCACAGACTGCAGTGATTTTTTTTATGTGGGCCAGACAAAACTGGATTGACTTGCCAGGCACCCGTCTGCAGCTATGACAAAGACCATATCGGGAACAGTATTGGCTAGTTAAGAATCACTTGATAGGGGTGCCTGGCTGGCTCAGTGGGTTAAAGCCTCTGCCTTCAGGTCAGGTCATGATCCCGGGGTCCTGGGTTCGAGCCCCGCATTGGGCTCTCTGCTTGGCAGGGAGCTTGCTTCCCACCCCCACCCCCGCCTGCCTCTCTGCCTACTTGTGATCTCTGTCTGTCGAATAAATAAATAAAATCTTTAAAAAACAAAAAGAATCACTTGATAGGTAAAAGTGTCTCAGAGCGGTGTGTAGAATTGATTTGGATTATGATTCAAAGAAAGCAGATGTAAAGGAAACTTTATGAAACAATTGGTGAATTTAAATGTTGACTGGCTATTTAATAGTATTACACAATTATTGTTAATTCTTTCATATGTAATATAGCTGGTCTGGTGTGAATATACATACA